>NC_064852.1:59159930-59472430 GCF_024139225.1 Suncus etruscus
ATGGCGTTTGCCTTGACCTTGCTAGCCTAGGACGGTCAGCGGCTCAATCCCCTGGAGTCCCATATGGTCCTCAAGCCAGGAGCAATTTCTGAGCACATAGCCAGGATTAACCTCTGAGCATCACTGGGTGTGGCCCAAAAACAACAACAACAAAATAGATATGACTAATTTCCTCAGTTTTCCTCTCCCCTTTTCATGTGCTCCAATACATACCTAAGTATTAACCAGAGTTCTAATTTTATATTGCCAACCCCAATCACATTATCAACATCCCTGCTTGCTTCTTCACCTCTCTGTACACTTCTTAGATACTCTCTAAACAGTATAAAAGAAAGCATTATAGATTCCATCCTGATCTCCACAAATGTATATCTTATTGCCCTTCATGTATTCTTGACTCTTACCCTGCCTCCCAGTCTGAAAATATTGTTGTGAATTTTGCATTTGAAGTTGAACCAGGAATGGTTAAGTATGGAGAGAAAGAGCAAACAACAGGTGCTAGGAAAACACTGGTAAATTGATCATGCCAAAAGACACCCCTCATCCTTTGTGAATTGTCAGCATCAGGCTCTCTGAAAATAATCCTGAAGCCTCTCAAAACCCTTCATCCCACTGACCCACTTTCCATTATATGCTATTAACTGAAATTCTCCCCATCAGCACTTTATAACATCAACCCCAAACCAAAATGCAAGAGTGTATTGGAACAAGTGTATTTGGATGTAATGTCTTAGATTACTAATACTTGAATAAAATAGCTTTACTCTCACAAAACTTTAACTCTATAACATTGGCCTTCAAGCAACAATTACATGGTCTTGTGCGCCTTATCAAAACAACTAATTGTTCCTGCTCTCCTTGATTAATAAGGTATTTTTATAGGCACCACCTTAGGATTTACTCGTGGCTCTGTGCACAGCAGTAAATTCTTTTGGTGCTCGGTTAATAATACATGGATTACTGCATAAAAGAAAACATCTGACCCCATAGTATCTCCAGTTTCAGTACTAATTATTCTATTTATTTCTTCACCATTTTCCCAATGTCAGTTCAGTGGTTTTGCTAAAACTAAATTTAAATAGATCAGAAACTCTAGTGTTAAGTTCATCTCATCATTCTTTCATCCCCACTTTAAAAACAGGCTACTGTGCCTCACGCAGTTGCCATTTACCCCGTAACACATCCCACACTGTAGACTTGTCAGAATTTCTTCTCAACCCCGAGACTAATCTTTTCATGCCTGAACACATCCTAATATATTTTGTACATTTACTCTGTGATTTTTTTTCCCATCTTCTTTGAAACTTCTACCTAATTTTAACTTCTGTTTAATTTTAATCTTTAGTTTTTGCCTCTATCTTCTCTGCTTAATGCTCTATTCCTTATAATGCTAAAAGGTTTCTATGCGATTCTTTTAGAATCAACTTAATAACACTAATTTAAAAACTATTTCTATAAACCATAATTTATATGTTATTTTTGTGATACACTCCAATAATTATACATTTAATAAATCTCCAACAGTTTTTAAAGGAGAAATTTCAGTATTTTTTTCAGAACTATTTGTCAAATAGAAAATTCTCAAAAATATGTAAATGCTTGTGGAATAAATGAAATAAGATAACTCTTAATTTTCACATCCTAAATCAAGTAATCCACTGTCCAATTGAAAATATAGTCGATATTGACTCCATCATCCACATTCTTCCTAGAATCCTGTAACATTTAATTTACTCAAAAGTGAATTAATAAGAAGACATAATCATTCCATATCTCATTTTCTTCTACACTAAAATGATAAAACTGATTTAAAAGTTTGTCTTATATTGAAGATAAAAGTAAAATTAAATATATAAGTATATAATCATCACATAATAAGTATATAATAAAATAACTGTTACTATTTAATGTATATCTGTTATTTTTACTCATTTATTTTAATTTTGAAGTTATAACTGATGATACTCGGAGGCTTTTGTTAGTCTATAATACTGACAGTACTTTGGGGACCATATGTGGAACTGGGGTTTGAAGCTGGGCTGCTTGGATGTAAAACGTTTTCTGGCCAATTAAGCTATTTCTGGTCCATTATATTTTCTTTTATTTTAATTGTTTAATTTTGGACAATATTTGGCAGTGTTCAGATATCACTTCTAGATATACACACTACTAGCTGGTCAAAAGGATGATATGGAATTCTTAAAGTCAAATATGGGTTGACCACATGTAAGACAAATACCCAAGTACCCTACAACTGCATTCTCTCTGGTCCCAATTTTCTAATTTATTTAACCATAATGATTTTTTGTGAATAATTCCTATAGATGGCATGTATATATTTTTTAGGGGGGGGTCACACCCGGCAGCGTTCAGGGATTACTCCTGGCTCTGTGCTCAGAAATCACTCCTGGCAGGCACAGGGAACCATATGGGATGCCAGAATTCAAACCATCATCCACCCTGGATAGGTTGCTTGCAAGGCAAATGCCCTACCGCTGTACTATCTCTTCGGCCCCACTATATGTGATATTAATGTTGTCTTATATATACCCACTTAAAAATAGAGAAATCAGTGTTACACCTTAAACGACACATTTAAATGGGTTGGGGAAACTGCTCAAAAGGATACTTCAAATGCTTTGTCCTAACTTGATCTATCCATCATAAAATCCAAAAGTACCAGCACTGAATCTTGAACTAGAGTAAATAGTGTTTCAGCACCATCAATTATGACCCAAGAAAACTAAAAGGAAAAGAAGATAGAAAATAAAGATACAAAAAGAGCAAAAAAGACATATGTCTATGTTCTTTAATTACCTATATAAAAATTTTATTCATACATAATTTATTGCTATAGTGTTTTTTAATGAAATAAGTAAATTGTGTAACATTAAATTATGTATTATTAATATTATTTTATTGCTTATGGGCCATAATGGTGGCCACCAGAGGGTACTCCTGGCTCTATGCTCTAAATCACTTTTGAAGACTTGGGGGACCAAATGAGATGATGGGGATCAAACCTGGGTCAGCTTTATACAAGGCAAAGTCCCTACCTTTGTGTTATTGCTATAAGCCCTAACTTTTAAATTTTATTATTTTGTATAAGCAAGGTGTTTTCAAAATGTATCTTATTGAAAATAAAATATCAACTTTAAAGAATGTTAATTACAAATCAAATGCAAAATAGAGAAAATATGAAGCAATTAAATCCTGTTTGTATTTATTTATTTGGGGGGATTTAGAGGCCACACCCAGTGATGCTCAGTGGTTTTTCTTAGCTTGGTGGACAATATGGGATGCTGGGAAATTGAACCGCTGTCTGTCCTGGGTCAGCTACATGCAAGGCAAATGCCCTACCACTGCACCACCACTCTGGCCCCTATTTTTCTTTTTAATATCTTTATTTTAGTACCATGATTACAACCATTTTAGTAGTTGGGTTTCAGTTATAAAAAAAAAAAGAATATTGGGGCCAGAGAGATAGCATGGAGGTAAAGCATTTGCCTTGCATGCAGAAGGACAGTGGTTCGAATTTTGGCATTCCATATGGTCCCCCAAGCTGCCAGGAGCGATTTCTGAGCATAGAGCCTGGAGTAACCCCTGAGCACTGCCGGGCATGATCCAAAAACAAAAACAAACAAAAAAAAAGAGAATAACTCTTCACTAGTGCAACCTTCCCACCACCAATGTCCCCAATTTCCTTCTCCCTACCCCCTGCCTGTATTCTAGACAGGAATTCAATTTCTCTCACTAACTACCATTGTCATGATAGTTGTTAGTATAGTTATTTCTCTAACTGCACGCACCACTTTGTGGTAAGCTTCATCCTTTACTTTTCTTAAATCCCACATGTATGTGGGATTTAAGTGCACACTAATAGTGTGCACAGATAATATTCTGTTTCTAACATTTTTCTTCTGATGAATTCATTCAGCATAATAATTTTCATGTTCATCTATGTATGAGAAAATATCATGACTTCATATTATCTAACAGCTGCATAGTATTTCATTGTGTATACTATAGTTTCTTTAGCCACTCATCTGCTGTAGACATGTGGGTTGTAATTCTGGCTATTGTAAATAGCACTGTAATGAATATAGGTATGTAGAAGGCATATTAGAATATTATACAGTCCTAAATAGAGTTGCAACTCATTTTTGAAGCTCAAATCTAGATGACCTTCAAGTTAGTCATATAATGAAGCTATATGATGTAGGAGTCAACACAACAAAAAATTTTCCAGTGGATGATTTATCTTTTGGTTTGCTGCTTTGCAAGCAAGAAGTCACAAGTCTGGTGGCATCCTAACAGCTATGCCATTTGTGATCCCTAATGAGAAAATAAAGTGTCGGAGTTCCAGCTGACAAATTGTGAGAGCACTGCAACAAAATGTATAAAGCATCACACTTATTTCTTGGTCATTTCAACAATAATGACAAATAAGAAATAGCGGAGAAATTTCTCTATAACTTGAATTCCAGAAATTCTCATCTTACTATTTTTAAAGTTTCTAAAAGAAGTATTTTGGAATAGTGTACTTGTGAGTCATGGTTGTTTTTAGGTAACAATAGAGTAGTGGTGTTCTGCGTAGGCATTTTGTCAGTGTCATCATGTTTATGAGTAGTCTGGTTCAACATATAATGTATAAGATTTTTTATAAAAAATAGGATAAACATAAGTCAATTTCATTCATCTACTCATTTAACTTGATCCAATCATTTTGATAGCATTTTAAATATTAATAAAAATTAAAATGTGTAGACCATTTTACTATGCATTCATTAGTTTTCTTAATTATCACATGCATTTATTATTGAATAAATATATGGGTCTGTAGCAGGACAGCCCCTGAAGAGGTTGACTGATGGAGGGATGGAGAATGAGGCCCTTTTCTTCCAGCTCGTAGCACGTGTCTGCCACCCTGTCTAGCCCACGGTTCTGAGGTGAAACGGCGGGTAAACAGCTCGCAGACAATCAGGCTCGTGGAAATATTTGCTTTATTCGGATGGACAAAACTGAAGTCCAAAGACTCCGATTCAGTTCCAGCCAGCAAAAGCCTCTCGCCTTCCACAGGCCCTTGCTCTTATAGTCCAGAGTCAGGTCCCACCCAATGGTGGGATCAGATACCAACCAATGGTGGAAGCAGAATCAGGTCCTACCCTAGGGTGGGGGCAGAATGCCAGGTCACACCCTAGGGTAGGGCACAATCACCTAATCAGATTAGGGTGAGCAACATAGTAATCCCCCAAAATATTTACATACACAACAATTCCCCCTTTTGTTTTTAGTAAACAAACAATATTGTCTACAATTATTAAAAGAAAAATTAGTCGATAATAAAAGAGCGGCTGTTTGCATAAGCGCATCACAGGAAAATGTAAAGAAAAACTTCTAACCTAAGCACAGGGTGTCTAAAACCAGAAACATGTATCAAGGAATCAACTACAAGCTCCTGAGAAGATAAATCTAAGACGTACATAGATCTTTCGAAGAGACACCAGAAAGGTTGTGTAGCAGGCAAGAAGAAGCACCTTTTCTTTATTTGTTGTTGTTGTAGGTGGTGGTGGTGGTGGTCGTTTTTGGGTCACACCTGGCAGTGCTCAGGAGTTACTCCTGACTCCACGTTCAGAAATCGCTCCTGGCAGATACCGGCATTTGAACCAATGACCTTCTGCATGAAAGGCCAACGCCTCGCCTCCATGCTATCTCTCCAGCTCCATTTTCATTCAAGTTCAGGTAGACCAGAAAGCCCATCTTTGAGGGCATTGAACTAGGCCTTTATTTCGGAAGAAGTGGCACATACACCCTCTGCACAGTGGGGAGCCACTGCAATGATGATCAATAGGTATCTGAACTTAGTCCAAGTTCTTAATCCGGTCTGAAGTCCATAAGATGTCTGAAATTGATGTCGACTATTTATAGATGGGAGCTTAAGTCACAAACCAAAACAAAATGTTTAAGGCAGAGACCCTCCCTGTGTAAATAAACAACTTGAGGGCCCATCCAAAATGGATGGAACCTTCTATAAACCTAGTATTTTGCCTATGATGCGCCCACGCAAAAAACCCTGAGAACAGACAAAAATATCATTTGGGAAATTATAGACAATAATATATAACTCACAAACCTAAAGTCAAGAAAGCAAAACCTTAATGTAATACAACATCGATTCCTAATATTAAAAACTAAAATAGAAAAACATTAATTACGATAGTCAAAAGAAGTGTAGTACCAAACATAACTTCAAAGGATTACAGTTATAGGAAAAACAACAGATGTAATTTCTACAGAGTTCAATACCAATCTGTAAATATGAGGGGTCTGGAACTCCAAAAAGACCGGCAGAAGACTCTTGATGGGTCTGGAAAAGCCGGTTGAAGCCTTGTACAGGAGATAACATCAAGCAGAATGTAGAAGGAAGGCCAGTACAGTCATCCATGTGTTGGGGCATCCCCAAGCGTTACATCATTACATCATAAGTTGGTTGGGCTTCTGTATTTCCTTTGGGATCGGTGCAATCTTGGGGTAGCCATTGTAGAAACGGTCAACAATAGCATTTTGTATGTGGATGGAAAGCCAGAAATTCAGATAGCACAGTTTAACTGGGATCCAGAGACTGTGGGTCTTGTCCATGGATCTTTTCTCTGGTGTTACATTGTGACACAAATCCCAGGTGGCTTCATTTCCAACAAGTTTGCAGCATATATGGTGTAAAACTCCAACAGTCATGGATTTCTTCTTCCCGCCGAGATCAGGAAGCTTGTAGTTGTGGGTGAAGGAGATGGGTTGCACATGTGAAATCCTGAAAATTAAAATGTTAAGGACTAGGAAGAGAGAAGGAAGGATAAGGAAGACTAATTTGGGGAAGATAAAGTTAGGAAAAAGGAAACTATATACAAAATATGCAGAACAGACAGACACTAAACAAGACATACATACACAGACTTCACAAAAAATATGGCCATAACACTCACTCATACTAAAAAATATTTGTTAGAAAGGATCCAAAATAGAGCAAAAGAAAAGAGAATTCAGCTGAATCAATTAAAAGCTCCTTAAAATGTAATAGCCGGCAATTGTTTAGATAAATCATTTCAAATTCACAAAAAAAAATTTTTTTTTATGGTTTTGCCTAGCAGATCTGAAAGAGAATTTCATGCATAATACAAACATGGACAACTCTACTATACGTGTATATCAGTATATATACAAAGTTATTGTATAACAGTAACTTTATGATAATCAATCATAGGCAAGAAGCACTGTGAAGAAAGTCCACCTAAAATTATCATTATGTAAGCGTCTTAAAACCTAAATTGAGGGAAATAAAGCAATGATGTTAAAATAAAAAGAGTGAAAGTCGTTAAATGAGTATACCTAGAAAGAAAAACAACATTAATATGATGAGAAATTTCTCTTTCAGGTGAACCTTGACTAAATTAATTTGTAAAATTTCATGATTAACTGAGACCTAGAGCAATAATGAAATTAAGACATAAATCCATCCTACAAGGAAACACATTGGGGATTCATGATTTTCAATCTATATTCATTGATCATGCCTGTGGAAAGAATCCTAGAGCATTAATAGCAACTGATAAGGAAGTAAAATGATTATCTGGTGTTCATTGTAGATCTCTAAGAAGTATAAAACAGGATGTATGCTGCTGTGGATTTCACCAATGTATTAGGGACTTTTTTGATCTTCTTGTCATCAAAATTTATCCAGTGTTGTTTTGCAGCAATTTTACAGTATGAAGTACAGTGTCCATAGTGAACTTTACCATAATGGTTTGACACCGATGATAAGTTGTATTTCTTAATCTTGCTTTTATTCTCTGAAGTGAATTCCTCTAAATTGAGGTCTTCTAAAGGAAAATCTACATAAGTATGCAATTTTTTTATTTGTTTGCCATCAAAAGCAAAACGTTTCAAGTGTATTATAAGTACTGGTGGCAGTTTCCATAAGTACGTTTTCTTTGAAAAATCCCTTCTATTTTTGCAACTGTTGCACAGAACTTTGTTGTCATTTCTTAATTCTTCTTCTTTAAAAAATTCAGAGAGGCATTCCTGTAATGTACATTTATCTGTAGATGTAACAGCCAAAGACAAATGAACAAATGTCTCATAAACCTCAGACTTTTGGTGGCAAGTGAGACACTGGAGTATAGATTTGAATTGTCCTTGAAAGAGATCATAAATAATAGATTTATGAGCCTTTTGGTGTTCTGGACTAAATTGTTCATAATTTTCATTTCCCATGAGATGTGTAGTTTTGTCTGTCATTAGATTTACAGTAAGCAAGTCCTGATGTAATCCCTCTATTAGGAACATCAGTAGTTCGTGAGGATCCTGCTGATTGTGTCCAGCAAACTGGTCATTAAGTAAACCAATTGTTACTTTGAAGCTTTCAGGGTTAATATATCTATGAAATCCATTTCCCATGGTTTTGATGAGCCGACCAAATTCTTCGGCTAATTTACCTTCATGCCCCATCGGATTTTTCTTGTTAATATCCTTTTTATAATGATCTTTATAAAAATACTGAGTTAAGTCTGAAATATTATACAAGCATTGCAATATTGAGTTCATGTAGCAAGAGTTTCCTATATTTTGGAGCCCAGTTAAGACAGGTTCCTGTCTTTCCTTTTGCATCTCGGAGTGTAAGGGTTTATCACTACCATCAGTCTCACTCATTGTATGGTGTGTGACAGCTAAATCGTTCCCTGCCCCAGAGACCTTAGTAATATTACTGCTGTTAGTGTCTGAAGTATTCTGTTTTTTCTCTGAAGGGGAGTTTGTAGTCTGAACCTGATCATTTGTGCTAGCCCGTTTTCTAACAAGACGTAATGGAACCCAAAATTTCTTGGGAGGGTCATCATTTATAGAAACATAGGCATAACCCCTTCCTCTTAGGAGAAGATAGCCAGCTATCCATTTTTCATCCTCCTTGATCCAAATAGGTTTATGGGTTGTTTCTTGTCTCTGAATATCTTCTTTAAAATGTCTTTCCGCTGCAGTGTAGCTTTCCCCTTGGGGTAAGTTAAAGTAATTTAGTGTGATAAGAGTCAAAGACAGCAAATCCGTTGGTGGTAAACCTCTTTTTCTATTTTTTTGCAATTGAGTTTTTAAGGTTCTGTGAGTCCTTTCTACAATGGCCTGTCCCCTACAATTGTAAGGAATTCCTCTGAGATGTCTTATCTGCCATTCCTTACAAAAAAATTCAAAAGTTTTGCTAACATAGGCTGGCCCATTATCAGTTTTTATAAAATATGGAATACCCATCACAGAGAAACATTGTAAAAGAAAACTACAAGCAGCCTTAGATTTTTGAGAAGACATGGGAATTGCCCACATAAACCGAGAATAAGTGTCCACCACAACATGAAGATAAGGTTTCCTTGGAAATAAATCTGTTTGAGTTATATCCATTTGCCAAAGTTCGTTAGACTGTAAGCCTCTTGGGTTTGCTCCTGCTATGTGAGTCTTTTTTGTTAACGGTGCACATACGTTGCAGTTTTCTACGATTTCTCTAGCTTGCCTCCATGGAATTTGGTAATTCACATGTAAACGGCGAGCATTTGTGTGTAGGGCTGAATGTTCCTCTATAGGTGATTTAAATATAGGCATTGCTAGCAAGTCAGCAGTTTTATTTCCTTGAGCCATAGGTCCTGGAAGACCTGAGTGGGCTCTAATATGTGTGATGAAGATGGGCTCAGTTCGTTTTTGAAGAAGCTGCTGTAATTGTTTAAGTAAGTCCTGTATGATCGGGTTATTAGCATTAAGGGATGCAGTGGCTATCACATGACATAAATTTACCACATACAAAGAATCAGAAACTATATTCATGGCTTCAGATACATTTTCTAATAGGTAAATTAACGTTGCTAATTCAACTTTCTGTGCAGATTTATATTTGGTATCTATGGTCATATTAATGTTGTCTCCAGTTATTCCTCCTTTTCCATTTTGGGATCCATCAATGTAAAAAACCTTGGCATTGGGAATAGGGGAATCCCGAACAATTGAAGAAATAACAAACTGAGTTTTCTTTAAAAAGTCCCAAATTTTTCCTGCTGGATAATGGGAGGATATTTCTCCTGTGAAATCTGAGAGGGCCCTTTGTAGAGATTCATTAATTGGCAATATTGACTCAATTTCCTTTTTTGGTACTGGCAAAACTATTATATCTGGATCAAAACCTAGTAAAGATATAGATCTGAGTCTTGCCTTGATAATAATCTCTGAAATCAGTTGTAAGTAGGGGACAACTGAGCGAGGTTGTTTGTTATGTAAATACACCCATTCCAAAGGTCCTGACTGTTGCATCAAGGCCCCTGTGGGGGTTTCTATAGTAGGGAAGATTAACAGTAATACCTTTTCTCCTGGGATGAATCTTGAGAGAAACGATTTTTGTAATCTGCTCAAGAAGATGTCCAATTCATTTTTTGCAGCTGTTGTTAAATTTCTCGGGCTATCTAAAGCAGGATCACCCTCCAACGTTTTAAACAGATTAGATAACTCTGCATTTGGGATTCCTAGTGCAGGGCGGAGCCAATTTACGTCACCTAAAAGTCTCTGAAAATCATTAAGCGTTCTGAGGTTTTCTTTTTTGATAGAAAATTTTTGTGGACGTATAGACGTCCGGTCCAAAATAAAACCCAAATATTGATACGGTGGCATTATCTGTATTTTTTCTAAAGCTATTTTCAGTCCTGATGTTTGTAAACAGTCAGTAACATAAGAGTATAATTCCTGTAAATCTGTTTCGTTGTTCATTGTGAGCAAGATATCATCTGTATAATGAAATATCATGGCTTGAGGAAATTTTTCACGAGCAGGGCTCAAAACCTTATCTACAAAAAACTGACACATGGTTGGGGAATTCAGCATGCCTTGGGGGAGAACAGTCCATTGGAAACGTCTGCAGGGATGGGTATTATTGAGAGAAGGAACTGAGAATGCAAAACGTTTTTTATCATCTGGGTGGATAGGAATATGGTAGAAGCAGTCTTTCAGATCAATTATAATTAGTGGCCATTCCTTTGGAATAACTACAGGTGATGGTAAACCAGTCTGCAATTTGCCCATAGGTATCATGGATAAATTTATAGCTCTAAGATCCATCAAAAGTCTCCATTTACCGGATTTCTTTTTTATAGTGAATATAGGTGAATTCCATTGAGAAAAAGATGGTTCAATATGTCCTAAACTTAGCTGTTCCTCCACTAATTCTGTCAGCACCTTTAATTTATCAGTTTTAAGGGGCCACTGACCTGTCCAAATTGGTTCATCAGATTTCCATTTTATTTTTATTGGTGCTGGTGTTTTTACGGTAGTGGCCCCCACTAAAAATTTTGGGTTTTTAAATCAAAAGAAGGTTCGGACTCTTCTGGAGCTAATGGGATGTGGAATTCTGCTTTCCACTGTTTGTGTAGGTCACGGCCCCACAGGGATGGTGAAAATGGGCCCACGTGAGGTCTGATTATTGCTTTTTGATTTTCTGGGCCGTAAAATAGTATAGTCCTCGTACTCAACAGACAGGAACTCAGGCCTCCTATTCCTTCTAGGGAATACGGGATTTCCTGAAGAGGCCAATTTTCTGGCCATTCTTTATCAGAAATTACGGTAACCTGAGCACCCGTATCTATCATTCCATCAAAGGGTTTGCCTTCCAAGTGAAGTTTGATCATTGGGTGTTCATCTTTACATTTAGTAACCAGAGCCACGATTGGGTTTTGAGCAGCACCCGGATCTGTGCTTCCAAAACCTCCAATTCTAGTCTTATCTGAAGTCCCAAATTTGACATAAGGCACTATTACTATCTGGGCAATCGCTTCTCCTTTTTTAAAGGTCCATGTAACTGGTACAGTAATAACTACAATGATTTCTCCCATGGAATCTGAGTCAATGACACCAGTGATTACTGATATACCCTTTATGTTGAGGGAACTTCTGCCAAGAATCAAACCCATGGTATCTGGGGGTGGCGGGCCTACAATGCCAGTTTCTAACATGTAAGGGCATGCTCCTGGGTAAATTGTAATGTCCTCTGGGCATAATATGTCTAATCCGGCACTCCCTGAGGTAGAGTGGATTAATTCCCTTATCGTGATGAATTTTCTTGGGCTGGGCTTGGAAGGATTATTGTCTGTGAACTTTGCCCCTGATTTGGAAGGGCCTGGGGGGAGGCCCTGTGGGCGTTTCCCTGCATCTTGTATGTGTGTTCTTGGGGAGCTGAATTTATAAGGAGACGACAATTTCTTTTGATATGTCCCTGTTTTCCACAATGGTAGCAGGCGATTTGCCTCCTGGGGACTGTGTTGAAACCTCTACTTAGGTTATTATTAATGAGGTTTCTGGATCTGCAATCTTTCGCCCAGTGGCGACCCCTTTTGCATTTTGGGCAAAGACCTGGTTTCCGGAAAGTGTTCTGTCCCCGAGGGGAGTAAGACATTGTTCCCTTGGTAACTGGGAAGGTTTGTACTGAGTCTGAGTGGGGTGGGGGTTGGGGTTCCACATAGACATTCCGGCAGGCATAAAGGTAATCATTCAGATCTGACTTTTCATTTAATGTATTCAATACTAATCTACAGGCTGAATTTGCATTATGATAGGCCACAGATTTTACTAGGAAGTTTCTAATCTCCTCATCTTCCACCTGTAACTTCAGAGCATCTTTAATCTTACCTACAAACTCTGCAAATGACTCATAAGGGCTTTGGGTAATTTTTAAAAAGTTTCCTCTACCAATGCTGTTAGAATCAATTTTTTCCCATGCTGACAATGCAATCTCCCTGATTAAATTTAAGATTTCCTTAGGTAAAGCTGCTTGTGTCTGAATATTTGCAAATTGATTTTCTGCCATCAATAATTCATACGATAGAGTAACACCTGCCACTTGCTTTTTCATACCATCCGGACTATATAATTTAGCTTTTACGCCTTCTGAATAGTACATTTCCCATTCAGTTCGCTGTTTAGATGACAGGCATATTTCAGCGATTCTTTTAAAATCATACAAAGTCCAAGATGAGTTATGACTCCAAAGTCTTAATAACTCCACACTGTATGGCGATTTTGGCCCATTTTCTTTACATGATCTTTTAAACCGATCTAATTCTTCCATCTGATAGGGTACATAGTTAGAAACATTTACCCTGTCTATAGGGGATAAAGCCTGATTAGCAAAATTACTCTGAATAGAGCTCTGAGACTGAGCATGTGGTTCATTTTTTGAATCTGCTCTGCTCTGCGATTCAATTTTGTGACTAGAAGGAGGCATACTTCGTGGAGTTAGCACTGGAGGTAGATCATTATCTGAGTCACTACTGTCAAGCAATTCACTAGAATCAGGCTTAACATTCTGAGTTGTTTTTCTTCCAGCAAAAATTTCTATATTGTTGATGGTGGGGCTGGATTCGTCAGCCTGCACCTTGGTCTGAGTTTTCGTCAGATAAATTTCATTATTATCTATACTGGTTTTAGCCTCACCATTTCTACACTTTCTATTTCCTAAATAGAAATAACAGCAAATAACTATGCTCATAATAATAACGTTAGTCAACACAGAAATTCCACAAACTATGATGGCTAGAGACACTACACTTTTCATTTGAAATATAGACCACAACCATCCAACTGCAGTGATTGTCCTTAGATCAAAACCAATTAGTTTTAAACAAAATGGAATGATCCACTTGTATACTAGAGCACCAATGCGTAAGACTAAGGGTGGTAAAATCCACATGACTAACCACAGAAACCATTTGATGGTCAGCATAGGAAATTTCCAATGAAATATTTCACTTACAGTTCTGAGGGTCCAGGGTTCAGGCCCCTGTTCAGGCGCCATTATGTAGCAGGACAGCCCCTGAAGAGGTTGACTGATGGAGGGATGGAGAATGAGGCCCTTTTCTTCCAGCTCGTAGCACGTGTCTGCCACCCTGTCTAGCCCACGGTTCTGAGGTGAAACGGCGGGTAAACAGCTCGCAGACAATCAGGCTCGTGGAAATATTTGCTTTATTCGGATGGACAAAACTGAAGTCCAAAGACTCCGATTCAGTTCCAGCCAGCAAAAGCCTCTCGCCTTCCACAGGCCCTTGCTCTTATAGTCCAGAGTCAGGTCCCACCCAATGGTGGGATCAGATACCAACCAATGGTGGAAGCAGAATCAGGTCCTACCCTAGGGTGGGGGCAGAATGCCAGGTCACACCCTAGGGTAGGGCACAATCACCTAATCAGATTAGGGTGAGCAACATAGTAATCCCCCAAAATATTTACATACACAACATGGGTCTTCCAATGAAGGAATTCCTGTGACAAATTTTAGAATAAAAACCCATAGAGTTTGAGAATCTTGCTCAGTTTCTTACAATATATTTTGCTTGGAAATTGAAACTACCTTTTAATCAGAGTCATTTCTCCTTAAATCTTGTGCCATGTTCCTGGATGAGATTCTGGTAAATTAGATCCTTGGAGTTATATTTTTATATATTTTGAGAGATAAATCAGTAGATTTTACCTCAAAATATAAGTTTTAAATAATACTTCTAACACAAACTCTTAGGTAATAATGGATCCAGATGGTTGTTTTGCACTTTTCAGTTTTCTGAGAAAATGTTAGGCAACAGCTGTGTTGCTGAGAAAGTATTCAAAGCACTCAAGCTTTGAGAAAAGGGTGAGCATGACAGGATTTTTTATGCCAGAGGACAAGACCTTCTCAGCAGCTTTTTAACCTGACAAATGGTAAGTGCATACTTTCTGCCTCAAGCAAAAATTTTATTCTTGTAGGTCAGGTGTATTAAAATTTTTTTAAGTGTGCTTTCGTGAGTACAACTAATTTTAATGTATTATTATTTGTTTCAATGTTTTATTTTGAGGGACACACCTGAAGTTGCTCAGAGCTTATTCTTGGCTCAGTGCAAAATAATCACCCTGATTGTGCTGGGAGAATGTAAGTGGTGCCAGGGATTGAAAACAGGAAGCCACACTATATGCAAGGTGATTGTCCTACCCACTGCACTAAACTCTGGCCCAGACAATTGTTTTTTAAACCATCATTTAATTTTTTTTATGTTGTAGCAAAATAGAAGGTTTAATTTTTTCTTATAGCTGACTAGTATTTCATTTTGTGCACATACACCACAATTTCTTTATCCACTCATCTGTTGTTGGGCATTTAGGATGTTTCCGGATCCTGGTTATTATGAACAGTGCTGCAATAAACCTAGGTCTTTTCAAATATTTTTTAATGTGTGTTAGGGATAGATGCAAAAAAAATGGTATGGATTCTGTCTAGATTATATGTTAGTGCTTTTTACAATTTCTTTTTTGTTTTTGTTTTTTAATATCTTTATTTAAACACCTTGACTACAAACATAATTGTAGTTGGATTTCATAACTTAATTTTGAGTGTTTTTTTTTTACTTTGGATGCTTAAAACTGAGTATTACTGGACACAATAAGTACAAGGCCCTACTATGGTACATTGTATATACCCACCAGCAAATAGCTAGCTGCAATATTTATACAATGCCTTAATAACTAAACCAATCCTTGGAGTGCTGTAACATGAAAGTTTCAAACTTTATTAAATAAAAAAATTTTAATTTATTAAATAAAACTCACAAATCTTATATATACCTATAGACACATCTCTTATTTAGAAATATCTTACCAAGATATAGTCTTTCTATTAGCAGATACTCATCCCTTTTCATTTTTGGATAAATGTGCTCACTCTGTTAATGGTGATTAAAATTACTTATTGTTAGAAATGACCATTAACTTTTATTTTCTCCATAGATTCCATTTCCAATATCTGGACCTTCTACCATACAAATAATCATTGATTCTTACATTGGTTTTAGTCTAGTTTCTCTAAGGAAAGGATTATTCACATGACAGGATGAAATAGATTTTTGTAGCTTATTGATTTTCTATGACCCAAGTCAGTATATGAACTTGGAAAATCCTGCCCTTATACGTTAGCAAGCTATGTTCTTTAGACATTTTCAGTGCAACAGTGAGGTTTTATGTTGCTGTGTTTTATCCCCCACCTTGTTTTGTATCATAGTGGTGCTCCAGCGCTGTTCCCACCACGTAGTATATCTTTCTAGGTCACACCCTGGTTGCCTCAAGAATTTTAATGAGGGTTATAAATCTACAGTGTCCACATACCTGGAAATCTCTTCCTGACCTTATCCTTCATCATTTTCTTATGAGGAACTGGTATGATTTTGAGTAATGGTGTGTTTTAAGAAAGCATTACATAAAAAGGTAGTACCTTCTGCTGCACTCAGTAAGGATATATTCCAGCTATAGTCCTCTGATAAAATGCTGTTCTATTGTTGGTTTTTTCTCAAATGAATTTATTATGATGAGGCTTACTTTTTCCAATTCAGTTGTATTTTTTTTTAATTTCTGGATTGTCATTTTTGCTTCAAAAATCCATGATTTAGTAAAAAGAGTATTTGAAAATAGTTTTAAAGCCAAGTTTGAATTCAGGTTTGTTCATCTACCTTCTACATGATTCTCAAGTTCCATGTTTGTAACATGGATAATAATAATAATAACTTCCATATGTTGCTATGAATTTTGAATCATGATATATAAGTAAATGCTACTATGTTATATGGCATAAGGAAAATTTTCATATATATATATAAATTTTGTGGATTATCATAAAATTTTGAACAGAGTTGATCATTGACTCACTAAGTTAAGAACTGAAATAATTCTTAATTCATTCCTTTATGTTATTAAGAAAACAAGAAAAAAATAGAAAGAATAAATGTGTGACTTTAAGAGCAGAGGGTGTAGTTAAATAGCCCTCTATTTATTCATACTTTAATTCATACTTTAATTTCATACTTTAATTTCAGCTCATGACATAAACTATTTCCGAATCTGCCCCGTGATGTACTTTCTTTTTTAACACCATTTTCCTACTGCTCACTTCACAGCATGTGCTTGTGAACAGTTTAAATCTGAATCTAATAATCAAATATCCTATTAAATTGACTACATTCTGGGGAATGATTGATATAAAACCTTTAAACTTTATCATATTTTTATACTAAATAATTTTACAATTAAATAGTTTATCCTAGGAATGACACATACAAAAGTACTTCATGAAAATGTTACCTCATCATTGCTATATTGAGAACATAGAGAAATAATGGTTTCCTGGCTCAATATGCCTGCAGAAACTATTAAAACATTTTTCTACCCAAACTAATTAGTATATTTTATTTAAAAAGTTCTGAGAGCCAAACTATATTTTGAAATCTCTAACGTATACTTCACTGCTGATAGAAAAAAAATACGTATTTTTTTTTTTACCTTTTTTTTTTTTTTTTTGGTTTTTGGGCCACACCCGTTTGACGCTCAGGGGTTACTCCTGGCTATGTGCTCAGAAATCGCCCCTGGCTTGGGGGAACCATATGGGACGCCGGGGGATCGAACCGCTGTCCGTTCCTTGGCTAGCGCTTGTAAGGCAGGCACCTTACCTCCAGCGCCACCGCCCGGCCCCTTTTTTTTTTACCTTAAAATGCAATGCAGGGGCCAGAGCGGTAGCACAATGTTAGGACGCTTGCTTTGTATGTGGCTGACCCCGGACAGACCTCAGTTCAATTCCTGGCATCCCATATGGCACCCCAAACCAGGAGCAATTTCTAAACCAGGAATATTCCCTGAGCGTCACCAGGTGTGTTCCTCCCCAATAACTGCAATGCAATATTCCATGCCTGGTCTAGTCAGTTTCAAATATGTAAATAATTCATAATTAAAATAATCTAACAAAGGAACGGAGAGATAGCATGGAGGTACGGCATTTTCCTTGCATGCAGAACAACTGTGGTTTGAATCCCGGCATCCCATATGATTCCCTGTGCCTGCCAGGAGTGACTTTTGAGCATAGTGCCAGGAGTATACCCTGAGCACTGCTGGGTGTGACCCAAAAACCAAACCAAAACAAAACAAAATTCTAAAAAAGTCAACTTAATTTTAAAAACGAGTTTATTTGATTTAAATGAACTAAATCTACAAGATCTCAAAATTTGAGACAACTCCAGCATTGACTAGACTGTTGATTATACTCTGCTTTATCTCAATATGTAAATAAACAAATATTAATTTGTATTAATACTTGCTTATATATCTTATATGAAAATCATATTATTTTCATAAGCATGAGTTTCTAATATTATTGCAGATAAATACTTATAATAATATAATATTTTTTCAGTGATTTAGGAACTAAACTGTCTGTTGGTAGATGACCTATGTTCTTCTTTCTCAATGTTATATATCTTGTAAGCACATAAGTACTTACCAAAAACTCAATACTAATAGAGAAAAGAGGGTAGGATATTGGAAATTAATTTTCTTACATATATATGCTTTGGAGAGATCATTTAAAATGTTAATGAATATTTGAAATTTGAGTACTCTCTTTAAATCTAGTTCATATAAACTCTATCATTACCATCAGCATTATTATATAAAATTTGACAAGACAAAGGATACAGAAAATAATTCTGATTTGATGATTGTGTATTAATAATTTTTACTTTTTAAAATTCTTAACTGTTTTTCATAATAATGTTAAATTTATATTGCAAAAGACAAACATGACATATATTAAAAGTCTATATGTGTATTTATTTTGATTAATTTCAAATACATTAAATCAATTATAAATTTGGACTATTCCAGTTATTTTATATGTTTATTGATAATATAAAAGGTAATTAAGTTAAAATTTTCCATATGTGAAGCTATATTTTCACTACTGATATTGTTTAAAGGCAATCATAAATTCTGGCTCTTGTTCCAAAGCATATAGATACTGAATTTTTTATTATTTAATATCTTTATTTAAACACCTTGATTACAAACATGATTGTGGTTGGGTTTCAGTCATGTAAAGAACACCCCCCTTCACCAGTGCAACATTCCCATCACCAATGGTCCCGAATATCCCTCCTCCCTCCCCACCCCCGCCTGTACTCTAGACAGGCTTTCTATTTCCCTCACCCATTCATATTGTTAGGATAGATACTGATTCTTAACAAAATAAATACTGCTATTCAAAACTCATACATTCTGAATTGTTAGAAACTTTAAAGTCAGAAAAGATTTTTATTCTTCATACCACCATCATTTTAATAGGTCACAGCTTGGGTTAAAAAATAAAAGCCTACTTATAAAGGAACTTTGTGCATAATATATCCAATTAAGGCAGTGATGACTCATTGAATTTGTGCTAAATTTTTGTGGTTGTTAGTAGTTTATAATTTCCAACCAGTTAATTTACCTTTCTTGCTTTGAGTAATCAATGCTTAAGAGTAGCAATTTATTTTTATTTGAGATATCTAACTAATAGAGTAATAAAATTGGAGACTAAAAATCAAATATCCAAAATATTATAAATATTGCTTAATTAAATACTATACTATATTTATTAAAAATATAATATTGCTATATTGCTATTTTATTTTGTATGTCTACTGCACATGAATTTAATTATGTTAGTTATTACTTTATGTTACTGTGATTTTTAAAATATGAATTGACATATTTTAATATAAATAAACATTGAAATGTGTCTGTATTTTACTTTGAATTTAGTTTTAATGCTATAAGCTTCATCTGCAAAATACTTTTTGAAATGTATTAAACTTGAGCCTTATTCTTTTCTTTCTGCTTTATGTTAAAAATCAAATTTTGTTATAATTTTTAAATTCTTATGCACAAATATTTGAGAATGAACACTTTTAACACGTGTGATGTGTACATATCACCATGCTGTATATTATATTTATACTTAATGTACAGAACATTCTGAGAAGAAATATTGAATATATATTAGACTTACTCCATTCCTTAACAAATAAACTAGGTGTTTTTTTCTCTCAGTTCTCTTCAAAAATTGACTGATTTATAAAATCCATGTACATCTTTTCAGTTCATTTCCAATTTCATTTTTTTAATATGTTAAGACATGCAATTTACAATACCCTTTGCCAGAGTACATTTCCCACCACCAATGTTCCTAGTTTCCCTCCTATTCCCATTGCCTGCCTCTGGGGGCAGACTCTCTCTCTCTCTCTCTCTCTCTCTCTCTCTCTCTCTCTCTCTCTCTCTCTCTCTCTCTCTCTCTCTTCTCTCTCTTTCTCTCTTCTCTCTCTCCTCTCTCTCTCTCCTCTCTCTCTCCTCTCTCTCTCCTCTCTCTCTCCTCTCTCTCTCTTTCCCTCTCCCTCTCTCTCTCTATGTTCTCTCTCTCTTTCTCTCTCTCCCCCCTCTCTTTTCTCTCTATGTTCTCTCTCCCTTTCTTTTCCCCTTCTTTAGACACAGTAGCTTGCAATATTGTTATTAAGATGTATCATGCCTATAGCTTTTTATTTTTTCAGCACTCAGTCTTGTCATAATGATCTCTTCTCTGCCCTAACTGCTCTAACTTTAGTTACATTAACTATTTTCCCTCATTTTGTGAGTCTACATGATATAGAATGACATATATCCATATAATTCATATATAAACTTTAACATGTGTAAAATAAAAGTAATGTAGAAATCAGCTTAAAAATTAATAATAGGGGGCCAGAGAGATAGCATGGAGGTTGGACTTTGTCTTGCAAGCAGAAGGCTGGTGGTTCGAATACCGGCATCCCATATCGTCCCCTGAGTCTGCCAGGAGTGATTTCTGAGCATAAAGCAAGGAGTAACCCTTGAGTGCTGCCTGGTGAGACCCAAAAACCAAACAAAAAATTAATAATAAATATTAACCATAAAAATGTTCATTTTCTAAAATACTGGCTGTTAACTTCTCTCAAAATTATTTTTTCTCAAATATTTATTTATTCAGTATTCAATAATGGCTATAAATGAATCACTGAATGTGCTTATCTAACAGTTAAAATTATCAGTAGTGTTCTGTTTATTTGTGATGAAGTATGAACTAAGCAATTTAGCTAAAACAAAACAAAGCAACTTTTATTATGTGACTTCTGTCACCTAAATAAACTTGCTTTGAACGGCTACTTTAATTACTCTCAGAGACCTGTTATAATGAAACACATCAGATACCTTTTATTTTAAGCAACACTGGGCCATTCTCTACCAATTTTTTTTTATTTTTACTCCACATGACTTTATCTACATTTTTTGACTTTTCTAAGTTGTTATTCTTTTTAAGCTTCATTAAGTTTCCCTCTCTATTTTTTTGTTTGTTTTTGACACACACCGGGTGACACAAAGGGGTTACCCCTGGCTATGCGCTCAGAAATCACTCCTAGCTTGGGGGACCAAGGATCAAACAGTGGTCTGTCCTGGGTCAACAGCATGCAAAACAAACATCCTACTGCTGTGCTATTGCTCCAGCCACCTAAGTCTCCCTTTCTGAATATAACCAGTATACATTCTGTTATAATTTTTTGTTTTCCTCAGCTACTTAAGTGAATAAAATGAGAAGTTTTATCTATAGATTAATACTCAGAATATTTTAATTAGTAGATAGATGATAAGTAATTTAAATACACAATAAATATGTTTAAGGACTGTAGTACAGTAAATAGGGTGCTTGTCGTGCATATAGACGACTCACATTCCATCCCCAGCACCACATATGGTACTTTTGCCCCACCAGTAGTGATTTCTGAGCATAGAGCCAGGGTCAAGCTCTGAATATCTGTGTTTTCCAAAAATCAAACAACATTTGTTTAAGAATGTCCATTTATTTGGGGGCACAGAGTCAGGGAGACATCCTGTGGCACACAAATTTACTCCTGACTCTGGGAACATTTTTGTCAGTGACACATATAGGGCAAGTGCTGTAACCCCTGCATTATTTCTTTGGAACTAATATACTAATTTACTAAAATTGTTTTTTAACACAAATACTAATTCATTAATCTTAGTGTAAATTAAATGATATTGAAGTTTGCCATCAAATATAAGGAGCAATATTCTAATCAGTTATTAGCTTATTCACAATTGAACTATGTCCATGTGTATTAGTATTAAATAGTACATCAAGAATTATTTATTTTATTATCAAGCCTGAGAATGATAAGTAAGTGGAACTGGAGAGTATCATGCTAAGTAAAGTCAGTCATAAAGAGAGGGACATATAGAAGTATATTTTCTCATATGTGACATATGTGATATAAAAAAAATTGTATGGAATTAAAAAATGGTCCAAAACAATAGAACCTGAAAAGAGAGCTGTGCATAGTAAAAGAAGAGGTAAGGGCAGGAATACTTGGGGAGGGTTCTGAGACAATGGAGGGAAGTGGACACTATGGAGTGAATGTGATTGAAGTGTTGTATGCATAAAACTGTCATACAAAATATTATATGTAATAATATTTCAGATTAAAAACAGGACTACACAGATAATAAAACAACATCTCTGGTTTCTATTTCACATTAAAAACTATAGTTTTTAACTTTTGTACCATATGTGCAATAAATATATTTTCTGACTTTTATAACAATGTTGTAATGATATACCAAGTAATTCAATACTTTAATATTATTTTATTATAAACCATTAGACAAAAATATTTGATATAAAGTCATTCTTTTTCTAAATTATAATTTATGCTATGTTAATATAAGAAAATAAAGTACTCTCATTTATATAAAAAATGATTGATCTTTTTTTGTTTTGTTTAGTTTTTGGGTCACACCCAGTGGTGCTCAGGGATTACTCCTGACTGTCTGCTCAGAAATAGCTCCTGGCAGGCACAGGGGACCATATGGGACACCAGGATTCAAACCAACCACCTTTGGTCCTGGATCGGCTACTTGCAAGGCAAACGCCCCCTGTGCTATCTCTCCGGGCACCCCCCCAAAAAAAATGATTGATCTTACAGCTGAATCTCATTCCAACTAATGTAGAATTTTCACCAAATCCTAAATAGTCCTTTATGCCATGTCTGAGAGCCTTATTACTCTGTACATTTCTGCATTCTTCCTCTTTAGATCAACTGACAATTTTGTTTTAATGGTTTCATTTTTTCTTACTTCTTTATCTTTAGAAGTTTTCTGTGTCATTTAGATATATGTAAGTCACTTCTAATATATTTCAGTATATGTTAAGGAGAAAATAAGCCAGAAATCATGAAAATACAATGTCCATTATATGATAACAGAAAGGGAGTCAAAAATGGTTTCAGTTATCAGTAGATATTGATTTTTACAACAACCACAATGGGTTATAAGTAATTTTGTAAAGTGGCTTATTTCAAAAGAAATTTACAAGAGTGAATAAAAAAAGATGAAGTAACTTAAAATTCCTAACACAATATACTTGGTCTATAATACTATAACACTAAGTCAGACTATGGCTGAATAATCCTTATAAATATACATGGAAACATCCTCCAAAAATTATTGCCAAATTGAATCCATCCACAAAGTTAAAGAACCACACACAACGATAAGTAAGATTTATCCCCGGAAACTGACAGTATTGCAACATATATGACCTATAAGCAGACTATGTCACATAAATAGAGTGCAGCAGCAGAAAATTAATATAATAGAATTAATATAATTTCATGACAAAATAATTTACAAAGTAAAAAAACAAATTGACTTCATCAACATGATAAAAAGCATTTACAAAAAAACTTATAGATGACATTATATTAATGCTAAATAATAGAAGCTTTATCACTAACATCAGTAACACGCCCTTGCTTTGACAGATCCAATATTTTACTAGAAGTTCTAACCTGAGAAATTATAGAAATAACTACACAGAAAACTACCATAATCAAGTGAATGAATGAGGGAACTGGAAAGCCTGTCTGGAGTACAGGTGGGGGTGGGGTGGGACGGAGGGAGATTTGGGACATTGGTGGTGGGAATGTTGTACTGGTGAAGGGGGGTGCTCTTTATATGACTGAAACCTAATCACAATCATTTATGTAATCAAGATATTCAAATAAAGAAAAAAAAGAATAAAAAATTTGATAAAAAGTCCTAAAAAAAAAGACATCTAAATTGGAAAAAAATTTAATCACATATGCATGTTCTTATAAATAAAAATTCTTAATAATAATATAAATACCTAATCAAATAGATAAATGAGATGAGCAAAGTTGCAGATACAGGATCCACAACTCATCTCATTTGTGAATGAACAAATTCATAATAAGAAACTGCAAAAATGGGCCCGGAGAGATAGCACAGTGGCGTTTGCCTTGCAAGCAGCCAATCCAGAACCTAAGGTGGTTGGTTCGAATCCCGGTGTCCCATATGGTCCCCCGTGCCTGCCAGGAGCTGTTTCTGAGCAGACAGCCAGGAGTAACCCCTGAGCATCGCTGGGTGTGGCCCAAAAAACAAAAAAGAAAAAAAAAGAAACTGCAAAAAACATTCAATTTGCATGTGGTGCATGAAACACAGACTCATCAGACTGCATCACATGGTCAAGCACCTACAGAGTAACTCAAAAGTTCAGTGCAACTATGTGAGTGCCACATACATAAAATAATAAAATATTTATGAATAAATTTAAACACATAAATTCAAAATGAAAAATTGGGTACTATAAACATTGCGAAGGTAAATTCATGCTCAAATAACCTGAAAGATGTCCTGTGCTTGTGATTTTAAAAGAGTAGTAAAAAGGGCCAGAATGATAGCACAGTGGTAGTGAATTTGCCTTGCACTGGTCCCATCCAGGACGGAACTTGGTTCAATCCCCTGAATCCCCCAGAGCCAAGAGAAATTTCTTAGCACATAGCTATGAGTAACCCCTGAGCGTCACAGGGTGTGGCCCTCCCAAAAAATAAATTAACCAAAATAAAGAGGAGCAGGAAATACAAAGTGAAACAAGGAAAGCCTTTTTGACAAGTGTTGCTGGGAATTCTGATCAACTACATGAATGAAATGAATTCAACCCCTCTTTAACACCACGCACAAAGGTCAAATCAAGAGAGATTAAAGATATTCATTTTAGACCTGAAACTATAAGATTCATGGAGAAAAACTTAGGCAGAAGACTCCATAACATTGAAACTAAAGCCATTTTTTGTTTGTTTGTTTGTTTGTTTGTTTGTTTTGGGATCACACCCGGTGACCCTCAGGGGTTACTTCTGGCTATGCATTCAGAAATCGCTCCTGGCTTGGGGGACCATATGGGATGCCAGCAATTGAACCCAGGTCGTCCTGGGTTAGCCACGTTTAAGGCAAACGCCCTACTGCTGTGCTATCGCTCCAGCTGCTAGACATGGAGCTTCCATTAGATCCAGCAATACCACTCCTAGGGCTATACCCTAGGAACTCAAAAACACCATACAGAAAAGCCCTCTGCATTGTTACGGTTGTAGCAGACTATTTACAATAGCCAGAATCTGGAAACATGCCAAGAGCCTAAGAAGAAATGAGTGGCTAAAGAAACTGATACATCTACACAATGGAATACTATATAGCTGTTAGAAAAAATAAGTCGTAAAATTTGTTTACATATGAATGTATATGAAGATTATTATGCTTAGTGAAATGAGCCAGAGAGAGTGGGATAGATATAGAATAATCTCATTCATTTATGGGATACACAAAAATAATAGTAAAGTCAGAAACAATAGAAATGGGGACCAGAAGAACTAGTCCATGGTAGAAAGCTTGCTACAAATAGTGGAGCAGTGCCTTTAGGGTAGAGAAAGGACCACTCTAACAATTATAGTTGGATATGCATGATACATATCCTTCATTAATAATAGTTCAAGCCATAGTATCAAAAAAGAAAAAATGGCAGAAAAAGAAAGAGAAGTAAAATGTCTGTCAAGAGGAAGGTAGGGAGGAGGGTATGAAAGAGGGTAAGAGAGATTGGACACATTGGTGGTGGAAAATGTGCACTGGCGAAGGGTGTTGTGTATTGTATGACTGAGATTCAATCATGAACGATTTTATTACCACACAGTGCATAAATAAAGTAATAATAATAAATTAAAAATAAATAAATAAAATGTAATTAATAAAAAGATACAATTTTACAGTGTAAATTGTGAAAAAATAAGAAAGTTAAACTTCCTTGATGCAAAGATATTCACATCAAAGCAGTAGTAATAAAAGAATGCAGTACTGGAATTAAAACAGACATTGGGCTTTGGGATAGAATTAAAATATGATATAGACATTTTATATAGATGATGTGTATATGAACATTTTCATCAGTGTATATATATATTTAATGGGTTAATTCTCTAATATATTTCTCAATAATTTTTAGATATAACACATTATGGTTAGAATAGTACAACTTTTTTATTGCTATTATTGTTTGGTTTGGTTTTTGGTTTTTGGGTCATGCCCAGCAGCGCTCAGGGTTTACTCCTGGCTCTCACTCAGAAATCACTCCTGGCAGCTCGGGGGACTATATGGGATGCCGGGAATTGAACCCAGGTCTGTCCTGGATCAGCTGCTGCAAGGCGAACACCCTATCGCTGTTCTATCACTCAGCCCTAGTACAATGTTTTGTATTGGTACATACGTATTACAAAATGATCACCATCATTAAGGCAACTTAATACCTCCATTAGATCAGGTAATTGCCATTGTCATTTTGCTTTTAGAATTAACTTCCAATATTTCAACAGACAATGCCAGCAGATCTGTGATATGTGATAGTAAGTGGCTGTATCAAAAAGGTTTATTGGACTCAGTGATTTGATAGGAATAGGGTAAAATTTCTTTATTTTACTTAGTGAAATTATCTTTCTGTGGTAGGGAGAGTTGGGATTTTGGTTCTGTTCTATTTTTTTTTCTAAGTGTGTCTACAAAATGGTAAAGGGCAAAAAACAAAAGCAAGGGCACAAAGTTGTGGTAAAATACTCATTTTAGACTTCAAAGGATTTCTATTTTATAGATAGCAATCTCAACTCACAGATCAATAGAGGGTGGATATAAACAACATAAAATTTAGAAAATAGACTAGATGTTTGAGGACATTTTGGAAAATTTCTAAAGATCAGTTTTGCCCCCAAGATCTCAAAGAAAATAAAAGATACATTAGACATTCCCAACTAATCTGAGTTTAGAAGGAAATTTTGGACTCTGTGTTTGTTTTTTTGTTTATTTTATTCTCCAAACAGCAAATAAACTATGCAATATAGATAAATCAACTAAGATTGCCTTGGATTCCAAAATTCTTGTTCTGGTATTTCTGTGATAATATTTTTTATCTGTACTTTGCATGGTTTTGAAAAGATTATTTTCAGACAGAGCTTTTACTAATGGGCAAAATGCCCATGAATTAACACAAATAATTCAGAATCTGTGGTAACATTCACTATAGTAGATATTGTTGAAAACATCATAGCATTTCCTTTTTTACTTTGGTATGCACAATTATCAGCCCTTTTTATAAATCTAAAATGTTAAATTTAAGGTTAGATTTCTAGCTCATAATGGCAAAACCACATCATTGAATGTTCTGATAAATATCTTTTCCTTTTATTGGGGAAAAAGAAAACAGTAAATTTTGCACTCTTTGACTTCTTTTCACAGCTTGAAGAATCAGAAAAGTTCAGTCACCTTTTCTGCAAAATACTTCTTTATTTTAATGAATCACTTCACTTCCACAAACAGCCACTCCTAACTTGTTCCCTTTGCCCTTCTTGATCTTAATCTATTTTATTTCTAGTTACCAAATCTTGATCTAGCTCTTAGGTCAAGTCCATTTGCCCTTGGTTTTCTCACTAGAATACTCTTTCAATTTGAACCTGGAATTTTTGAAAGCAGTTTTCCTAACTTAACCAGCTGAGTCCTAATCATTTTTCTAGTATAATACAACTTTACCAAAAATTATTTGTATAAATTGGAAATCTTGTATTGTCACTCATTCCCTAGATTATCCATCTCTATGTTTCTATATTTTTTCAGAGTAGTAGAATATTTGCTTTGAGAACTCATTCATAGTAACTTACATTATTCTAAAATTGTTCATTTTCTGATAATATGTTCTTCTGAAATTGTCTCCTTTTGAAATCATCCTGAATTACTAATTATACTTAGGTTTATAGCAATTTGAGCTCACATATTCCTAAAATTATTTCATCTTACCATTTTTTCTGGTAGTCATTTGCAAACAAGTTTCTTCATCTCTTGAGAGTTCATGCTTCCAGGTTTGATCTAAAGATAAATCCGAAAACTACTACACTTCTTTATTTTTCAAACAATCCATCAGGATATTTTTGTATACCTTAGGCATTCTTTTAAGACTCTTAAAATTCTTTTACCCAGCAATTATATATGCAAGGTCATGAGATACTACACTCTACAATTTTGTTATAAGCTAGATATCACTATTCACCTCATAAGCATAATAGAAGTTCACCCTAAAAGTTCATAATAATATAATTGAAGTAACATAATATATATAATATAATAAATATAATATAACATAATATAACATAATAGAAGTTCATACTAAAAGTTCTCTTTTATTTTAACTTTTATTTATAAAGCATCTTACTTCTGCAAAAAAAAGATACTTTATTTAAAAAAATGGTTTTTTTAGATAAATATACTTTTTCTATTTAAAAATTTATAGATAAACGTAGATGAAATGACTCATTTACTTTTTCAGTCTTGCCAAAATTAGTCAAATGACCTTTGAAGCTGATAGCCTCCAATTGCTTTCTGCATTGGAAAAACACAACAAATTTATGGACGGGAAAGCATTTTAACAATATCCAATAGTGCAATTTAAGCAACTATTTATACTCAAGTAATACATTTATGCAAAAATAATGCACTTTATGCAACTATTTACACTCAAGTAACACATCTATGGAAAACTAAGCCACTTGTTTGTATATATGACATGCATTTAGACCATATGTAAGAAATACAAAAATGTATACTATCAACTAAAATGTGTACAATCTATATGTAGAATATTAACTGTATTGGTATTGATAGCAATGACAGCAACTAGATAGTACCTATCAAAATGCTTTTAATTTTAATTTTTACAAAGCATGCAAGGCATTCTTATAAGTGTTTTATACAAATTAGTCCAATATTCCTTCAAAATACACTTAAGGAAGGATATTATTAAAGTTCAGAAATGAGAAAAAATGTTTCACAGATTAGGTAGTAAATAATGTGTCAAGGATTTGACATTGAAATAAATATAGCATGTTAGCAGTGGAAACAAAAGACAGTTTGTTAATTATGTCTTTCATATAATACTACATTATAATATCAGTTTTCATATTTTACTGTAATAATAGTCTAAATACATTACAGTTTATCATAAATCATGTTGGACTACATTCTACTTTAAAAAATTTTACCTTTAAAGTATCTTGTTCAGAGACCGGCTCTCAATTATCTGATTTGTTCTAATTCGATTTTCATTTAATGCAAAGTTTTCCACACTTATTTGACCCAGTTGAGAAAAATTAAAAATTATACCCCTTGGAAATCTGTTCTCTTTTAGAAACAGAGAATATTCCACAGTTATATTTGTGACTAACACTGCTAACCAGTGGGTAGTTCCAGTACACATTGGTGAAATATGACCCTCTTTGGGACATACTAATAACTTAAATTTCACTGTTTTCACGTTTGAAGAAAATGTTTGTTTGCTTTTTGCTTTAAGAGTACAATACTTGTTACCATTTTATATATAAATATTGAATACATTAAAACATTTTATAGAATTAAGTCAATTTTGATTGCTTAAATTACTATTTATCTTTATTTTGAATATAATATCTTCATCAAGTATATTTAGAATAAGTAATTTGAAGGCTACAACATTTAGAAAATGTTCATGGGCTGGAGAGTTAATACAGAAGATAAAGTACTTGCCGTGCATGCAACTGCTGCTGGTGCTGATTCTGGTTCGATTCCTTGTTATCAAATTTGGTTCTCTGAGTACCTACAAAGGTTATTCCTGAACAGAGACTGGATTAGCCCCTAATCACTACAGGATATGTCCCCAAAAAATTCCCAAGAAAAATAGAGAATATTCATATCTGTCTTCAAAATACATCACCACTAAACATTTTCATTTTTAACTAAGATTGCTTTGGCTATTTGATGGAGGGGGGGGGGATCTTATTGCTCCAGATAATTTCAATAGCATATTGAATGTCTTAAAAATACTCTTGTTACTTTTTATGGAAACCATATGAGTTGAATTTCTTTAGGGCTCTGAAAAGAATGATTATTTTGAAATATTTTTTTTTATTTTTATTGTGGCCAAAGTGAATTACAAATCTTACACAGTGATATTTAAGGTACACAGTGACAATAAATGAGGGCCTTTCCTCCACCAGTGTTGTCCTCCCTTCATCCCTGTTCCCAAGCATATATCCCTTATCTTCCTCCTTTATCCCCCAGAATGCTAGTGTAACTAAAAGCATATATGTTAACACTAATGTAAACCTTTTTTTTTTTTTTTGCGGTTCTAGATATTTTTACTAGTGGTTTCTCACAGGTTTAGAGTCAAAGGAGCACTGTAAAAACAATGTTAGAGTGGCAATTATAGTTTGCATGGGCCCACCAAAGTATGGGGGACATGGAAAGGAAAAACTTTGGTCTAAATACAAGGAGATCCTACACCTGAAGTTTCCTGACATAAGACCAATTCTAGGCTCCAGGCAAACTAGTTTGTCCAATCCAGGTCATTGTCTGTAGTGTCCATACAGTTTTGTTTTTCACACAGTCTCTGTTGTTGGTATCATGTTTCTTTATTGAAGACCCTGGAATCTGTATATCCTACATTGAAGTCAGAATGGTGCGGAGCTGCGTCTAATTTCAACTCACAATTAAAGGGCAATGCAGAAAGCCCTGTCCAGTACGCAGGTCGTTGTTGTTTAAATCTTCTCAGTGTTAAGGGAAGACTCTTGAGTAAATCGATGTCAGTGCAGCAGTAGGGTATTTCCTGGTAGAGGATTGCTTCCAGGTGATGTCATAGACAACTTTGGATGTTTCATAGATGGCTTCCCTGGTTCAGGGTGAATGGAGAATGCCCAAAACTCTGAGGCCTATGCCAGGTCATCATGTCAATGTTCAGGTGTAAGGTTCCATTGTACCACAGGATTTATGTGTTCCTATCTCTATTAGATAAGAACTTATTTGTATGTATAGTATTTTCCATTTTAATGTGCCCATGCAAACAAGTAATAATGCCACTTGGCGTTATCAGCGCATAAGGGGGCCGCAAGAACAAATCCAAACATATTTCAAACATAAGCATTAAACCGAGGGACACTTTCACCAAAATTCCTTATTAAACAGTTCATAAAGAGAAAAAAAAGAAAAAAAAAAGTGGGGAAAATAAACAATCTAACTTAAGACTGGACACAATTGTCACCGTTTAAGAAAATTTGTGTGTTCCCATCTCTATAAGATAAGAACGTGTTTGTATATAATTTCCCATTTTAATGTGCCTATGCAAAATTTTAAAATTTAAAAATTCTCAAAATTTCTCAAAATTTCTAGTTTTAATAATAACAGCCTTCTGATTTTTTGTGTTTATTTTAAAGATTCCCATATCTGTGTCATTTTCCTCAGAGTATATGCTCCTCCACTTTTTATATTTGCTCTAACTTACTAATTCTATGAGACTTTCTTTTATAAATTTGAAAAATAGTACAGTAGCATTGTTTACTTGGCTCCTCCTTTCACTTTATCTCTGGAGCAACTCTAAGCCTACATATGTGTTATTCAGTTTTATCAAAATATATTTACCATAAAAATAAATAGATACCTAATAGGTTGAATTTGTGTATCGCAATTTATTTAGTGTATAATCTATTCACCCTTAAATCAAGTTGACCTTAGCATTTACACATATACTGCCTTTCCTCCAGCCACAAACCTCAATATTTGAATTATAGAAAAATCTAAAAATGTATGCTAATAGACATTTAAATCTACCATCTATCTAAATTATAACTTGACAAATGCCTGTTAATGCTTAAGTTGAACACAAAATACATAGATTTATAACAGGAAACCTATTTCGTTTAATGTAGTATAAACATCAGATAAATATCGCTTATTAATATATAATGACTCATTCTGTTTCAATCATATTGCAGGTTATGTGCTATTAGAACTTGATTACCAGTTACAATTTTGTCAAATATTTGGCAGTACATGTGTAAACATTATCTATGCACAGGTGTGCATTTATACTTTATTTCTTATAGATTTATTCAAACAAACCTAAATTAAGAAGGAAATACCTAAAAGAAGATAAAAAAGTACCAGTGTAAAATTTGCATAATCTAAACATAGAACTATAGCACACTTCACGGGTCTAGTCAAATCTTGGAATTATTATATCACAAAATTGATTTAAAACTATCATGGTTCTTAAATTTTCAAGAGTAAAAGTTACCATCAATTTAAAGTAAACATTTGTGACAAAGCATTAGCATAAAATAAGGCACTAACTTAATTTTTTCTAAAAGGCCACTTGTTCCTAACACCTATAATTTTTTCGAGAGTTAATTATTAGGTTTCTTCTGCTTAATGCTGTTAGACATGAAAGTATAAAAATGAATAAAGGAGATAAATAGAAACCCAGAATGATCCTTATAGTTTCACTGTTCAAGACAATTAAGATTAGGAACAGTAGCATTCTTATTTTTTTGAAGCATTAAATGTCATATTCCAAATAAATAAGAAGGCAGAGAAGTGACTAAAATGAGTGTTTTATTTAGGTCTAATAATTTTAGAGATCTTTGAAGATCACAATGGTGAGTTCAAGTGTTTTGTATGATTTTCTTACAAAATCAAACTTATTCTGTATAGCTGGGCAAAATTTTAAAGACTAAAGGACATGGGGCCAGAACAGTGGCGCTGGAGGTCAGGTCTTGCAAGTGCTAGCCTAGGAAGATCCATAATTCGATCCCCCACATTCCATATGGTCCCCCCAAGCCAGGAGTGATTTCTGAGCGCATTGCCAGGAGTAATCCCTGAGCATCAAACTGGTCTGCCAAAAATCAAACAAACAAAAAACAACAAAGACAACAACATAAAAGACTAAAGGATGAATATTTCTTTCTTCTGTAAATGTATTAATTTGGACGTCACATAGTTTTGTTTAATGATTAGTTACATAAACTGTAAAATTAGCACTGGTGCAAATTTTAATTTTGTTCTCTTTACACATATGGTGAATTAAAAAAAATAGTTGAATTTTTTAAGGAACGAAAGATAAAGTAAGCATCCTTAATGCATATAGATTTTGATGTAGAGTTTAACAAATCACATATGTTTATACAATGTTCAATTTAAATAAAATAAAAATAAGCTTAATAAACTGTTAAATAAGTTCACATACATCATAAACTATTAGATTAAAATATTGATAGTTGCTCTAAAGCACACAAACAGAATAAAACTCCATAGGTAATGAGGAATATGTTCTGTTCTGATAAAAGATAATACATCATGCAAATGTGGCATTATTTCTTTGTTATTATTGTTTTTCATGCACACATTAGCCATTATTTCTTTATGTATTCTGGATCTTAAATAACACACAAAAGTTAGTTCTATATTTTTTTCTTTAATATATATTATAGTTTTATACTATTTTTGATTAAACAAAAATTAGATAAAATTATATCATGGGAATCTCCATTTTTGATCTATGTTCAGAACAAGTAGATAGTACTAAATGTTATATAAGGTATAGTCCATAGGGCTGTACATTGTTGAGAAAGATGTTAACTCTCATGATCAAACTTATCTATGATAAAGTGAAATTTAAATGTCTTGATACTTTGCCCCATAATTCTAAAATGAGTGAGACAGTGTTACCTCTGACTATTTATGCACTTTTATAAATATGCTAACTAAATGATAATCATAATATTTATTATAAAAATTTAAATAGTTATAAAAAGGGAATGTTAAAGTTGTACAGGGGTAAGACATTTGACCTGCAGCTGACCTGGGTTTAATACCTGACACCACATATGGTCCTCTGAGCCCTGCTAGTCCCTGAGCACAAAGCCATAGTAACCCTGAGCACCACCAGATGTGGCCCAATATAAAAGGTATTGACCTTACAATATACAAGTTCATTTAGTTCAGAATACTGAGTATAGTGCATAAATACTAATTTGTAAATTAAATGTGTTTTTAACTCAGAACTTTTGACACTAACAACTTTTTCTTTTCTTTTATGAGTTTTGACTTAATCATTATTTTACTAAATACATGTTTGGTCCAAGTCATACAAATTTCTAGATAGTCAAAATCAAATCTGCCAAACCAATGTTATCTTTTTTTTTACCTATTTTGAAAATTAATCTTTACAAAAGACAGAAGGTTAATTTTCTAACTTTGCAAATTAAATAACTATTTTCTATTCTCAAATACAAATTAATGAATCAATGTTTATGCAATTGTCTGCTTGCCAATTAAGCACTTATTTTAGAAGTTATAAATGTCCTCACTCATTAAGAGTTAGCAATAACTGGGGCCGGTGAGGTGGCGCTAGAGGTAAAGTGTCTGCCTTGCAAGTGCTAGCCAAGGAAGGACTGCGGTTCGATCCCCCAGCATCCCATATGGTCCCCCCAAGCCAGGGGCAATTTCTGAGCTCTTAGCCAGGAGTAACCCCTGAGCATCAAACTGGTGTGGCCCCCCAAAAAAAACAGAGTTAGCAATAATATTTTCTTCTCCCTATAAGCTTTCTTCTACCTGCTTTTTGCTTATAATATGCTCTTCCCTATCTTTCTCACTTTTTTTCCCTGAAACCTTCACTTTTCCCATTTCCATACCCTCCTAACCTCTGAGTACTGGAGTACTGGAATCCTGGTGAGGCACATATTAAAACATTGAGTGGAGTAGCTATTGCAGTTATGGTTGAAACAAGCAAGGTTCATAAGTTATGATCACTTACTTCATGTAAAGCACTAAGAAACAAAAGGAAGGAAGTCTTATGGCCCATAATATATATAAAAAAACAAACAAACAATAACAAAAATAAAAAAACAGGCTCTGCTATATTTTTTTTAAAAGAACAGAAGGTAACATGTTCAAATTGCTCATTATCATTGGCAGCACTGAAGCAAGCATAGAGCAAAGACTTAGGGAAAAAAAAAAAACAGAAAAAGGAGTCATTTCCAGTGTGCAAATGAAAGAAGTGCAACCCAAAAGTTGAGACAATGATAAAATAATAATGGATCTGGAACAGAATGGGGCAGATATAAGGAATACAAAGCAAGAAGATAAGAAAGATTCACCATCAAATTTAGCAATAGCTTGAAGAAAGGAGAGAAATGAGTCACAGATTGGAAATGAAATAAATGCACATTATGCCTTCTTTTCTACTATTTTCTTTAGGCACACATATTACCTGATGGATATCTGCACAAGAGCCTCCTTGAAGAGGATGACAATCAGACTAAGCCAGGCAGACAAGTAACATCGCTATAGGGAATAGTCCTAGAAACAAGTTTTACGATTTAGCATAGATATATCTTTTTTCTTAAAAGAAACAATTTTGCCTTATATTTTATTCATAGAAGCTATTCTTTATTGCCTTGAGTGATTTTTGCCTGTGTGTAGCTTGAAATTCACCTGTGCCCTTGAAACAGCAGACTGTAACATGAGTAACATTGTTCCACTGACTGCTGCTATTTTTCCCTCATTGTAAGCCTATTATGAACCCTTTTTTCCCAGAAAAGTATGTTCTGGTAAGAGTGCTGAATTAGCTCTTTGTTTATATATGTATATAGACACATGTCTCAACACACCTGTCTAGGAGAGTGTATCAATATGAAGAACACTGAAAAAAATGTATTCTCTTTGAAGGTATTTAAAGTATCTAAAAGTTCCATTTATCTTAGTTACAGTGATGTAGTGATTCATTTTTAATGAAACTTTATGATATATATTGAATATAAAATATATGTCTTTTTGGTAGAAATAGTAACTATAATCTCTGTCTCATAACTCATGTTAAAGAATAGCAATTGTCTATCTAAGAGTTAATGTTTACTTATGACTAAATTTAAAGATAGGACAGTTTATTTCTGCAAAATTATTTCACTGTGCTTCCCAAGGATGTTTTCTGCATATTTAAATATTCTGGAGAGCTATGAAATACATAAACATGAACTAAATCCTAAGAATTCCAATACTTAGAATAGTCCACTAGTCAATGGCATTCATAACTAACATAGAAAACGATATTAGTGTATTAAATCATGAGTCTATAAAATGCCTGTGGCTAACTAAAACTAAAATAATTTTAATAAAAAATAACAATAAATGAAAAAGTACAAAATTCCTCATGAACTTTACATATTAACATTTTTTTGAAGTTTATAACTCTATCATTAAATCATTCTGCTAATAAATTCACCTGTGTTACCTGTGCTTTGAGAGGACATCATCTATGAAGAAAAACAAATTTTAAAACAAACTTGAACTAGAGTGGTTTCTGTTTTTGACTTTGTAATATAAAAAAATCTCTTGTGACATCAGTGTCCTCGTCTGTTAAGAAGAAAGTACTTAGAAATATATATTCAGAGGGGCTAGCATGGAGGTTAGATGTTTGCCTGGCATGCAGAAGGTCGGTGCTTCGAATCCGGCATCCCATATGGTCCCCCGAGCCTGCCAGGTGTGATTTCTGAGTGTAGAGCCAGGAGTAACCCCTGAGCGCTGCCGGGTGTGACCCAAAAACAAACAAACAAACAAACAACAATAACAACAACAAAACAAAAAATATATATTCAGAAACACCAAGGCTTTTAAAATAAATAAGATAGTATCAACATTCCCATCACCAATGTCCCAAATCTCCCTCCTCCCCACCCGACCCCCGCCTGTGGGAATGTTGCACTGGTGATGGGTGGTGTTCTTTACATGACTGAAACCCAAACACAATCATGTATGTAATCAAGGTGTTTAAATAAAATATTTTTTAAAAAAAAGAAAAAAAAAGATAGTATCAAACCAAGAGATTACCATAGATCAGGGGTCTCAAACTCGCGGCCCACGGGCCATTTGCCCTCCGTATAACATTTTGTGGCCTGCGGCCAGCCTTTAAATATCGCAGTATTCGCGATTAATCGCTTACCGAATAATCGCAATAAAAATCGCATTAGTAAGAAAAAAATCACATTAAACATTCGCATACCTCAAGCAGTTTCGTTTGGGGTATGCAAATGTTTAATGCGATTTTTTGTGATTTTTTTCTTACTAATGCGATTTTTTATTGTGAATATTAGATAAGCGAAATCCCTTATGCGGCCCTGCCTCACCCTGACTTTGCCTCCTGTGGCCACCAGGTAAATTGAGTTTGAGACCCCTGCCATAGATAGAGTGCTTTCCCTGCATGTAGTCTAACCAGCTTTGATCCAGGTAAATGATTTCACAAGAACTTGAACCTTTATACTATCTTCTGTCTCCTCAACACCATCAATTATTTACTCTTTGGGCAATATCTTTGTATAAACTGGAAATAACGTTGGCACTTATAAAGTTTAGGGAAAAAAACCCAAAATTTTATTAAATAGAATTATTATCTTGAGAAGTTCTGTTTAACTTAGAATATATCTATGAGTGCTATGAGATCATTCTAATGATGCTACTGCTGACAAAAAGCCTAACTACTCAGGTGATTTTGTAGTGCATTCAAGACTAGATAATAAAAAGCAGAATGCAATTGCAGTGCACTAGGGATCCAAATCTGGGAGAATCAAGTTATCTGGTTCCTATGTTTACTTCTTAGAGAAAGATATAATTCAATTAAGTATATGTATCTAGCTTGATAAAGAAAATAACTACAAAAAGAGAGTAGTGAAAGCAATATGGACTATAGTAGACCATTTACCAAAGATGCTGTCTAGGTAAGAGATGATGAAACTTTAAACTAGTTGGTTTGGTTTTTATTAAGTGCAGTAGATTTTCTGAAAGTGAAACAGATTTTTTTAAGTAAAATTTAAAAAATTTGAAAAGAGGCACGTGTATGATATTAACTAACTGATTTTATTGGTCTGATGAATGATGATACTATTAAGGAACAAATGAATACTAAACCCAATCTCCCACTGGGTTATGGAAGATACAGTTTCGGACATGTTGAGTTTTCTAATATGTTGATTTTCAAACATGTTGAGATTCCTTTGAGTTCATCCCCAAATGAGATTGGTGTTATTTACACCAATTCTCAAGCCTTATTAATAAGATAAGTTAGTCATCTATGGATTATCTATGACAAATTATAAAATGATTAAAGAGCCACATGTCAGGGGTTATACTCAGAAAAGCAATCAATGAAAGAAAAGACCAAGAACATTAAATGATCACAGTGACTCAATCCTACTGACACTTTGCCTTAAATAGTAAAGTCTGATCCACAGGTAATTTTTAGATTTTGTTTTGAAGTAAAGGCAAAAACACTCTTCAAAGAATATCTCTTTGTGTTTAAGTTCTAAAGTTTTAAAAATAAATAAACAAAAATATATCAAGATAAAAATGGTTTACATAATTAAAAATAAGTGAAATTAGAAGTCAGGCTACTTATCAAAAGAAAATATTTGTACCCTTTATATCAGATAAATGACTAATATGCAAAATAATAAGGCACTCACAAAGTTCATCAAAAAAAGCTAATAAGCCCTTCATAAAATAGAAAAAGGACATGATTAAATACATCTACAAAAAAATAAACAGATGTCCATTAGAAATATGAACAAATGTCCACTGTATATTTTTAGGAGAATGTAAGTAAAATTTTTAAATATATTGCAGCATTGAGAATATCATACATGAAAAAGATAAAAATAGTATTAGAGTTTTGGTCTAAAAGGAACTCTCAATCACTAGAACAATATTGTCTGGTTCAACCTATATGGTTAACTGTCTAGAAAATCTCTGGCATCACATATAATCTCCTAAAAGCACTATCAGGATAAATTCCTGAGATTTGAACCCAGAGTAAGCTCTAAGTACTGCAGGTGTGATCTGCCTCTTCCCAAGAAAAATACCAATAGTAATGTACATATATGACACGTCTTATAATAATTAATTTTTAAAATAACATTGCTAAGGTATTGAGGTGTTGGAGCTATGAGAGTGTATCTAGGGATTACTGTATAGTAACTGTTTTGCATATAAAGGTGTGTAGAAATTTAAGTACAAAAAAGAAAGAAATGCTTCTTGCATATGTTTGGAAATCCTAACAAGCAAAACAAAATTGCAAAAGGAAGTTTTGCTATAGCCACTGTGTAAAATTCCTAGATGAAGAACCTTGAAAATTGTTTTGTTTTGTTTAAATTTGTAATTATGTTTGGAAATTTGATTTTTTGAGTTCCTATAGAAATAATCATAAAGGTTTTCCTAAATTAAAAATATTTTGTGTTGATCAGCTGCAGTCTATAATCTAAAATTTGATTGGGAGTTTTAATTATCTTTTGAATTTCTAACATCATGAGAACTTAAAAGCATTTGAAGTTCACTATTTCTAATCAGGTTACTACAGATAACAGAGTCAGAGAACAGTGAGAAAGGTTGTTTTCTATATTAAGCTATTCTCTGTACTTTAAAATGCAGAGAATTCCTGATGTTCAGTTAAAATATTGTTTCTGTTCAACTTAGGCATAGTGGTTGAATTTTTAAGATTTGGGGCTGTGACTCAAAATGAAACTTTAACATGTAAAATGTAGTCAGCCATTTCTTAATCTTATCTTTCGGGTTCAAAAGTATTTTGATAATGTTCCAAACAGAATAGAGGAAGCAATTAAGTGAGAGATCTATTGTGAATTTGGCACCATACTTAGAATCTAAAGACATTGATTTATCCATTTATTACATTTACCTTATAATATTTTCTGTCAACTGAATTCTGGCAATAGAGTAATTTCTTCTTAACTTTGCTAATCCCTTGGATTTCTTATGAAAAGTTTGGTTGCTATTGTTTTCATTTAATGGCACCATATTCTAGATCACCCAGTAAAAATAAAATCTATGTAATGAGGTAATATAATGAACTTCAAATTCCATTCAAGTTAAGAAATAATCATCATTTCTCTTTCTTTTTCTAAAGCCGTTTATTGATTGATTGATTGATTGTTTTTTGGGTTACACCCAGTGATGGTCAGGGGTTACTCCTGGCTCTTGCTCAGAAATCACTCCTGGCAGGCTCAAGGTACCATATGGAATGTCAGGAATCGAACCTGGGTCCGTCCCAAGATTGGCCTCCTCAAGGCAAAATGCATTACTGAGCAGTCTCTCCAGCCCCATCTTTCTTTATGTATATAGATACACGTGAGACTCAGAAGCCAATTTTTGAACATTGAGACCACAGTTAGTAAACAATATTGGAAGAGGAGCAGTCAGAAAAAATGTGAAACATTCGGTGGCCTAAACTAATATTGTGCCAAAATTTCAGTAGAGTTTTGTAATTACTGTTTTGTTTTGTTTTGACAGTGCTCAGAGCATCAAAGCCTGATCTACTGCTTGTAAGACAAATGCCTTATTCGCTGCCTTTTCTTTTTAAACTCATTTAAGTACCCTTAAGCAAACTTCTGTAGCATCATCCTTTTCACAGAAATGTAATATATTCATGCCATTTATATTCAGAGACATAAACAGAGAATGCTAATGAAATGGAAGAAATTCCTAGGTAACTTTTAATACTTATTAACTATTGTTAAGTTGTAATGAAACATTTAAGAAAACATATGCGACACTCAAATTAAAGCCAAATGATTTCATTTCCCCATTAGTCAATATTAAATTAATTCCATAGTAAATGATAGTGTTAAACATTATTGAAATAAGCAATAAAGAAAATTATGCTGCAATCTAGCAAATATTATGACTGGAAATTTGCTATTAAAATAGGGTAAATATTGCAAAAACTATTTTAATGTTACTTATTTTTAAATGATTAAGAGAAGCAAACATCACACCAGAATTCTATTAGATATGTTTTAAAATTTAAAAAAAAACTATGAAACTAAAATATAGACACATAAAAATATCTTATTTGTACAAAACAATGCTTACTTAGGCTTTTTTGAATTTATACTAAAAAAATCCTAACAGTCGAATCCATTTAAGGTAACTTTTGGAACTATGTTTTGTGTGTTTTTTGTTTGTTTGTTTGTTTTGTTTTGTTTCTGAACCACACCTGGTGACACTCAGGGCTTACTCCTGGCTGTGCACTCAGAAATGGCTCCTGGATTGGGGGGACCATATGGGATGCCGGGGGATAGAACCAGGTTTGTCCTAAATTAAACTAGAATTCATAAATTTCTGTATTGCAATCATATTGTTTTAGGAACAAAATCTACTATTCTGCTACAATCTTGTTAATAAGACTGTAAGTCTAAGTTTTTCTCCTTTTTTTTTTTTTTCTTTTTTGGGCCATACCTGGTGACACTCAGGCATTACTCCTGGCTATAAGATAAGTAATCACTCCTAGCTTGGGGGACCTTATGAGATACCAGGGGATTGAATCGCGGTCCATCCTAGTCTAGCACTGACAAGGCAGATGCCTTACCGCTTGTGCCACCACTCCGGCCCCAGGAACTATGTTTTAAAATTAAAAGTTGAAGTAATTATTTAAGGATTTCTAAACTAAATATCAACCTTAATTTGTAATATATGTGTAATTAATTAACTGACAATAATGTCTACATTACTTTAATTGGGGATAATAAAACTTAATTTTTGTCTAAAATTATTCCAATTTTTTCCTCTTTTTCAAAAACGTATTTCAATAGTACAGATAATCTTAATTTTATTTATGATTTTATTTTATTTTATTTTTGGTTTTTGGGCCACACCTGGTGACGTTCAGGGGTTATTCCTGGCTATCCACTCAGAAATCGCTCCTGGCTTTGGGGGACTATATAGGTCACAGGGGTCTCAAACTCAATTTACCTGGGGGCCGCAGGAGGCAAAGTTGGGGTGATCCTTGAGTGCAAAGTCAGTAGTAAGCCTTGAACTTTGGGGGGTGTGACCCAAACAACTAAAACAAAACAAAACAAAAAAAGATTCCTCTAAGGCAGGGCCACAAAATGTTGTACAGAGGGCCGCAAACGGCCCACAGGCCACAAGTTTGAGACCCCTGAATAGGATGATGGGGGATCAAATCGTGGTCCATCCTAGGTTAGCATGTGCAAGGCAGCCACCCTACCGCTTGTACCACCACTCAGGTCCCATAATTTTAATTATTTAAGTGAGCATTTAAATTACTAGAAAAGTAACATCATAATTATCATACAATAATATTTGACTAATCTTATCTCTTTACATTCAATATGTTTTATGATTATGTTCAATAGGTATTTGTGGATTACTTGTTTAATAGGTTATTTTGATTGATTTTATAAAAACTATTCTGTTTGAGTTCTTTAGTCATTATTATGCTTTTTAAATTGTACAGTAGTTCATTAAAACACATTTATAAGTGATTAGTCTTCAGCCTCCTGGGACAAGAATAAAATAGCATCAAGATAATCTTAAATTTATGTGGAATGCAGAAAGACAAGGACATAGTTGATGGCTTGTGTTCTTGCACACTCTAAAAGGTCATCCTGAGGTCTTAGAAGTGTATCTTGGGCTGGCGTGGTGGCGCTAGAGGTAAGGTGTCTGCCATGCCTGTGCTAGCCTAGGACGGACCGCGGTTCGATCTCCAGCGTCCCATGTGAATCCCCAAGCCAGGCGCGATTTCTGAGCTCATAGCCAGGAGTAACTCCTTAGCGTCACTGGGTGTGCCCCCCCCCCCCCGCAAAAAAAAAAGAAGTATCTCTAAGAAGCATCTTAGATTTTGGAAGTGTAACTCTCTGGAGGATGCAAAGTCAAAGTGGGGTCTTGAAAAACTAGTAGTAATTGCCAAAAAAAAAAAAAAATGGGGCTGAAAGTAACAGAAAGAACAGCGAACAGCACATTGACCCATAGAGCAGCCACAGCACAGGATCAGGAGTCAGTGTACAAAATTAAAATCTGAGATAAGTGATCAGAGAAGAAAGTTTGCACCAGATAACAAAATTCCTTCTATTACTCACCATGAGGATTTGAAAGTTGACGTTACAGAGAAATCCTTAAAAAAAGGTATAATTGAGGAAATGGCTTTCAATGTTTCAGAAAGCTCACTTCATGTTGTTTCATTGTGGTGAATATTTCCTAGAAAAGTTCAGAAGAATATGGGATCATTTGAAATAATTTCCAAGGTTTTGCTTTTCACTATAGACGGAATGGTTTGGGGCTAGGCAAATGTTATAGTTACTGACACCTTTTAAACTACAACAATAAAGATAGAATATGAATATATTTAGAGTTTGTTTCTTTTTCCTACGTATAGAGGTAACCTGAAAAAAAAAGAAGAAAGGAAACAAGAAAATCTCAGTAATAACACTCAAATTTCACAGAAGTTAGAAGTCTTCAGGTCACATCTTATTCAGTACTATTTCTGATTTCTGTGAGCTTTATGAAACCCAGACATATTTTCTTTGTTCCTTCTTCCTCTTAACTTCAGACAGATCTGTAATCATGTTTCTTCTACTTTTAGACTTTTAGTTTTCTTTTTAGCAATAGTCAGCTGTAATGGTCCTCTCACTCTTGCATATGACAGAATCATCCTTTTATGTGTGTATATATATATATATAATTATGTTATTTTGGGTATCATGATTTAAAAACTATTATTTGTAGGATTTTCTACTTGAACTAATATAGCACTGCACTCTCCACTAACATGTTTGCTTTTTTGCTTCATTGTCCCAGGTTTTTATACCCACACTTCCTTCTGGTTGTGAGCCTCTTATAGGTTTTAAGAAAAATAAAAGACATTCTTGCAATAATAACTTTCAGACACAAAAGAGAAAGAGCTGGAAGTTACAGCTCACCTCATGAAGCCCACCACAAACAGGGATGAGTTTAGTTAGAGAAATAACTGCGTTTTGAACTGTCCTAATAATGAGAATGTATGAGGGAAATAGAAAGCCTGTCTAGAGTACAGGCGAGGGTTGGGTGGGGAGGAGGGAGATTTGGGACATTGGTGATGGGAATGTTGCACTGGTGGTGGGTGAAACCCAAACACAATCATGTATGTAATAAAGTTGTTTAAATAAAAATTTTAAAAAATGTTCTAGGTTTTTGTTGTTTTTGAGCACTTGTTATTCCCCTATTCTGTTTCTTCATAACCTGCAAATAAAAGAGATCATTTTGTATCTGACTTTCTCCTAACTTCACTCAGCATGATACCTCTAGCTCCGTCAACATGACAGCAAATTTCATTTTCTCAGTTTTTCCTATAGCTGTATATATGTGCCACCACATCTTTATCCAGCCACCTGCTCTTGGACATCTGGGCTATTTTCAGATTTGAACTATTGCAAATAGTGCTGCAATAAATTTAGGAGTAAAGGTTTCTTTTATAAATAAAATTTTTGAAACTATGGTGTGGATGTTCTGACCAGATTTTCAACAAATAAAACCAACTATCTTTATGCAGATGACATGGTCCTATGCCTAGAAAATCACCCAGGGACTCCACAAACAATGTCCTAGAAATTATAGACCAGTACAATAAAATGGTGGGTTACAAAATTAATGAACAGAAAATTTTATTGCTTTCTTATATATAAATAAAAATTAAGTAGTACCAAATACAATTGTGTTTCAGAAAATTAACAACATGGCAATCAAGTTAGCATAAAAGGTGAAATTGTTATAGAACGAAAACTATAAATTACTACTAAAAGAAATAAAAGAACACAGAAAAATAGAAACACATATCCAGAATACTGAAGTATTAATATTGTAAAAAAAACACCTTTCCCAAATCAGCATATTAATACTGTTTGTATAAAATACCCTGACAACTTTAAAGGTATAGATCAAACATGTTAAATCTGAAGAGAAACAATATGGCTTCCAAAATAGCCAAAAGAATTTTCAGAAAAACATTATGAGAGACTTATCTCTCCCAATTTCAAAATATACTATAAAGCTATAGTAATCAAAACCATGCCATACTAGAATAAGGAAAAAGGTCTCAAACCAATGGACTAGAACTGAGAGTCCAGAAACTTGTATATGAATAATTAGTCATAAGAAAGAGAAAAAAGGAAATAGAACAAGAAAAACCTCTTCATCCTATGGTTCATTTTTGTTTTGTTTGTTTTGTTTGGTGGGTATGACATACCCAGCTGTGTTTACCTATGACTCTAGATTCAGGGATTAGCTCCCTGTAATAGTGGTGCTACATAGGCAGTGTGGGTATGGAATACCAGCCAACCATGTGTAAGGCAGGAGACCTACCTTCTATATTATCTCTTCATACTTAGAATCTTTCTGATTTTGTTTGTTTATATTTATTAAGGGGGCCACATTCGGTGGTGCTCAGGGCTTACTCCTGACTTTGTATTCTGGGGTCATGCCTAGCAGGGGCCCAAGGAACCAACCTGGGTAAGTGGCATCCATCAATAGTTAGCCATATGCAAGGAAAACACCTAAATTAGCCTTCATAAATTTCTTTATTACAATCATATTGTTTTAGGAATAAAAATCTACTATTCTGCTACAATCCTGTTAGAAACACTTGTAAGTCAGTTTTACTATTTGTTTGCCTGTGACTTTTTTCTTTCTAATTTTTCTTATTTTTTGTTCCAACAGTCTCAATGCTACATCTTTCTCTTTAATTTTCATGGGCATCATGAATCTACAAACAACTCTTTTCAAACCTGGAAGATCTTTACTCACTATCTCATTTTCTCACAGTCTAGAACTATATTTACATACCATAAAACTTGTAGTTATGCTACTATTCTGTCTATTTTTAGAACTATTTTGAGGAACAATATTCAAAGAAAAGTCTACCACAATATCAAGCACAAGAATTGATGCAGATATTTCAATATACAACTGTAATTCCTTCCAACCAGGCTTTACCAATTTGAATTTGTTCTTAGCCTGAGGACAAATTCCTAAGGGTTTACTTACCAAGAAGGAACCTATTAGGCCATTCTAAGTTCAACTGAATTTGGGGCTTTGATTTTGGCCCCTTTCTCAGAAGGCCGCTGCCAGGAAGTCAAATACCTTCAGGGCAAAAACTGTTTCTGTGTTGGCATAATCTCTAGATTATTTTTCCTTCAACTTTTGGCTTGGCAATTTTTTTCTCTGTGTTGATTTAAATATTTCTTTGTTATTTTGGGGGATCAAGAGTACCAGAAGTACTCAGGTACCTCAAAATCTCTTACACTCATTGGGGACTTTATGGAATGCTGGAGTTTGAACTAAATTCTCCACATGCAAAACAAATACTCTACTAACTGTACTATAGCTCCAGCCCCTCTGTGCTGATTTTATGAAACTCTGTGTCCGGTTTTAATTGTTTTCAATAGCATAAAGAAGCCTTCTCATTACTGAGGCACTATAACAGCATTATAAGGGTAAGGATATTATATTAAATGAGGCCTTAGATTTCTGCTAAGGAGAATGCTTCTCTGACACCTTAGTGAACCCAGGAGAGTTTTTGCCATTAATTCTCTGTAGATTAATCAGTTTCATGGTTCTTCATTTTGACAGTTATAAAACTTTTGCAAAAATTAACACTACAACAACAACAAAAACCGTGTCCGGAGAGATAGCATGGAGATAGGGCGTTTGCCTTGCGAGCAGAAGTTCAGTGGTTCAAATCCCAACATCCCATATGTCCCCCTAGTCTGCCAGGAGAGATTTCTGAGCATAGAGCCAGGCGTAACCCCTGAGCGCTGGCAGGTGTGACCCAAAAACCAAAACAAAAACAAAAACACTAAAAGCTTTTATTAAGTAAAAATTTTCATTTTAAAAATAATGTCATATATAGCATTATATAGATTGTAGGTTTTCAGATTAATGATTCAGTGTTTATATATATTATCAAATGATCATCACAAATAGTCTTGTTAACATTCTTTTTCAGAAATAGTTAAAAAAAAAAAACCTGACTTTGGAAATATACGTTTTGAATTGCAGCAGGCTGGGCTTTCAGCCTGTCATGTAATCTTGCTGCATGTACTAGGTTTGAATGCCTGATCTCATTCAGAGCTATAAACATCTGGGAAGTCTCTGTGACAATTTAACTCTAAAGACGAAAAAGGGTAGGAGCTCTGTTTACAGATTATCATGCTGCTTGCCCAAGTTTCTGGAACTTCCTTGGCCACGGAATTTAGGGTTCATGACCTCTGAATACTTTTCTCCTCTGTGAAGTTACACAATGACATCCTAGAGATCAGTCTGACCCCAAATGCTAGTCAAAACCCTGCTTGGATAGTAATACCTTTGAATCTGGCACTAATTTCCTGAATTGCTGCACAGGTTTAAACAGGTGAAGATTATTGCAGTTTTCCTCTAAAAGAGACCTACTTAGATCATCAAGAGATTGGAATTTCACTGTACCTCACTGTAATTTGCTGTTTTTATTGGGGTTCATAGTCCTATATGCAGTTTTAGGCTTCTAACAGATTATTTTCTTCTTAATGAAGGCATTATTTCAAGGATCCATGATTATATGAGTTTCCCCAGAGTCCCATCTTATTTTCTTATTGATCTGAACTCCTATCACTTTGGTGCTCAGGTTTCCTAAGACTGTTGCAAGAGGACTAGTCTATCAGTACCAGAGACTAGCAACCAGGTTCAACACTGCATGCACTGTAATTCATCAGATATCCTATATTATAAAGTAATGGGATATTAAATATTAGATTTGAGGTGTGTTTTAAGATTATCTTTCCCAGCTACAAATATTCTAACTTTTATGACAGTATTTATAAGAATTTTTTTGTTTTTGTTACCCTTTTGTATGTTTCCTTCAGATAATAATTATATAAAAGTATTTAAAAAATTTTTTTCCTTTGGATTATTCATATTTGGTTTTGTGGTTTGTTTCTTCTATCATGTTGTAAGAGTTACTTATCTAATTTGAGTATTAATCATTTATGAAATAATGAATTTTTATTTATTTTACCCAATCAGCATTTTTTTGTTTTTATTTTTATTATTGTTTTTTTTCTGCTAGACATAACTTTTTTTTTAACAACACTAGCTTATTGTGCTTTTTTTGCATTTGCTTTTAATAACCAGCTTCAAAATATTACCACTAACACCAATGTCAGTGGACTTATGCCTTTGTGTTCTTTACAAATTGTTTGTTGTTGTTGTTTGTTTTTTTTGGTTTTGGGGCCACACCCATTTGATGCTCAGGGGTTACTCCTGGCTAAGCGCTCAGAAATTGCCCCTTGGCTTGGGGGGAACCATATGAGATGCCGGGGGATCGAACCGTGGTCCTTCCTTGATTAGCGCTTGCAAGGCACACACCTTACCTCTAGCGCCACCTCACCGGCCTGTTCTTTACAAATTTTATTCTATCACATCTTATACATCTATAATCAATTTAAGTTAACTTTTCTATATTAGATACAATTTTGGTCCCAATCATTCTTTTGTATATAATTTTCCAGTTACCAAAACACATTTTGTTTAAGAAACTTTTTCTTTGCTGCATATTTTTGGTTTGGTTATCACATATTAAAAAGGATCATTTGTGATCTCTCTATTCAGTTTCATTAATCAATGTGCCTGATTTTTGGCTATTTAGGATCTTTCTTGATTATCGACAAATATATTTTTCTATTTTATTTAATTATTTCAATGTAATTGATTAAGATTCCATTGAGGGGCCGGAGAGATAGCATGGAGGTAAGGCGTTTGTTTTCATGCAGAAGGACAGTGGTTCGAATCCCAGTATCCTATATGGTCCCCTGTGCCTGCCAGGGGCGATTTTCTGAGCAGAGAGTCAGGAATGAGCACTGCCAGGTGTGACTAAAAACCAAAAACCAAAAAACAAAACAAAAAAAATTTAATTGAAATCAATTGAATACAACCTTGTAACAGCAGTGTTTAAATAAAGCAATTAAAATGCTTAAAGAATTGCAACAAAATATATAAAATAAAATTGATGTAGAATAAAAAGATTGCAATGAGTTTGTAGATGTAGAAATAATACATCAGTAGCATAGCTTGCATGTGGCTAACTTGGATGCAATGCCTGGCATTCTATATGATTTCCCAAGCCCCACCAGGAATGATCCCTGAACATTGGGCCAGGAGTAAACACGAAGCACCATTAGGCCTGGTTCTAAAACCAAAAATAAAAATAAAAATTATATATATATATATATATATATATATATATATATATATTTAGTTACCTTTTTATTGGTTCACGCCTGGCAGTACTCAGGGTTTACTCCTGGGTCTACACTTAGAAATTGTCCTGGCAGGCTCAGGGGATCATATGGGATGTCAGGATTCGAACCACCATCATTCTGCATGCAAGGCAAGTGCCCTACCTTCATGCTATCTCTCTAGCCCCCAAAATAAAATTTTTTACTGATTGATTTAGATTTTGGGGGTATGTTAACAAAAATAAATTATAATCCATGAATACATATTACTTTACATTTAATTATGACTTCTTTAATTTCTTTATTAATCTCATACAGTCCTCAATAGACAGGTTGTTTGTTACTTTAGCATTTTACATTATTATTTTAATAAAACTACAGTTGAAAAAGTTTCCTTAACTTATTTTTTGAGAATTTATTATTCATTTATATAAAACAAAAGTCACCTTTAAATATTCATTTTTAAAGGTTTACATTGTTCTTAAAATATATGTTTAGGTGGGGCCAGAGTTATATAGTACAGCAGCAGAGAGAGCCAAAGAGAGAAAAAGATGGCAGAACTGAGAAAGATCTCACCATATTCTATCAACATATGTGAACTTTCTTAATATCTTAAAATAACAAATATGGGGAAAATTGAGGCCTTTGAAATAGTTCCCATTAGTATCAAATATTTCTCATTTGTATCTTAATTTTCTTAATTTTTTTCTGTTGGTCTTGTTTCCCATTGCCTTTCATCTGACTTTTTCTCCTCCCCTTGGGGAGGGACTTTACTTGGATCTCAATAAATAGGAAGCAGGAATGCTTAGCTGTGAGTTGTCATCTAGGCTTGTGATTCCATGTGGTGGAGTGACTGGTTTGTGGATGAACAGTTTGCAGTGTGAGTTTTCTTGTTTGCTATAACCTCCAAAACAAACAAACAAACAAACAAACAAACAAACAAACAGCATTTGTCTTGCAGGCAGCCAACAGGAGACAAACCCGCATTCGATCCCCTGCACTCCTATGGTCTCCTGCATCCCACATGCTGCCCTCGGGCCTACCAGGAATTCTGAGCTCAGAGCCAGAAGTAACCCCTGAGCACCACCAGGTGTGGACCCCAAAATGCAAACAAAATGATAATATGCTTAAATAATATGTTGCTACACAATACACACTAGCCATTGTCTATATCCTTCCAACACTATCTCTAGGTCTCTTCTAGTCCATTTCCTCCCTGTCCTCTTCTTGTTTAGTTAGCAAGAACCCAAAGATTAATTTTCATTAGCCATCATCTATTTTGTTTCTTTACATTCTGCATATGAGCGAGATCATAATTTGTCTTTCTCCTTCTATATTATTTGGTTTAAAATAGCACCCTAGTATATGATCACATTGTAAAAAATAAAAATGTAAGATGTAAATGTAGAATTCCATTGTATAATACATAATTTCCTTATTTGTTATTGGGTAATTTTTTTTATAACAGATGCTGCATCCAAGCTATCTCTATTGCAATAGTGCTGCAAATGAATGAGGGTCCACATATCTTTTTGAATTAGTATTTGGGTATTCTTGGAACAGATAGAAAAGCATGAGATTACTGGATCATATGATAGCTCTCTTTTTAGTTTTGTGATAAATACCCATACTGCTTTCTATAAAGACTGAAACAATTTACAATCCCTTCAATAGAAAATGAACAAACCTTTATTACCACAGTCCTGCCAAAACTGTTTCTAAGGCCATTCTCGCTGTGTGAGGCCAAATTTCATTGTCATTTTTATTTGCATTTCACTGACAATCAGTGATAATGGACAATGTTCATATGCCTCTTGCCAAACTTCTTTGAAAAATCTTTGTTAGCATTCTTGCAATTTCCTAATGGTTGATTTATATTTTAACTTTTTAGTGCTTTATATTTCTTGGAAGCTGGATCTTTGTCAAATGTGTGGTGTGCACATATTTTTACCATTCTAAAGACTGTATTTATTTTTCCAGTTTTAGTCTTAGTTTAGTTTTGAGCAGTTTTATTTGTTTTATTAGTCACATTTGTACATGTTTGCTTCTGCTTCCTTTATCAATGTATTGAAATCATTTATGACATCTCTGAAGTCAATAACATGAAGTCAATAACATGAAGTTCTGCCTATCTTTCCACACTACATTTTATGGACTCATATATAATATACAGATATTATAACTATTCAAAATTAATTTTTGTGTATGGCATAAGATAGTAGTTTAACTCATTTTTTCTAATATTACTATTAGCTAAGCAATTTTACCAATGCCATTTGTTGAAGAAGTTTTATTTACTCATATATATAAGCAACAGATTTTATATATTAACTTTGAATCCTGCAACTTTACTAAACTTATTTAATATTTCTGTCTTTTACTTGCAGTTCATAGGATTTTATAAATTCATCATACCTTCAAATACATTAGGTTCTATTTTTTCAAAGCTTACAATAGGATTTATTTTATGTTTTGCCTAATTTTTCTTGATAGCACTTCTAATATTATGCTGAATAAACATAGAGTAGCTAAAATTATTTATTTCTGACTTTAGAGACTTTAATATTGAGCATTTTGTGAGTGGTGGGTTTGTCTTTATTATGCTGAAGAACACTCCTCAGTATCCATTTTTTGAGTTTTTATATAAATTATAAACTCATTGAATTGTATCAAAAATTAAACTGAGTCTATTAAGATGGATAGATGATCTTTACCCAAAATTCAGTGAAAATTGAATCACGCTGACAATTCAAGTATGATAAACTGTCTTAATTTCCTTATAATTAATTCCATTTTATTATGGTATATGACTTTTTAAAACATTCGTGAATTTATTTACTAATTTTTTCTGAGCATATTTGAATCTCTCAAAAAAACTAAGCTATAATTTTGTGAAGTCTTGTAATTTTGTTATCATCTGCAATTGGAAAAAGTTTTAGAAAAACTTTTATCAATTTTTATTTGAATGCTGTGTGGAAGCCACCAACGAAGATGCTAGCTGAGATTTTGCCTTGTTAAGGGTTTTATGTTTATTACTAATTTCATTTTCCTTGATATTGATCAGTTTGATTATATTTTTATTTCCTCATTAGTCAAGTCTATAAATTGTATGTGTCTAAAAACTTATTTATTCTACAATAAAAAAGTTGGTGTTTCAAAATTGTCTATAGTTAAGAATTCTTTTAGGGGAGGTGGGAACACACAGCAATAAGTTAGGATTTTTGCCTAGCTCTGTGCTCAGAGATCTCTCATGGTAGTCATGCTGAATTTGGGGAATATATGGAGTGCTGAGGACTGAACCAGTGTAGGCCACAGGCAAGGAATATTCTCTACTTCTCTACTATCCCTCTGACCCTTTGAGAACCTTTCATTTATTAATGGGAAGATAGCCAGAATAAAAATATACTTTTTGCTGGTTCTGGCACAGATTATAAAGTGGCAAGTCATAGCATCTTTCTAATCAAGTTGTAGTTTATCATTCTACCTTTATACAGACTATTTTTGGCTTTATTTTGATAAGTATACTGTATTACAGAAGGATTGGAGTCCATACAAGACAATTTTTTACTAACTAAAATTTCCTCCTAACTAAAGTCCTAAACCTGCCCAGCTATCTACGAATCCATGAGCAAATTCAGTCAAGTGTAGCAGATTAGAATTACTTACTATGTCCATTTAAGATTGCTAACCTGCAGCTTCAAGAGCATATTTTATGCTACTGATTCTAGAAGAGATTTAATTAGCAGAAAAGCTAATGTATATAATTGTTTTACTTCATTAAAATTGTTAAATTCACTAGCAAGCTCTTATCAGGTCAATAAAAAATTCTTAGTCTCTATTTAGAATCAAAACTTTGCATCTTCTGAATGTATCGGTCCTTGTAATACTATATCTCCTTTCATCTACTATAATTTTTGTATTGTACCTTTTTACTTCCTTTGTGAATTTTATTCCTTCTGGTTTTTCATATAAGTTTTAACATTGCTGAATTATCTTCTTCCCATTTATTATCCATGCACAAAATCTTCTATTGGCTAAAATCATTTTTCTTTCAATTTAACAACCTTTTGTTAGTTATGATAACATTATCTATATATTTATACAGTTGTTTTTCTACCTTACACATTTGAATAAGGAATCTTTGGGTTAGCACACAGATAGTTACATGCCCCTAAGCCCTAAAATATAACACAATCTAAAACTATTATCATGTTCTTCTCTGCCATCTGCTGGCTGGCTTGTACTCTTCTTATTAAATAATGTCATAACTCATGTTATAGCAACCTGCTATAGAAACTTCGGCATGACACTCTGCTTTGTCTGACTTACACTTCATTATATTTGTGTCCTACTTCTATCACATTGACCCAAATTAGACCTTTGTTTTCTGTCTCCAGAGATACTAGAAGCTTCTCAACTTGTCCTTACTCACTTGCTTCTCATATAACCTTAAATTTAGAAAATAAGTTATTTTAAAGAACAGCTTTCATAAAATTGACTTCTACTTCAGTATATTTGGTAAAGTATAAGTACATATGTTGCCATAATAATGTTGCCTCCTGACAGTCATTACTAAATTATTTTTGCTTTATCTTCATACTGATCCTAGAATACAATTTTACACGGAAAATCATTAACTATTGGATGAAAAAATTGCTTTAAAGTGAAGATTTATTTGCTTAAAAATTATCAAAGAAAAAGCCCAGATGCTAATTAAAATAAGAACATAACTTAATGAGTATTAAATGATGACGAGAGGAAAATAAATGGTCCAATATGAAATGAACTCAAGTTCTATTGGTACAGAGGTTATAGGATGTTTAAAAGGGATAAAAAAAAAACGTAGGAATTCTAGGGCTCAGTATTTAGGAAAGAAAAAATGTTACAAAGAATTGATTATCATAAATATGATTTGTCCACCTGTGTTTGCTCCCTAGTGAACAATTGTTAGAATGGTATTTGCCTACAGATAAGGAGACTGAGGTCCCATCCTTTCTGATAATTACATATCAAAGGAATGGGTTGCCAAACTATGAGAAAGACTTTGAGTTTTCAAATACATGTAACATTCTATCAAGCTAAGTTAGTCATAGAATACTTAAACATAAATGTATATGTTATAATTAATATAAATATATACATTGTGTAAATATATATAATTAAAAGAGGTTGTAAAGTCATTTTTATTTTTGTAATTTTTATTTATTTAGTCATGATAAATTACAAAGTTATTCATGATTGGGTTTCAGAATACAGCATACCTTCACAACATACCATCATGCCTTCTATGAAAACAGTCTGCCCCTAAGATAATCTATATACACCATTATATATAATATATATAAAAGTTTTTTCATTGTGGTTGTAAGAACTTTTTAGTAGACGTTATATGACCTAGTAATAAAGGTTCTATTTCCAGATATTGATGAGAACACACTGTCAATTTCTAAGGAGCCTTGAATTTTTTCAGGTACTTTAAGGAACTCTAGAATCATACTAAGATGAGCCCTTGGACAATAAGAAATTATATTCATGTTTGTTATTACATGTAGGTGGAAGAATGAAGTTCAAATCATTCATTCTGAGGGTATGTAATTTTTGCAAGTCTGGCTTGAGACAGTCAATAGGAGGGGTCAAAGGGGTTTGGCTAGAGTTTGTCCTGAGAGATGATCTTTGTCAGGATTAAAGTTTAAGCTCTATAAAGTCATCTTATAGGGATAGGGTAATTATTCAATAAATGCTAACTGATTGTTCCAGTTAATTATATTGTTGCATAGTAAATATCCCCAAATCAAATAATCCCCAAACTTTGTATAGTATCCACAGGGATAATTTACTTCACTTACCAATTAAAATAACATCCACAGTACTAACAGAGATTGACCTATTTCTGTCTCCTGCTTTATTACCTAGAAGAACTCAGTTAAACTGGAAGATTTACTTCTGAGTGGGTCTTCACAGACCAATGAGTTTAGACAGTTTGATAAGAACTTCTATTGCTATCTGGTATGAAGCTGCTTGGATTTCCTCAAAATGTGATGGCCAGATTTAATAGCAAGGATTCTTAGAGATTCATCATATAAAGCATTTCTGATGGAACAATGTAAGATGTTCTAGAGAAACCTTTTATATTTGATTAATCAGTAACTGTTGGTGAGCATTGTTAAGGGATGCTTACAATTTTAATCCATCTAAATGAAAATACTGAACTATTATATTAGCCATGCCTGTTTCTTCTTAATTAATTTTTACTGATTTACAAACATTTTATGTAAATATAAGCACATATATCCCTAAATTTTTTGTTTTTGTACTCTTCTTATTTTTTTCTATATCACCAGCAGTGCTATATTTGTACCCAAGTATCTATATATTCTCATACAATTTAAAATATGTACCACTACACCTTTATTATTTCATATTATTTGGTGTGGAAGAGGAAGTTTGAGGTAGTACCTGATTATTCTCGAAGTTTATTCTGTTCAGAGATCTCTCCTGGAAGTGTGTAGAAAATTAAATGTGATGCCAGGGATCAAATCTATGTTGACTGCATGCAAGGCAAACAACTTAGCCACTTAAATAACTCTCCAGCTCCCAGGGCACCTCTATTATTCAACTCATTTATTTTCTGACACAGCTTTGTGTGAAACACATAAAATCGGTTAAGTGTCACTCCTTTATAATCTATTAAACTATATACTTGTGAATATATCTGCATGTGTGTGTGGATGATTATGTCTATTTTTCTTATTAGTACTTTGTGAAGTCAGATACTGTTATTTGCTTTAATTTTTAACATTTGGCATAAAATATTTTTATTATATTTATTCAAGCGATTTTTCAAGTAAATAATAAAAACACTTAGAAGCAATGCATTCCCCAAATTTCAACTCAACACATCATCAGAAAATTATTCACTCAGTCATAATTGTCATCCAAAATAAGCAAGTACTATATTTAACATTTTCTCTGACCTCATAAGAAGAACAGGAGTTCACTGTGGACATGTGTTGTTTGACAAATGTGTATGAAATCACCTCCCCAGTTCTCTTAAATTCTGCCTGGAACTATGATTATAGCGCCTTAGCAGCTGAATTTCCTAGGCAATAGTACATTATTCTATAATAATTCAGAATCTGTTTTTTTGTTCTTGAAACATATGGTGCTAGTTCAGATTTATCTTGGGAGAGCTGGTCAGGAAGAGAAATTGCTGAAGAGCTGAAATCTCTCCCAATAGCTAAGGAAAGGATGGAGGGGCACTGGCATCCTTCCTCAGAGAGCTCAGGCTCTCTGCCAGTTCATGGTCCACATGCTGAACTCACAGAGCTGTTCAGTTCTAATAATGATTGCCTCCAGTTGTGTAGGACTGGTATTTTCCCAGAGGACTCACATTTTTTAAGAATACCTAAATGCACTCTAGAAAAACAGATCCTAAAAATAATGGATTAGCACTTCTAAGAAGAGTTTATTTTTATTCTTTCTAGTTAAAGAGATGTAAGTTGGCTTGTTCAGAGAGAGTTTTGTTTTCTACCACACTGATGTTCATTTGGGCACAGGATTTTTTCTGGGGAGAGACTACAACACAGAATATGCCAATAGACCAATATTGTCTCATGGCTTAGCTCCTGTAAAGGATTTTCTATTAAGGATAAGGCCACCTAAAATAAATAACCTAAAATAAATAACACTGAATATTCATTCTGTAATTACCTTGTGATATATTATAATAGACTAAATTTGAGCAAACCACACCCAACTGGAAATCTATAGCTTTATATTCTATATGTTAACATTATACTTCTATAAGAAAGGTAGGTGAGGGATATCCATTTTATTTTCCCAAATGGCTGGACCAGTCAGCATTCCCACCAGCAGACAATGAGAGTTCTTCCCTGCATCCATGCCAGCACTGATTGTTCTTGTTCTTTGTGATGTGTGAAAGTCTCTGTGGCATGACCTGGTATCTGATTGTTGTTTGATTTTCATTTCCCTGATGGTTAGTGATGTTGAGCATTATCTCTTCGTACCACTGCTCAGAGCCCCCCAAGTACAATTTTGTTTTTATTTTTGTTTTGTTTTTCGGGCCACACCCGTTTGATGCTCAGGGGTTACTCCTGGCTAAGCGCTCAGAAATTGCCCCTGGCTTGGGGGACCATATGGGACTCCAGGGGATCCAACCGCAGTCCTTCTGCGGTCCTTCCTTGGCTAGCGCTTGCAAGGCAGACACCTTACCTCTAGCGCCACCTCACCGGCCCCCCAAGTACAATATTTGAAGATGTTTTCTTTGTTTCATTTCATGCTTTTTGCTACATTATCAAAAATTAACTGACTGTTTTAGAATCTATTTGTGTATTATAAAGACATTCCATTTGTCTGAGAGTCTGTAGCTTACACAAGTACAACTCTCTTGGTTACTACAACTTTATAGTATAATTTGAAATTGTGGAAACAGCATTTTTCTCACTGAGCACATAAAGATTACGTGGGCATTTATGACAACTAACAAAAAATGTGATCAATTCTTACTATTATAGAAATGACATATTTCTTATAATTTTTCTGTAGAAACCAGAAATTTAATTTATTCATCCTTTCCCTTTGACTTCATATTAATAATCATCTTTAAAATAGTAAAAATTTGCAATAAGAAATGTGTGTGAACTACAGATTAGTTGGGAAGTACAAGCCCCAAATTTTATTCTCTGATATTTTCTATAATCTCTATTTTGTACTTATAATTACTAATGTTTTTTTCTCATTACCTTCTGTACTACACACTGCAAATCATTTGTTCTTCACATTATTATTATCACCCTCAAATAGTAAACAGTTTTTCTCTTACTTTGTTCTCACTCTTACTTTTCGTTTGTCTTCATTAATTGGTCACTTATTTCTACCAAAAAACACTCAGTAAATCAAAGATGCAGTTCCCAGTTTCTCATCTCTAAATTCTGCTGATATATACCTTTCATTCGTTAGGTTTTACTTTTTTGTTCCAGAGTTGCCCTTCTTTCACTGTTCTTAACCATTATTTTTGGTATTGTGCTTCCTTTGATTTTCTATTTGTCAAATGTTTTTATCTCATTTAAAAGAAGTTACAAAAATGAAAAAAAAATTTTCCCAGGCAGAGGTAACCTTTGTCGACATTCATTCTGGACACAGTTTTATACATTTTTCAAATGTGCTGGGTGTGATTCTCATCCTTCCAGGGGCAACTAAAAGTATTCTACTAAGGCAGTTATTTGAAGATAAATGCAGTGAGGGTGAGTGGGCATGTGGCATGAAATAATCTAAAATTTAGGCTCATTTTGTCATTACAAATATCCCCTTAAAAAAATCCATGATGAGTTCTGATACAGGAGCTGTTCTCTGTTCAATGTTTGACTTTAAAGTTGATATGCTACTCATAGCAAAGGCTTATGATGTGATCTGTGATCCTCCTGGTTTTTATTCTCTTTTGTCCAGCAATATACTTGTACAGAGAAGAAGGGTTGAAAAAAACAATATAGTACATCAACAGAAATTTACTTTAGAAGTCACAGTCTGTCTTGTAGATTTTGACCTACACAGGATCACTCTCTGGTCCTCCCTGGATCATGTATGCTTCTTCACCTTGTCTGATCTCTTCACAATGCATTTCTGAATTTGATTTTCAGTACTATGGCCTTCTCTTCTATAGAATTCTGTACTTTTCCAAAGTGAAGAGGTAAATATGATCTTTAAGCATCCTTTCCCATTGTTCCATATCTTGTTTTATCTGGGAAATTTCATAGTTTTCACTTTGCAGTTAGAATACTTCCTTTCCTCACGGAAAATGATGTTTCAGCTCCCCCTATATGTGTATGCATTTTAAGTGAGATTTAAGAGGAGAGAGCATAATCTTTAAAAAAAAAAAAAAGGTCCTACCATTACCATTTTTCATTGTTAGTTCAGCCCATTTATTTTGAAGTTATCTTTATGTACATTGTACATAAGAGGTACAATTAGCAAATAAAATTATTTGTGGCTTTCTTTGCTCTGGAAGATAGTTTTAATTTTTGTTTGATCAGTTATTCGGTGTATCTCCTTTTTAAAAATACATTTGTATTGACTGCTATCTCTGAATTGCATGGTCAAATGTTACAGCTTGTTTGCAGACTACTACTGAGAGCTACATACTATTAGAAGTAGTAAACTAAGAATAATTAAAATAGTGCTTGGAGATTTTCTAGACGATGCTATTAAATAGGCATAACACCTAAGGATATTACCACTAATGATAACTGGGCTTGCTGTTTAATATGTATTTTTCCAGGCAGTCTATTGAGGACTATTAGACAATTTAATGTTTCAGTATCCTGGAATTTATCTTCTATACTTAAGTTATAAAAATAAAGGGACTGAACTACAGAATCCTTAATAATTTTGTTTTACTTCATCATACGAATAAGTGTGAACTCTCTATTTGATTTTAGTCTATCCTTATCCACTACTTTCCAATTTCAAACAACGTTTTCAAAAATGGTTTTTAATGTTATGTGATTCGCTTATTTGGTTGCTTATTTCTAGACATAAATTGACAATCTATTTATTTGAGGATATACACAACTATGCTAAGAGATTATTCCTAGCTATGTGTTTGGTACTCTTATAGATAATACTCAAGTTAGTTACTCCTTGGGGTACTTGAAGGACCTGAGTTACCACACCATGTAAGACAACTGAACCATATATCCAGTTAATTTTGCCATAATTTTTTTTTTTTTGGTTTTTGGGTCACAGCCAGCAGTGCTCTGGGGTTACTCCTAGCTCTAAACTCAGAAATCGTTGCTGGCAGGCTCGGGGGACCATATGGGATGCTGGGATTTGAACCACTGTCTTTCTGCATGCAAGACAAATGCCCTACCTCCATGCTATCTCTCCGGCCCTAATTTTGCCATTCTTGTCACTCAAAATATTCTGTACTGTGGCAGGAGGTATTGTACAGTGGGGTAGGATGCTTACCTTGCAAAAAGCCTTCCCTGGTATCCCATAAAGTTCCCACAGCACCACCAAGAGTAATTCTGTGATCAGAAAAATCTGAACATTTCTAGATGTGGCCTAAAATTTCAGAAAAAAATCTGTGTATTCTTAAAAAATTATCTATTAAAGAATTATCTCTTCTTGTCTTTGCTCTTTCTTGATTATTCCAGTGTAAAATAATGATTCCTATATTATATTAATATATGTTCATCACTAGTACAGTTTTAATTAACTAGTAATGATGAAAATGCATTCATCACTATTAGGTTAAAAGTCTCACATTATATTATATATTATGTCTGATACATTTAGTTTCCCTTTAAGTACTTGATTTCAATTAATGTTATGAGATGTTATGAGAGGGTATGGAGCAATAGCACAGTGATACATTGCTTGCCTTGTATGTGGCCAATCCGGGATGGACCTGGTTTAATCCCGGCATCCCCGAGGGTCCCTCCAGCCTGCCAAGAGCTATTTCTGAGTGCAGAACCAGGAGAAACTCCTGCAGGTTGTGGTCCCAAAACAAAATAAAACAAAATAATAATTATTTTATAAGAGAAGGCATGGTGAAATAAAAAAGTAACATTTGATATTAGAAAACTTAAGTCTAGTTCTAGACTTTACAAACCACATAATCTGAGGAACCATATTGGAGTTAAATGACCTCAGTAATGTTATCATTAAAAAATGTTATAGCTATAGAATTACTCATTTTAACTTGTGTAAATTTTTTTTTTTTGCCTTTTATTTTGGGGGTTGGGTAGAGCAGGTGATTCTCAGAGGTAACTCTTGGCTATGCACTCAAACATCGTTCCTGGCTTGGGGGACCATATGGGATGCTAGGGAATCAAACTACTTTCCGTTCTAGGCTAGCAAGACAAGGCAGACACCATAATGCTTGTGCCACCACTCCAGCCCCTTAAGTTGAAATTTTAAGAAACTAGTATAATAACAAATGTGAAAATGTACCCGTCATGTTATTGTGTTTTGTTAATGGTAATAAAGCAACTGATTGATTATTTAATTGACTTTGGGGCGGATATGAAAAAGGCAGTATAAAAACAGAATAATAGTATCCCAGGTAGGGTATTTGACTTGCACCCAACTGACGTAGGGTCAATCTCTAGGTTTCCTGAGCACTGCCAGGAATGGTTCTTGCATGCAGAGCTAGGAATAATGCCTGAGCACTGCTGACTTGGCACAATAACAAAACCAAAAACAATTAAAAATGCAGTAAAGAAAAGAATCAATCAAAGCTAAGACTGTCAACCTAAAATATAATTTAGAACTGTTTTTTCAGCTGAAGTTTCTTGGTTTGGCAATGCCATGGGGCCTTTTCACCTCGTATTAAGATAAAAGACTAGATGATAAAATATAGAAAGAAATTGTAGAGCTAAGGCAATAGCTTAGCAAGAATTCAGTGAATAAAACCAAGAGAAATAAAAATCTACTTTGGAGATGGTAAAAGATTTGTGAAAATAATAAAGAGATTAAGTACACAAAGAAATAAATTTGCTTAAATTATGTGAAATATGAATCTTAATAAATAGCTTCATGGGAATTAAGTTATATATAGAAATTATATGTACTTAAAAATATATTTCACTGTCAATATCTATTTATGTTTAACTGACTGGTAATTATATATAGAAAAACTATATTATGTCATACTTCTGTCAGTTAGATACGATTCTTATATTCAAAAGATTATGTTTCTATGTTTAACACATACCTTAAAATGGACAATTGTAAGATGACTTCTTGCCTTAAAAATAAATTGAAGGGGGCTGGGAGATAGCATGGAGGTAAGGCGTTTGCCTATCATGCAGGAGGTCATCGGTTCAAATCCCGGAGCCCCATATGGTCCCCCGTGCCTGCCAGGAGCAATTTCTGAGCCTGGAGCCAGGAATAACCCCTGAACACTGCCGGGTGTGACCCAAAAACCACAAAAAAAATAAATAAAAAAATAAATTGAAGAAAAAAAAGTGGAGAAATAATAATGCCTCGGTACCATGTAATACAGTATGAATTAAATATTAAAATAATAATGAATAGCATTAAAAATAAAAAGCCATTTTAGTCAGAGTGGAAAGTTGTCATTGTAATTTTTGTGATTTATTAGTGATTAAATAAATATAGTTAAAAAATAAAACTCTAGGGGCCGGAGCAGTGACGCTAGCAGTAAGAGTCTATCTTGCAAGTGCTAATCTAGGACTAACCTCAGTTAGATCCTTCCAGCATCCCATATGGTCCCCCCAGGCAGGAGCAATTTCTGAGCACATAACCAAAAGTAACCCCTGAGCATCACTGGGTGTGGCCCCCCCAAAAAAATAAAACTCTAAGATATTTAAATTTGTTTCACATGTACAAAATGTCAACAACAATTTTACTAGTTCTACTACATAAATTTTTTTCCATTATGAGAGTATAATTATGACAATATACATTTAAGTTATATTAGGCATACTAGTTTAAATATTAGTCTTTCCTTTTTAATTTTCTAATAAAATACTTTTGTCCATAATATAAACCATAATATTTTCTAATTATAATAAGTATCATATAAACCACAATTTAATTTTTTTTTTGGTTTTTCGGGCCACACCCATTTGATGCTCAGGGGTTACTCCTGGCTAAGCACTCAGAAATTGCCCCTGGCTTGGGGGGACCATATGGGACGTCTGGAGATCAAACCACGGTCCTTCCTTGGCTAGCGCTTGCGAGGCAGACACCTTACCTCTAGTGCCACCTCGTCGGCCCCACAATTTAATTTTTTAACTGAATAAAAAGCATTTAATTCTTACTTTTTTTCTTTGTTTTTTTGGGGTCACATCCGGCAACGCTCAGGGGTACTCCTGGCTCTATGTTCACAAATTTCTCCTGGCAGGCGCAGGGGACCATATGGGATGCTGGGATTCAAACCACTGTCCTTCTGCATGCAAGGCAAACACCCTACCTCCATATTATCTCTCTGGCCCCATAATTCTTACATTTTTAAGTATCTTTGAGGTATTACATGGTGCATTATAAAATTTTATTTTCTGGTAAATGTAAATATAAAACCAATCACATAATAGGTTCAGTCACTGATGTGAAAATTACAATCATTAGGCCCGGAGAGATAGCACAGCAGTGTTTGCCTTGCAAGCAGCCGATCCAGGACCAAAGGTGTTTGGTTCGAATCCCGGTGTCCCATATGGTCCCCGTGCCTGCCATGAGCTATTTCTGAGCAGACAGCCAGGAGTAACCCCGGAGCAACGCCGGGTGTGGCCCAAAAACCAAAAAAAAAAAAAAAGAAAAAAGAAAATTACAATCATTGAGAACATGCCACTCTGATAGTCTATTCAGAGTTAGAATAAGATATTGGATGCCCTTTAATATTATTATGCTTTATTTGAACAAAAACTGTGGGCGTAATATCCATTGTTTCATAGTCTCTGAACATAAGATCTGAGTCAGAATCTCTGATCTTGGGAAATTGTGAACTTTTCATTTATCAGAAAGTGCCTTGGAATTATGACAAATGTTAAAACTGTAGGGTGGGGATCGTAAAAAATGAGACACTTCACCCAAAAGCAAGCAAGGAGAACCTGATGCTTCCTCTTTCTGTGTTGCATGAAATGAGGGTTGATCTCTGCCAACAGATTTCTCCAGGAGCCATGGACTCAGGCTGGAATTAGAAACTGCTCTTTTCAGGAAAGTCAGTCCTAACCTTGGTTTCAGGTCGTCTTCCCTCACAGAAAATAATTTCAGGATGAGGCAAATAGTGACACTAGATACATTTTTTGAAAAAAAACTTACTTAAAAAGATGTGAGGGGGGTGAGCACAGTGTCTTCAGAGTGTAAAAAAACCACAAGCAAGCAAGTGAGATCGATGGTTACAGAGAACACAGGCCTGAGAGAGCATGCCCAGAATGACTTTTGGGAGAAGGTATTATAAAGTTATCCCAAATTATTGTTGTTTTTAATTATCTCTTCATATGCAATGCTAATGTGGCCATGCCACAAGTTTAAGTTGCACTATGGATGTTCTCATATTCTATTCTTTACACTATCTTTTCATATATAGATTCTTCAACTTTCCCAAGGTTCCTCCCTCTTCTGGGTGGGGTCTTAGATTTCAAGATCAGTTTCATTTCTCCAAAGAACTCTGATTTGCATAGTAAAAAAAATGTGCTCTTCATTTTATTGGACTACGTCAAGACTAGGCAATTTCATTTTTTTATTGCCAAACAGTATGTTACTTGAACCCCCTTCCTAGCTTCAGGTGACAGACATTATAATTTTTATAAATTTAATTTCTAACATGGAATATTTTGGGTATTTTCTTTGTTTTCCACATCACTATACATATTAATGCAAGTGATATAACAGTACAAGTATTAGGGGTCTATGATCCACATGCATTAGATGCCAGTACTATCTATGGCAGCAGGTACTTAACCCATCTCTGTCACCACTGATACTAGTCTAAGTGATCCACACACAGTTTGTATATTTTTTTCTGGCAATAGTCCCTGGCCTTCTTGAGCACTGCTCTGCATCAGAAAACTGCACTTAATAGAATTTTTTAAAAAATCATAATATTTTATTTTTTTATTTCTTTTTAAAAAATCATAATATTTTAATTATATAATTTATAAAGTGTTTAAGTGAAGATTGAGTAATTACAGTTATATCGACAATTATAAAACTATCTTTTTCTATTAGTATCTTTTTTGCAAAATATCACAGGCTTTGTAGCTTAAAAACAAGAGAAATTAAAGATAAATAAGTCAGTAGAATCATATTCTGCTGAAGATATTCTTATTATTGTTTAATTGTTTGCCATCATATCATAGGAGCTGAGTGTGCTTTGTGTGTCCTCTGTAATAGTACGTATCTATAAAATGTCCACCTCAATTACCTAGTCATCTCCAAAAGCTCTCATTTTTTATTTTCTTAGGGGTTTGGTGTTAGTTGCTCAGAACACCTGAGCTTTTCACTCAGGAATTATTCCTGGCAGAGTTTGGAGTACCAAGGATCAAACTGGGTAGACAGTTTCCAAGGAAAGCACATGACTTGCTGTATTATCTTTCAAACCCATAAAGTTCTCATTTCTAATTCTATCACACTGAGCATTAAGTTTTCAGTGTACAAAGTTAGCAATGAGAGGGCATAGATTTCAAACTAGAACACTTATTAAGTTTTGTTTTGTTTTCCAAACTACCTGATAGAAAGATAACCATTTCATTTCCTGGCTACTGAATCTGGAACAACTCCTTTGTGAGAATTCTTCTTGGTGATTTAATCAAACTAGAATGCATTAAGACAAAAAATTGTTTGTAAAATCTCTTCATAAAGATATTACATTATTTTCTTTATACTGAACACTAAATGTAAGTTAATTATACAATAAATAGCTGTAAGCACACAATAAGAAGTAAGTAAAATCTGAGAATGTTAAGTACCATAGAATTTTACTTTAGAAATCTAGTCTTATTTGGCTTAGGGGCACCTATATTGCACAATTATAGTCCTTATTTATCTGAGGATACTGATATGTTAGAAGCCAACATAATACAAAAAAGAGAAGGCCTTTCATTAATATAAAGTTTTAATGAGCATATTATTTATAATAAACACCATATAAATTAGCATTGTAGTAGATATATAGTATTACATTAATATTTTCTATATTTAACAATTTGTATTTTACATATGAGAAAATAATTTTGTGTGGAAAGATTTCTTGCAATTTCAAGATAAAATTGTATTAATTCAATCTAGTATTTAGAATCTAATCAATAGTATTAATTCAATGTACTAGAGTAGTAGATTGGGGGGAAATGGACATATATACCTCCATTTTTAATGTGATATGTTATTAAAACATAAATTTTCTAATCTTCTTAACAAGACTTCTAAACCTTTTAAATTTGTCTCATGGCTGTTTTGACAACTGTAGATTGTTGAGCATGAAACTGCAGACTTAAGGTTCTAGGTTAGCTGTCTTTCAGTGTTTGTGTATGCTATCCTATCAGAAGAGCATCTTAAAAGAAAAATAAATGAGGAAAGATTTTTACAGATAAAAAACCAAGTGGGAATGGTACAAGTCCATAGTCAACTCAAGAGTGAGTAATGAGAATCTTTTGGATCATTAAATCTCTGTTCAGGAGTCAACTGATCACTGCCTTGTGATTGATCCAATGAGAAACTTGTAGCAAAGCTATCCAAATAGAAAATATCAAGTTGCTCTAAGGATTTTATGATAAGTGACCACTTTAAAAAGTAGTAAAGTTTCAGAATGGTTAATGACATAGAAATAGATAGTTATATATATATATATGTATATATACATATATATACATGTTTAGGATATGTGTATATAAAAGAATATATGTATGAGGCAGGGGAGACTCATCTTTTTTAAAAAAGCAATTAGTAAATATATTTGGTGTATGACTAATAAGATTTTACTGACTTATTTTTAGGTAAATTGAGTCAATTTCCACCTTATCTTAAAGCTGAGCATATTTTGTGTAGAGAAAGTGCAATTAGAGGTATATGTATTGTAGTAGATTGCAGGTGAGTAGGCCAGTATATATCTGCCAGTATATATCTAATGTTAATCTTGGTACATGATTAAAGGTTTGCTTATGATTTAAGGAACTTAGCAAGGAGTAACTCATGTCTAATTAGTCTTGCAAAAATGAGCTAGATGAAGCTATAATTGTGGGGTTTTTTCAGCTTAGAATATTTCCAAGATTTTCTCAACAGACCAAACTGAGTCGTACAGTTTCTTCCCACATAATTTGTGATGCTGGCACTTACAATTCTTTGGGCTACCAGTGAACCCAGATTTCTCAGTATCCATGCAATTCAGGAAAATGTACCTACCATAAATGGCGTATAATTTACCCTTTTAAGCTATCTTCTTGGCTTAATTTGCACATTTTTATACAACTAGTAATATAAGACAAAAGCAACCACATATGTAAACTATAACATGGTGTGGTGTAATAAACCTTCCTTTGTTTCTACAAAAAAGTAGTCAATACATAGTAGTTGCCTACAAATATTAGAACTAGACAGACAGTAAAGCAAGAGTGGTTGCTTTACATGCAGCTAACAGAATTTGATCTCTAGCAATTTGATTTAAAGCAGCACTTTTATTTATATATATTTATTTATACACTGTGATTACAAATATGATTGTAGTTGGATGATTTCAGTCATGTAAAGAACATCCTCCTTCACCACTAAAGCAGCACCTTTAAATCCTGCCAAGAGTAATTCCTGAGCACAAAGCCGGAAATAAGCCCTAAGCACAGTCACGTGTGGCCCATCAACAAAATAAATTAATAATATATTCTATATATTTTTATATTTTCATAAATTTTAAGAGTGTAGTGATTAGTGGATAAGACAGAATGCAAAATAGATACTTAATTGGAGGGTAAAAAAAGTAAAAAATATAATTATGTTAGTGGCACTTGATCACCTGTTAAAAAGAAGTTAGCATACTGAGTAAGTAAGCTGACAGAAAATAGACAAACACTGGGTGATCTCACGTATTTGTGTTATAAAACAAATCTGGATGAGAAACTAGAGAATGGAAGAGGATGATGTAAAAATGTAATTATACATTCCACAGACCCAGAAACACTGAAGCCTTTAGACCTAAGTTGCACCCACAGAACTTCAGGCAGACAAGTGAAGGGGATGAGGGGATCTATAGAGCTGGGAGTAAAGGAACACTAGTAGAGATAAGTTGACACTGGTGCTGGGATTAGTCTCAACTCTCATTAATTTTGTAAACATGTTTCTTTAACTAGATAGCACATATTTATATAAAAGAATGAGAACAAATAGAAAAAACAAGGTGATACAACTGTATATGTTCATGTGCCTGTATAACTATGATACATATGAGCATGAATTAATTATCGTCTGATAATTATATATATAATTATATATAATCTCTTTTTCTAAGAGACATCACCAGCAACTTCATTCTCTGTGCGAATACCTCATTTCAGATAGTCTATGGATTTAGTTTATCCACTCTTGTAAGAAAGGTTTCTACAATAAATAAATCAATGAATGTTCAATGGAAACTTGATATTTCTCAAGTTTAAAGTCATTCCCTTGGTGTTATCTCTAAAATAGTAATAAAGTTTGCTCAAGTGGAATGCCTGGCTAATCTAGACATTATACACTTGTGAAAATAACCACTTTGATAGTAAGGAGATAGCCAGTCTGGTAGAGATTAAATGGAGACAGCTATATGCCTGTGTGGCTGACATTCGATTGGCCATTTTATTGAGACAAAGGATGATGGAGTATTACTTTTTATGTAATTAGGGATGATAAAAAGAAATAAGACTGTTGAAAGCTGAGTAGTACTAGCTCTCAAAAAGCCTTTCTACCTAATAAATATTCTCCTAAATTCATGGTAAGGAGTTTGTCTCTTATCTATGTGCAGAATCAAATTTTAGAAATATGGATACTTCAGATTTGTATCTGTATTGAATTTGAATTCTAATGTGAGGATCATTGCTAGAATCCTTTGAAAGAGATTAGAAATATCGATTTTCACTTAAGTGCTCTTAGATCTCTCAAATCTCACTAATGAATAATTTCTTTTGATAGTGACCCCTACCAACTACTTAACAACAATATCATGAACATGCAATACATTAATCACTCAATAAACATGACTTTAAAGTCTCTAAGTGTATTACTTTACTTTCTGCTCGCAATTGATTAAAACGAAGCATGAACAAAACTTTGTAATCTCTTCCACACACTTTTTATAGGCATACTTTCTATTACTATAAAATTCTAAAGCTTCATGAAACCATAGGTGACTTTCCTAGTATAGAGGTAATGTTTAATATTGATTCATCATAATTTAATGACTGATTACATATAAAATATATTCAACTTGTTACTTTGTGTGTTTTAATACTTCTTTCTAGTAATAGTTTACCTAAATTAATATTTCTTATCACTTGTTTCTCAGTACAATGACCACAGTTGTAAAGAGATGATTATGCCCACTGTTATCTCATTTTCTATGAGAGTTTTCACAAGTTAGAGTTTGAGACAGATATTCCTTCAGAGGAAATAATTTGTACTGTGTCTCTGAAATGGGAAAGAAGCCAGGTTGGGAAGGAAACGAAAACCAAAGTTAGGGTCTCGTAAGATTCATACACCTCACCTGAAATTCTGGAGTTGACTTGTTCCTATGAAATATTTCTGAAAGGGAGCAGACATGATCATTGAACAAGGAGTTGAGACATACCCAGGGCTATGCCAGCTTTCTTTGGCAGAAGATAATTAAGAGCCTCTGAATAAAGTATTGGTTTGAGAATTTTCAACAAAGAAATATTAACAGAATTTGGAAAAGTAGGGTCATGGTCATACAGATAAAAATTATATTGTACAAAATCATTCCATTCACTGTACTATGCATATTTTAATGCTTGTCTATTTTGTTCAGTCACTTGTTTCTTCAGAATCCCAGAGGAAACCACTCATACAATATTCCTAATCAAAAATATTAAATTATAGTCATACAACCCCTATCATAATTTTCAGATTATTTTTATTTTTAGTTTTGCCTCTGTTAATATATTTATGTAACTAAGATATTGATGATCATCGTACCTCAGGGATTTAGAATTCTTCACTATGAAATTGTCATGCCTTGCCTGTTACCTTTATCTAGTTACCATTTAAAAATGGTAAGTGAATAAGAAATGAGTTTCAAATCAATGTAATAGACATAAGAACCCAATGTCCTCTCAGAATAACATCACCATGCAGGAGTAGAATTTCAATATGTGAATATGAAGGTTACTCCCTTACTCACACAAGAATACAATGAGAATCTAGGAAATATTAATTTAAGACTTAAATAGAAGGAAAAAATGTATCTCACTCAGCAAGACCCTTTTACCTCTTTCCCTACATATAATCTTAGTGCCTGAAGCTGCAATATCCACTATGTGAATATATAATAGCAACATTAGACCAGAAGAGTCAATTTACTGAAAATGATGAAGGATTGATCCAGAATATTGATGTTATTCTTATTCTAATCCTTTCTAGAATTATTTCATTAAGAAGGCTTTTTCTGCCTCATAAATTGAGGGGAAAATAATGGAGGGTGCTAAGACCAAACAGTCAGATGAATTTGAGTAGAAATAAAAAATGATCAGACTTAAACAGCAAATCTAAAGCCAACATCAACAAATCGATACCCAATCTACAACAAGCTAGACACAGAGAGGACCACTTATACTAGCAGCCCAGGAGGCAAAGGAGGGGAATATGGGATGCATGCTGGGATCAGGATGGTGGGAGGACAACATTGGTGGTGGGAATACCCCTGATTCAATGTCATTATGTACCTAAAATATCACTGTGAAAGATTTGTAATTCACTTTGGTCAAAATAAAAATTATTTTTTTAAAAAAAGGAAGAATTTTCTTATTTTGTATCACAAACAACCATAGTGGTAAAGTAATAATAGGCATTATGAAAATAAACTCTAAATTATCAGTACTAGGCATTATAGTACTAGTGTTTCAAAATACTATGTATGTATTTACATGTAGTCACACCTTGTTCATTCTCTTTAACACCAGAAGCAGCCCCAAGTGCCATCAAGTATGCTACAAATTTTCTCCACTTTAACACACCTTCATTTGTATATATATATATATATATACATATATATATATATCTGATATATATATCAGATGCTTAAATGTATAAAATATACTCTTCCTTATTATGTAGCAGTTAAAACAGATTGTTGACAGTTGGGTGAGTCTCCAATAATTCTAATACCAAGTCTTTACAATTTTTGGCTGTATAAATTTTCAAAACTTGGCTTAAAAAGCTATCTATCTGATTAAATTCCAGCCTTAGGAAAGGGAGTAAGAACAAGAAGGATCATGTCTAGGAGATTAGGCTTAGAACCAGTGTAGATCACAGAGCCTAAAGTCTAAGACATATGGCTACAGCAAAAGAAAATAAGCTATTTTTCCACCGGACAAGAAAGAGTTGTAATGATTACTCAAGATAATACAGGTAATTTTCCTGTATCTTTTCTCCCTTCTACATACTCATGTTCCCATTTGGACTACAAACAATCTCAAAAACCATCCAATTGCTACCTATAGCCAATTTTAGAATTTCATGTGAGTTTGAGCTTTATCTTTCAGATACAAATGTGTTTTTTATTATGTAGCAATCTAAACCAAATACAAGCCAAGTAAAATTTACAGTATCACCTAATATATAATTATAGAAATAATAAATAATAAGTGAAAATTTCTAATAAAATCTAGTTTCTGAAAATAAAAACTAACAGAGAAATCCTTGGTCTATAAGATTTAGATTGAGTCATGGAGTACGGTTACATTAAAAGTGAGATTTTTTTAAATCAGATTCTAATTTCAACTTTCCTTTAGAGATTCTTTTTGTTTTTTGTTTTCTGTAGCCCTGATTCACTGTTCAAGGTGGCATCTATCATGCTCTCTAATAGCATGAGATCTAGTTGGACAACAACTGCCTTAACTGACCGATTCCTGCTTCTAGAAGATTGTAAATGAAAGATTTGTTTCTAAGATACAACTTCCAGACATATTTTTTTAACACTCAGTTCATAAAATTTTAGCAACAATATTTCTTTTACAATTTAGTAGATTGATAAATGAGGTTGGGGTAAGGGACTTGAGTCATACTTTGAGTTACTGAGGGCTCACTTCAGACTATGTACTTAAGGATCACTCCTAGTAGTACTTTAAGAATCAAATGTGGATCTTGGAATCAAACTGGGGTTAACTATATGCATGATAAGCACCTTACTTCCCTTTTTTTTATTTTGTTTTTGGGTCACACCCGGCAGCGCTCAGGGGTTACTCCTGGTGCTGCACTCAGAAATCGCTTCTGGCAGCGTTGAGGTCCATATGGGATGCCAGGATTCAAATTACCATCCTGCATGCAAGGCAAAAGTCCTACCTCCATGCTATCTCTCTGGCCCCTACTTCTTCAGCCAGAAGCCAAGCTCATGTGGGAGGTCGGGACTCGAACCGCGGTTTGTCCGGGGTAAGCTGCATGAGAGAGCAGTCGCCGTATCCGTTACACTACACTTAGTCTCTGACCCCTACTTCTTATATATATCTTTGAGCCCAGGTGAACTATTTATTTTTAGTTGTGTTTCATGTAATAATCACATTCAATATTATTCCCTGACATATTTCTAAAGCTTTTTTTTATTCATTTATTTGATTATTTTTACACCACGTATGTCTCAGTGAATGATAATTATTTAGAGTTTTAGGTCACATTAACATAACCACAATTTCATAACTCCATCAGGAACTAATTATTTATGTATTTTAATCATTACAAATCTATTTTGTTTTTATTTTTTATATTGGTCTAAGTAAAAAATGGAAATCATTTACCAAATTTTAGATCATTATAAAATATACCTTTGGAAATTCAGTCAATCCCTTCTTAGATTAACTTATTCTCTTATATCACAATCTCCAAATCCTAACTAAATTTTTTTCACTAGATGTACAATAGGCACAATTTTGCTGTTCACGTCACAAAAGACAACAATTTTGTCAAAAATTTACAACCACATGACAAAAATTTTATCAGGACAACTCTAATAGCATTACTATTACATAAATTAGATTGATATTACAAATATTAAGCCACTGTGGCATATTTTATATTTACAACAATGCCCTACTTCTGGTACCAATATTTATTGCAATTTGCTAATATTAAAACAGTCAGAAATAATCATATATATTTCGTGGGGTTTTTTTTTGCTATTACTTGCCCTTTTTAACTAATTATGCAATTTTACAGATGTAAAAATTTTGTCTAGCTTTTATCACTTCTTCCCTTGTGTCTCGTGCAATGCTTCACTCAGAGTACACATTTCATAGCAATGTGAAATATGAATAACTAAGTAGTTTACTGTTCACTGTACTTTTTCCATAGCAAAGATTTTATTTATATATCTTAATAATGCATGTCTTGCAAGTATTTTACATGTCTATATTTTAAGAACTTGATTCTATTACTTATATTCATCAACATCTAAGTTTTGGAGAAACTAATCATGTAGTGTTATTTATTGTTGATAGATACTACATACCAGATACACATGTATATTGCAGTAGAAATACTCTATATTTACAGTAACAATATCTAAGATTTCCCTGGCCATTGAGTGAAGTCTCATCAGTTATTAATTTTTTGTCTAGTTGCTCAGTATTTGTTCCAGTTATTCAAAGTTTTTATATTTGTTTATTTGTTTTGTAATTGTTCCACCTGGCAGTGATCAGGGGTTATTCATGGCTCTGCACTTACAGCATATGTATACTGGAGATCAAACCCTGGTCAACCTTGTGCAAGAAAAGCTACATGCTGTACTATAGCTCTGGTCCCTAGTCCTACAAAATTGTTAAAAAAAAAAAAAACTAGAATACATGTTAAATTAAATTTTAAAATTACTTCATAGTATGTTTTATAATATAAAAAATTATAAAATAAATGTTTACTTAAATTGATTTTCCCATGACTACAAGAAATCAAATATGCCAAAGATAACAGAACAAATTTAATATTTTACCATATGATACTATTTGATAGATACCAGGATTATCTATTTCCCCCTACTTCAAAATGTTTTGATTAATTAATTTTTGTTTTCCAATTACACCTGGCATTGCTTAAAGCTTACACCTGTCTACACCCAGGGAATCACCTCTGGCAAGGATCAGGGCACTCTATGGGGTGTTAGGTGTTATGCTGTCAGAACTGGTGCAAGGTATGCATTTGCTCCATGATACTATCTCTCAGGCCCCATAGGTATCTTTTTCATTATGCCCACACTTTGATTTTTAAAATGCACATAATTCATTAACACACCAAATGTTAGATGCATTTTAGTTCCTTTAATAGATTTCAAAAGCTATCATGTTAAATTTTTGTTTGTTTGTTTGTTTTATTTTGGGGCCACACCCGGCAGCGCTCAGGGGTTACTCCTGGTTATCTGCTCAGAAATAGCTCCTAGCAGGCACGCGGGACCATATGGGACGCCGGGATTCGAACCACCCACCTTAGTTCCTGGATAGCTGCTTGCAAGGCAAACGCCGCTGTGCTATCTCTCCGGCCCCATCATGTTAATTTCATTTAAAGTTCAACCACATGTTCATGTTTTTTTTTAAAAATATATACTGGGGACCAGGATATAGGTAACATGACTATCATTTTTCTTAATAGGGCACAATCTATAGACCACATGGTTCCTCCAGCATCACTAATTTTAGACTTTCAGCTACCACCAATCTCTGCCATAAGTGATCTTAGATGCCTCATGGTTTTCCTCATAATGCCAGTTATGTCACAGTTCAGTCAGCAACATTCATCATCTTTTACTGAACTGTTCCCCTGGTTGAATACACAGGTGCCCACAGATCAGTACTAAACTAATCATTTATCTCATGAATCATTCTTTTATTATCTCTTCTTTTCACTTATACTCATTTTCAATGGTTACATTGAAAGCCATATGACAAAAACTATATAAACAAGGAAAAATTATTGAATGATATAATAGGTAGATTACAACAATGCTAGTTCTGTAGGAACATTAATCTATAGATCAGATGAGATTCTGACTTAACTCAGTTTCAAAAACTTTGTTTTCAAAAAAAAAACACCCCAAAAACTTTGTTTTCTAGTTGTAAAGACATGAACATACACATAACTTTTATCACCAAAAGTTTTGTTGGCATCATTGTGATAGTCTACTGTACTTCTGCAAATTACTTTATCTTTTTTACTGCTTTGCAATTGCTTCTGTCAATGCTGTGTCTCAGATAATGTCACATTGAACAGTGATTGTGTGAATGCTTAGAATTACTGATAATTTACACAGACAGCATCCTGTAAGTGAAGAAGCAAAGGAATATTTCTATCCTGTGCAAATGTCTTACAGTGTCTTATTTCCTATAAGATGGCTTTCTTGGCAGTCAGTACAAAGAAAATAATCCCAAGAGAAAACTATTCATAAATAAGAAATCATGAAAAGGATTTCTTAAAATAGAACTATATTGAAAGAAATATTTTAACTTAAAAATTCCTAAATTTATGTTTTAATCAACTTAATTTTAGCAATATTTTAAAATATTTTACAATTATAGATTTATATTTAATTTAAACAATATTTTAATTTAATTAATATTTCAATAACTATACATAAATTTTAAGAGATTAATACTTTAATATTGTCTTAATAATTGCAGTTACATTATTTACATAATTTAAATAAAATATAAATTGTATCCAACCTATATAATTTATTTTAATTATGTGTTCGCAAAACTAAATTTTCTTAAAAAGTTAAAAGTAAGGCTTAAAATGAATATATAAAGTGACACAAAAGGCATCACTGAGAAATTTTACCAAAGATTGAGCAACGTGTGGCTGACCTGTATATGTTCCTAAGTACCCTATAGGACTCACTGAACCCTGCTAGTAGAACTCCTGAGTTTGAAACCAGGAGTAAGTCCTGAATATTACTGGCTGTGGCCCCCAAAGAAAAAAGGAAGAAAGAGCAAAAGGAAAGAAGGAAGGAAGGAAGGAAGGAAGGAAGGAAGGAAGGAAGGAAGGAAGGAAGGAAGGAAGGAAGGAAGGAAGGAAGAAGGAAGGGAAGGAAGGGAAGGAAGGAAGGAGAGAGAAGGAAGGAGAAGAAGAAAGAAGAAAGAAAGAAAGAAAGAAGAAAGAAAGAAAGAAAGAAAGAAAGAAAGAAAGAAAGAAAGAAAGAAAGAAAGAAAGAAAGAAAGAAAGAAAGAAAGAAAGAAAGAAAGAAAGAAAGAAAGAAAGGAAGAAAGAAGGAAGAAAGAAGGAAGGAAGAAAGGAAGGAAGAAAGAAAAGAGAGAGAAAGAAAGAAAGAAGAAAGAAAGAAAGAAAGAAAGAAAGAAAGAAAGAAAGAAAGAAAGAAAGAAAGAAAGAAAGAAAGAAAGAAAGAAAGATAGAAAGAAAGAAAGAAAGAAAGAAAGAAAGAAAGAAAGAAAGAAAGAAAGAAAGAGAGAGAAAGAAAGAGAGAGAGAAAGAAAGAGAGAGAGAAAGAAAGAGAGAGAGAGAAAGAAAGAAAGAAGAGTGGAAGGAAGGAAGAAAGAAAAAGAAATGAAAGAAGAACGAGACTGGAACAATAGTACAATGTAAAGGAAACTTGTTTTGCACATGGTTGATCAGATCCCTGGCATCTCATATGATCCGCTGTATCCACCAGGAATGATTCCTGAGTGCAGAGCTGACAGAATTCACTCCTGCAGAATTCAGGAGTAAATCTGCATACATACTGGGTATAGCCCCAAAATAAAAAAGAAAAATAGGGGGGGAAAAAGATGCAAGCAAATGCTTTTTAGTTAGATTGCTTATCATTTTTCTATTTTTGTTTACTTGTATTTTATAATTCTTAGCACTTGTGTCAGCTAAAATTTTAATCTTATATATTAAAAGTGACAATGACAATAAATGAAGTCATTTTAGTAATGACTCTAATTAAAAAAGTGAATAGATAAGAGATAATAGAAGAGTATATATTTAAAACGACGTACATATATAAAATAGATATGATGGGGCTGGAACAGTGGCGCAAACAGTAGGGCATTTGCCTTGCAAGTGCTAACCTAGGATGGACGGCGGTTCAATCCCTGGCTTTCCATTTGGTGCCCAAAGCCAGGATCGATTTCGGAGCGCATAGCCAGGAGTAACCCTGAGTGTCACCAAATGTGGCCCAAAAGCCAAAAAAAAAGAAAGATATGATTGCAGACCCAAAATATACTATAAAAAGTAACTTCTAAAATATCTATTATCTGCAGCAATATTACAATTTTTCAATACTCATGATTTTTGGTAAAATTAATTATAATTTCAAAAAATTATAAAATATTTCTAATCAATTTTTAAGAACACCTAAACTTATAAAACATAAATCAAGACATCTATTTTTAAATGTGTTAATTGATATTTTCTTATTTTTAGATTAAAGATTAGTAGTTTTTTATATTACAAATTACTGAACATATAAACATCTTGATCAACATGATTTTTTATTATTATTTCACATCAAATAAATATTCTCATAATTATCATCACTTTATTACTGTAGTCTGACATAGATATCTCTCATTTTTCATGGTTTTAGTATTCTTTTACAATGAGTTATTTTCTAGTGTGTTATGTGCATCGTCTCTGAATATATCTCTAAATTGAAGTAAAATTCATAATAAATCCATAAAATATCTAATGTACTTGATAAATGCAGAAGAATGGATTGTGGATTTGTGAATATGAAATAATTTAAAAACTAAGATTTTTAGCTCTATTTACTTCAGTTCTGCTATAAACTTTTCAAATTTTGCAGCAGTTTAGAGACTGATATAACTGACTTAATAGATAAATAAAATAAAATATACTAGTGTGAACATGAAATACATGGAACCAACTTTAAAATAATATATGTAAAGTTGAGCAATCTTCTAGTTGTTGTTTGTTTATATTTTTCCTAAATTGTGGCACAAATTATACCAGCCTTGAGAGTGAAATAACAAATTTATTATTTTATTCCATCTCAAATACAAACTTACAAATTACAAACTTCCATGTTTTTAGACTACAAACAGCCAATCTTTTTATTTTAAAATATTGAAACCAAGTTCAAATTATAACTTGAGAAGTTAAATATGTTTGAAGGCAATAATTAAGTATGTAGACAAATGAAAAATGACTAGAAAATTATTGCAGTCAGAGTTGAGTTATGGGTAGAACTATTTTGCTCCCCTGTTTCTCTCTTTTTCATCTCTGCCCCACATAAGCTCTGCTCCCTGCTAAGTTGTATAATAAAATAAAATGGTTTCAGTATAGAAACTCTTCAGGGATAATCCTGACAGGGCTACAAAAGGTAACCTTTCCATGGCAGATCAAGTTTTGGCTTTCTTTGTGTTACACCTCTGCTTCCTTGAACTAACCTTGTCAGTGGTGAGCCATTTATCAATTGCTGAGACTGTTCTGGAGACAAGTTGGATTCTCATAAATCCAAACCTTTGGGAATCAGTTTAAGCAAAGGTTCTTAGCCTCAGGCAATGAATCTCATCACTGTGGTTTCGACTTCACTCCAGCCAGAAATGCCTTGGTCATTTTAATACACAACTGACATGTCAATTGTGTCCTATGGTGACAAATGTATAGAAGTTAGTTCTTGGTCAGCTATTTTTATTGTGCTGTGGCAGGTGGAGTCTAAACAAGCCCACTCTCAAGCTGTGCATATTGGAAACTTTTGAAGGTACTTTGTATTATGCCTTTATTTAATTTATTTATTTACTTACATATTTACAATGTATATTCTATATATCTGTATGTATCATGCATGCCATGATTGCAAAGAGTAAACTTTGTTACTGAGCAATATCCTTGGCTTCCAAATACACCTTTTAAATAAACTGTTGTTTAGGCTAAATACAGCATTTTAATTGTGTCCTAAAATGACAAAATATTCAAGGATTCATCCTCTTAAATGTTATTAGAAGATGTATGTAGAAAAATTTATTTTAAAATAATTATAAAATAACAGTGATAAAAGTGGAGAAATGTTAGTAAAAATACTTTAAACATATTTTAATAGGAATATTATCTAACCATGACATCTGTGAGCTTTTCAGATTAGTCAGTTGAGATGTTCACAAAATAGGAACAAACAAAATTATAAAAAAAAATAATGTGTGGGAATGTGGATGACACGGGTAAGGTGCTGAGAAAGTAGAAATGGAAATTTTATCTTGAGTTCTGCCTAGTCTCAGGATGGATCATTTAGGGGAAAAATGTGCATAGACTTAATCTGAAAGCCAATTGTAATTCAGAAGTCTGGGAAAAGGGCAGAAATGTAACCAAGGTTGGTTGTAAACTTGTTAGGATTGATCTATAGGGACAAACATTTTATTTATTCATTTATATGTAAAGAAGGAGACTTTGGAAACCCTGATTCTGACCTTGGCATAGGAAGAGAACAACATCTAAAGTCTTTCAAATTCATATGGGAAGTGTGGATCCTTCAAATTAGAGGGACTCATTTCAGAGATAGAGGGACTGCTTTATCTTTGGTGCTTTCCAGAAGCACAGGGCTCTGATAAAAACATCAACATTGCCTTAAAGAGTTTCATAGGAATTCTTAAAAGAATACAGGTTCAAAGAAATTATACTCCCATAACTGGAGAAGGAATTGTGAGGGTGTTTCCTAAAACAGTTCAAGAAAATAACTGTATTGGTAGAGCAATGATTTTCAGTTGAGTCTTACACTGTCTGTCACCCAGCCCCTGAAGTCATCCAGACTTTTAATGTTTGTCACAAATGTAGGTAAGACTGCTTCTAGTGTCCAGTGTATAGGAGATAGAAATATCCAAGAGAGAGGATCGCAGGCAAGAATTATTAAACCCAAAATTTTCCTCAGGCCATCCTAAATAATTTGTTCAATGGGTGCGGGGTGGGGTTTAATCTAGTTACAGCTACAGCCTTCCATTTTCTGTTTCTTTATCAGCTAACTAGGTCTGTATTCTTTATTTCAGAAGAATTTTGAGAACTGATGAACATATATTCATTTTGTAATGCCTAGCAAATAAAATTCAGGAAAAACAATAATGTCTGATTTGTTTTCCAATTCTCTGTTCATCTTACTTTATTAGTTTTTCACACTGGCTTTTCTGAACAAACATTTTTTGTTATCATCCATATCCCAGTGATTGGAGATTGGAGGAAGTTGAGATAATGGAAGTTATAACAATATCAGGTTTCCCCCATGACTTTAGACATTAAGAACACTAGATTCATGCTTGACTTTAGGTAGGCTTTAAACAACATCAGGATTCATGCATGAACTTAGGCAAAGCAACTTACTTTGTGTTTTAAGTTGTATTAAATGTGAAAGGACAAAAAGACATTTTCTCTTACCTGTCTCAGGGATGAAAATAAATGAGTTAATAGCAAATGCAATGGCTTGCCCAGAAGAAGTGATCAATAAATGATTTTTACTTCAACAACATTTGAAAGCATTTTTTGAAGTTATGAGCATTACCTAAATTGAGGGATTTAAGTGCCCATTACAATTTGTTCTGTGCAATTCATTTACCAAGTCTTTTGATGGTCTGGTTATTCTTTAAAGTTATATATATATATTTAAAACCAACTTGGTAATTTAACTATGCATATACAAGTCTCAAATCAAGAGTACAGTGTTCCTTACACACTACAGTTATTTTAACTTTGGATAAATTATTTTTATGGTTTCATTTTTCAGGTAGTTGCTTTGGCATATTTTAAATAATAAATCTTTTTTAATTAAATTTAGGGATACTATTTGTTCTTATCTCTAAAAGATTGATCATATGTTGATTTAAGAAACTTCATGTCTCTTCATTTTTTTCCCAAAAGTTTACTGTTTGTATTGTTATTTTAAATTTTAAAGGCTCTTGCTTTTATATCTGATATAAACCAAAATGATGTTCCCATTTTAAAGGGATTGATTTAAAAAATAAAAGAAAAATAAAACATGCACATATTTCAGCTGTGCAAAACAAAAACTAAAGACTGAATCTGAAACTATGAAGAATGTTACTCTTTGATAATGAATTCTAATCAAGTATTTTATCTAGTGTCATCCACCTTTATATTCTTTATGAGCTCATATTTTGTTATATGATCATAAAATCATAATCACTTGTCTTTTTTGGGGGGTTGAGGGGGGGTCACACCCAGCATTGTTCAGGAGTTATTCCTAGCTCTACCCTCAGGAAATTACTCTTGGAAGTCTCAGGGGCCCATGTGACCAATTTGGATCAAACCTGGGTCCACCAGGTTCAAGGCAAATGCCCTAATATCTCTGGTGCCCAGTTGTGTTTATTTCTTAAAAGTATGCCCCCCCCCAAGGTTTCCTGTTGAAGAATTTGTCTTCAGGAAAAATATTAATTGGAATACATCTGGTTCTAATGATAAACCTGATGTGAAATGTAGATAAGAAAGGTGAATTATAAAAGATTTTAAAGAATGGGTTAAAAGAATGCTGAGCTAATTGAGGTCCCATTACAAAAATCTTAGTTGATATCCTGAGGTATCAAATTGAATATCAAAATTTTCTGGCATTTGGAACAAAGTTGTAGGCATCAAATTTGACTTACACCAAGGACTGACAAACTAGGCTGAAAGACTTTGATCTCTAGGGTGTTATTTTGGTGTCATAACTAAATCAGCTGGTAAATCAGCTGAAAACTGTCAGCCACCACTCCGACCAGCAGGGGGGGAAATACAAGCTTTATGTGAAAAAGATAATAGCCAGGGGAAGAAAACCAATAGCACACTAAAAGAACTAAAATTCTTCTTAAAAAGTAATTTTCTATGTGTAGTCCAGAACATTTCAAAAATTGAAATTTTCTTTGCTTTTTGCTTTATTGATAATTTGGTTGAATAGATATTATTTTTCACAAGTTTTCTTTAATGTTTCTTTAGCATACACTGTTGAGATGAAAAATTAGTCTGCCAACCAGATTCTTACTGTGCCTTGTTCCTTCTTTTTTTTCCTTCTATGGAAAAAATGGTGCTTTGTTCTTGAAGTTCTATAACTTCTCAGGATATGTTTTTTTAATTCTAATTAGCATTTCTATTCTATATGTGTTCTTAGGGAAATGTGTCTTTACCAAGAAATAGTTTATTATTTCCCAGCTGTGTTTTATTCATTTTTCAAAATTTCTTTTATATTTAAGTACAAATAAATTCCTTTAAATTTATAAATTCTTTTTATGTTTAAGTACTCATATTTAATTAGTCTGAGAGTTTTATATCTTTTCTCTATGAAGCATTTCTCCACTCTACTATTATTGTTTCTTTTTTAGTTTTGCTTTTGTTTATTGTTTATTTTGTTTTGTTTAACATTTTATCTTCTGAGACATTTCCTCAGCTTTTTATTTGAGATAATAAACTAGATCTTTGGCTTTGTTTATTTTACTTTTTGTTCCTTATATTGACTTTAAAAACTGTCTAGATACTTCTCTTTTTTAAACATTCTTTGTTTGACAGTTTTTCTTTTCTAAATACAATGAGCTTGTTTTTCTCTAAATATAAAAAAAATCTGTTTTCTGAAATTGTATTTCTAGTTAAACCCAGTATTTTCTTTAATGTTTATTTCAAACACTTGATAGCTCATTATTTTATGAAAAAAAAATAGTTTGATTTATGTAAGTTATATTCATTGAATTAGTTTGAGCTACATATAAATCTGTTTGCCTGTCTCTTTATATATGAATAATGTGTATGTGTTTATGCTATTGCAATAAATAAAATATACATGTAAATATTTATATGATACATAGTCATGTATATATACACATGTATAAATATAAAGTGTTTGTGTCCTTAAAATGATCTCTAATGTCCTGACTGATCTTTTACCCCTAAATATCTCCTCTTTTAGCCTCATATTTTCATTATCTTCAATGTTTTCTAGGTAAATTTTCAGTCATATTTCTTCTACTTTCTTCCTTTAAGCATATTCCTTAAGTATCCTGACTTTCCGTCCTTTTCCCTATCATCAGACCATAAGGCCTAAGAATGATTGTTCTAATAAAATTAGTTATTTATCAAATAAAATTTAACTCAATATTGTAACAGTGAGCATGCATTAAATTATAAATAACAATAACATGTCTTTATTCCTTTCCTTTCCTACCTCTTTTCTGTTTCCTTAATGTTTATGTGTAGGTAGAAATGTTCATCAGTGATTAAAAGTCTCCAAGCACCCAAATTGACTATTTCATGTCTAATCTTATTTTCTTTATTTATCTTTGTGATCACTTAGATCAATATTTTGAACCCTACATTATCCAAAACTAGACTTTATCATGGATGTATATTGGATATAAGACCTATCTACAGACTCAAATATTCTATTTTGTTTCTTATCTCACCATTGTTATTTTGTATATTATATAACTGAAAACACAGACAGTGAAGGGGGGAAGATATGAAGTATGTTTAGCATGAAGAAAATACAGTGTTTAAAGAAAATATCACTGTCATCCCTAAGAGTAGCCATTGTTACATTATTCTATTGCTAAATGAATATATTTAAAATTGGAGGTATGAAAAAATAGTACAGTGGTTAAGACACTTTCCTTGGTTTATGACAACCCTGGCTGGTCCCTGATATTCCCCCTCACAAAGAGTAATCCCTGTGTGTGGTACCAGGAATAAACCCTGAACACCACTGAGGATAGCCCAGTTAAAATTTCTAACTGTGAATAACCCTGACATACTTTCAATTGATCTATGATCTTAAACTGCAGGTTTTGAGGAATGAGAAACTTGGGATAATAATATAAAAATATCTGGCACTATGTTGATGTTAATGGTTGTTTTTATAATTGCTTTGAGTTTGGTGATAATATAAAAAAAAATTGGATTTTGATTCTCAGGAGACCCACCCTACTCCTCAAAGCTCACTGTCTTTTGTCTGTATTTTTCAGCAATGCTGTCAATATACCAATATGTTCAAGTGGTTGATATACATGCCAAATCTAATTGCTTTACAAGTATAAATGAATAATATGATTATTCATGCAAAATAATATCATGATTAAAAAATAAAAATAATGGTACAATAAAATATTATAAAGAATAAAACTAATTAATCAATCATCATCCACCAATGTCTTTACATTTTTTGTGGGGGCATACTCAGTGATGTTCAGGGGTTACTCCTGACTATGTGTTCAGAAATCGGTCCTGGCTTGGGGGACCATATGGGACACCACGGAGATCGAACTGAGTCTATCCTGCATCTGCTGTGTGCAAAGCAAACACCCTACCACTGCACTATCGCTCCGGTCCCATTTTTTACTTTAAGAATTTTGTTTCATTCAGGCCTCTCTCTGTGCTCACCAAAATCCCTACTCAGATTAGTACATTTCAATTTTATTTCTATTTATTTCCTCCAGATGAAAATAATGGCACAGTTTAATACAAGTATGTATCATTGTAAATTGGAAACTCTGAAGGAAGTTTAATCTAAGTAATAAATTATCTTTACATATATGTTAGTAAAATATTAACATCTGATAATAGAATAATTAGCAGTGTTCTGCCATCTATTGCCCAGGTTGTAACACACTACTACACTATTTCTACTTTGAAATTTAGATTTGCAGCATTAACTCATTGACACAGATGAATTACTTGACTTAACTAGAAAGCTACAAAGAAGGAAAATGGACCATAAATTGTTGTTTAAGAACCAAAAGAATCCAAATTACTCCCCAAAATGCTAATGCTAGACCTTATTAACACTCACTTTAAAAGAGGTTAACTGCCATATATGTAGAATAATATTTTTATTTATCACTTAAGAAACCATAGTTATATTTCTCTATATTTACATTTGCATAGGTACTATAAGAACTATGGGAAAATTTGCAAGAGTTATTAGGAAATAAAGACACTAAAATTTGGCAGAATTTGCTGTTTAAAGCCTTTGTCCTCTCTTGAGCATGGGGCTTTCTGTCTCTTTGCTTACTGCTTTCTGGATCACTTTTCAAGTCTGTGTTCTCCTTTGAACACTTCTTTTCTAATTTCGCCACTCTGGAGAAGTACATGCTCTCTCGTAAATGAATATTTCTTTTTTAACTTGCTCTTCATGGTTATCTAAGTAAATTTTATTCAATAAGAACTATCTTACTTTACTAAAATTACATAAATAAAATAACATTTTCGCAAATACATTGATACCCCACACCTCAGACACATTCCCATTTAATGTTACTATGTCCAGAGGTAGTCAGATTTGAGTAACTGATTACAGAGTTACAGATAAGGGGATAATGACCTTAAAGCAGAAAATTGTATGTAAGTTTCCCTGAGCTTCAGACTGTCACTCTATTGCTGAGGCAACCATCACAACTATAAAAATATCAATGGCTGCTTTTATGATTGTTTTGAGTTGGGGAGAAAATATAAAAGAATTTGGACTTTAATTCTCAGGAGACCCACCTGCCTCCTTAGAAGCTCAATGTCATTTGTCTGTATCTCTCAGCAATGCCATCAACATACCAATTTGCTTAAATGGTGGATGCACATGCCAAATCTAATTATCCCTTATCTCAAAGAATCATTAATCATTCCTATCCATTATTCATCGAATACCAATAGCCTCTACAATCTTTACTACATGAAACTTCAATACACATTAGAATGCCATGTCTGAGTGGCATTTATTACTGAAATGCACATCACATTTCTAAGATTCAAATATCCTTGGCACAAAAAGATGATGTGATGTGTGCTTTATGTTGCTGTACTCATAATCTATAAAAATAAGAAAACAAATACAGCATGCTAGAGAAATGAATGAAATTGCTGGTATTTATTCATTATAGCTTTAATTAGAGCCAAAGAGTGAAAATCTTGTGCAACCTATGCAGTATTGAAAAGAAATTAGCAGCCTAGAATCCATCACTAAGGCTCTAGGAGGGAAACTTGAAACTGCCACTGTCAATTTGAAACCAAATTGCTAAACATTCTCACATCTAGGCAGGACCAAGTTGTTCTTTCTGGTATTTATTAAAGACCTTTAAACCAGTTCTATTAATTTACAATTTTTTAGATACTCATAATCAAGTATCATTAGGATTTTCACAAATAAAGCTAGCTTAAATCCAATATTAAGTTTGATGTGAAAAATTTGAAATGGAGTTGAGTAATATTAGTGATATCATGGACTCACAAAATTAACAATATTATCTAAGAAGGCTAATCACAATAATTTACAACATTTTCTGCCCAATTTTTCATTCTTAGAAACCTCTAAAGTTAGAGAAAGTTTGTTCCATTGCAAGTTAAAATGGTCATCTTTTTCTTTATCAGCAGTCTACTAATTAGTATACAGACAATAAGTTCTTTAATTTGTCTGGGGGGGAGGGGATAGAACATAATGTGTTCAAGATCACATACTTTAGCCCAAATGAATTGGGTTTTAGAACAGCTATTCTCTCTCTCTCTCTCTCTCTCTCTCTCTCTCTCTCTCTCTCTCTCTCTCTCTCTCTCTCTCTCTCTCTCTCTCTCTCTCTCTCTCTCTCTCTCTCTCTCTCTCTCTCTCTCTCTCTCTCTCTCTCTCTCTCTCTCTCCTTGCATCCAACTCCTCTTCTTTGATCCCTTCCTTCCCATCTCTCTATACATATGCAGATTGGCTAATTGAGACTTGTGTGTTTATTAACCAACCCCTGCTACTACAAAGACAGAAAAAACTCACGCACAGGCACACAACACCAACAATTTTGCTGAACTCAAACCAAATTCCACCAACCTCACGAGGGTGGCATTTTCCCAAGAATTTCTCTTCATGTTCTGACCAGACAAGACTGTAGTACAGAGGAAACACAGCATGACAGACACAAAGATTTAAAAACAGAGTGACTGAAACCCTCAGCGGGAAAAGAGTGAATACCACCAAATGAGTGTGGGTCCGGGATAGAGAAGTTGTCCTGAGAGCATTTTCATTTTATGCATGTCCGGAAGAGAGTCTCCCAAAATGTGAGGTAGATTCGAACTTTCACTGCAGGGTATGGAATGTGTCAGGGAAACCACATGGCAGCATGGAGGGAGCCAACCCTGAGGCTAAGGCTGGAGGTCTTGGAAGTGCTGTAAACCAAAGCTGCCTCAGACCAGTATTTGTAGGGCCTTTAAAACAATGCACCCAGACTTACTTCCTAGTAGGGAATTATATGTGAGGCAAATAAGAAGGAGGGAGCAAGTAGTTCAACACTGCCTAAGATGCCAGTGTATGTCCCACCCTCAAGCATGGAGTAGAAGGGAGCCTTGGATCAGATTTCCTCAAAACTTGCTACTAAAGATTGTTGATTGTGTGTAAATCTAGAATACTTTCTGGACTCCTTAAAAGAAGTGGCCTTGCAAAACAGAAGAGGGGTTGTCTCCTATGAGAGACAGTCCTAACTGGTCAGTATAGGGATTCTGGCTGATTAAATAAAAGTTTTGTTTTTGCTTACAAAAAAAAAAAAACCCCAATAAATTAGAAGTTGCCAAAATTATGGGAAGATTAAATCAATTTTAGAGAATATTAGTCTACAAAAATCATATAAAGAATGTAGGATGAGGGTAACAATAGTCACTTTGTGACATTTTGAATCTTTAACTATTACATTCTATGCAATTAATATTGTTCCATGTGCAACATGGATTTTAATTTCTTCCAAAATGTATGAGTGATCCTGAAATAGATGCTAAAAATTATTCCTTTTATCTTAAAAGGGGTCTATAACATAGGAAATATATGAATTAAAATCTCATGAATACAATTATAGGCCACTTTATACTTGAATATACACTTTGGAGATATTGTAGGTTCAGTTCCACAATAATAAAATGAATGCTCTGAATATCACAATAAAGTGACTCATATAGTATTTTAGTTTCCTAATGTTAAAAGGGACCAAGAAAGCTTAGGGCCCAATGAAGCCCAAGGTCCAGGAATACCCAGGGGGAAAGGCCAGGGTCTGGGGATGCCCAGGGTCCAGGAGAGCCCACCATCTTAATCAGACACTGTGAACCCTCTGAGATGTAATAAGCAATGCAGCTTTATTTCTCCAGAGCTCTGGGGTGTCACCACAAGCCAGAAATTTGGTCTGTAGTGAGACCCCGAGCATCCAAATTCACAAACATTTAAGGGAATAATTATAATGAGCACACAGGTCAAATCGTTTCATAGGTTCATACAGTTTAAATCATCCAATAAGTTTTACAGAAAAAGGCACAATTTTTTGTCTATTCAGCCCCTTCATGACATCATCTAACCCCAACTCCTAGACCAATGGCATATAGAGATATGATCTGGACCTTCCAGGTGGTCTCCTAATCTACAGGGTAGAGGGCCCGTTCCCTTGACAACATAGTGACATGAGATTAGTAGAAGGGAGCCTTGTTTATTATATCATACTTCAAGCAAGCCAGTGAAAGAAGCAAGAATAGCATTAAACTAGATTTTATCTTTATTCTATACCTATTGTGCCATCTATGTGCTATGCTTTTTTTTTAGTGACTATGTACAATTATTTCTCCCTAATCTTCAAGGGCCATCTGCCATCTCTCAGTGCCTCCCTCTTGCAGGACCAAGGTGTCCTCATGTTGGAATGCAGATTGGTCAGTTTGGTTCCATCTCCCTCCCATCCCCTCAAGGTATCTCTCTGCTGTAAAGCAAGATATCCTTGCATTAGAATGTTTTTATGGTGTACAGCCTGGTTCCAGAAATCAATTAAGAAAAGCCTGGTTCCAGGAATCTACTGTCTCTTAGGGCCTAGTCTTTCTTACTTTGTAATTGAAGCCTGTAACTAAATTTCTAAAGGCAAACTAAAAACAGAAGCCAATTGCATGGTCATTCTACTGCAATCACACCCATTACTAAGAAATCACCATTCTAATTATGTTGAGAAACAACATAAAATTACCTAAGAACACACTATGTCAATAAATGTCTATTCCAACACTAGTGCATAGTTGTGTTTATATTATAATAAAAACTATATTTATACAATAACACTATGACTAAAAAATGGAGTATATGCCTTACTTTAATAATTTTTTTCTTTGACCAGAGAGATGCGACAGGGCACTTGCTTTTCATATGGCTAAACCAGGTTTTCTACATATACGTATAGAAAACTACATATAGTTTTCTAGGTATATCCAGAATGATTTCTAAGCACAGAGCCAGGGTGTGACCCCTGAAACTGCCGAGTCTGACCCACCCATTTCTCCCCAAAATAGAAATATTTTTCTGTTAACCAATATTAATAGTTATCTAGACATCAGAGAGTCATGGACAGGCAGGCATTTTGTAAGGGAAATCTTGTCTTCCCTACATGCCAATGAATCCTGAATATCTGGGATGTGGGTTGTATTGGTGAGGAGATATACTAAATTAAAAAAAAAATAAAACCTTGAAGTTTGCCACATTGATTTGACTTTCTCTGTCAAGAAAAACTCTCTGAAATGTGTGATATTGTTTGATAACTATTCCACACTGTAAGACTTCTTTCAAAATTGGGGTGAATTATTTCAAAATCTACTCTTGCTTTATCAAATAAGATTATGAAAAATTCCAAATTATTTGTTAATATTTCAGAAAATTTCATAGCATTTCTACCTATCTGTTGATTTTGTGTAAAGAAATCACTTGTTTTGATTAACAATATTGAGCAGATACTACTCTATTAAAGTTTTATCAAGAAATTATAGCAATTAAGTCATTGAGTATCTACATATATTGATCTATCTATCTATCTATAATCTATGTGAATTTCAAGTCTTCTCCAGATTGAATTGCTTTCTAAAAAAATTAGCTATTTTAATATTTGAATACTAGTCCATGATATTTAAATTATACAATTTTTTACTCAGACCTTTAATACCTTGTTAATTCAAAGTAATGCTTTGTGAGCAAGAGAAACTTGCACCCTACTAAAAAAGAAAAATGATACTGATTTAATAGTAAATTAAAAATCTTTACAAGATAGTTTATTTTATTTCATTTTTTTGGTCTTGTTTTATTTTTGCTTTTGGGTCATTCCCAATAATATTCAGGTCTCACTCTTGGCTCTGTGCTAGGAGATTCCTTCTGGCAGGGGTCAAGGGGATCATATTGGGTTCCAGGATAGAAATCAAGTTGACCACATGCAAGGCAACGACCTTATCCACTGTATTGTCTCTCTAGCCTTCATTTCCTTATTTTAAAATGGAGTCAAAAAATGTTACTGCTTTGCATAAAGATCGTAATTATGGAATAAGTAAAGAAAAACACAATTCTCCAAATTTTAATATGAGTCCCTATAACAAATCTTCCTCTTGAGCTGTTCACAAATGGGATCTCATATCAATTTTTTTAAAAAATATTCTTATCCTTCTAGTTTAAAGAAATAGTGCAACATTAAATTTAAAACCTCCATTTCCTTAAATTTTTACTATATTTCCAGTGCACAAACTTCTTTCTTGTAAATAATAAAAAATATTCATTGTGAAATAGTTTTTCCTATTACTGTAATTTGTATTTATTCTTTTCTATTCCTCCATACAGTCATTCTTTCTTAAATTTGTTAATATCTTTAACCAATTAAATAGACATTTCTAGGCAAAAGAATACACTTCCTGTAGCTTGTCAAATTTTTCAATATGTTGCCTTTGCCATTGTAAGGATTTAATCAGACCAATTTTTTGTAACTGCTTGAGTAAATTTTGGTCATGACCAAGAATAAATTGCTTGCTTTATTTCCTTTACTTAGCAATCTAAGCATCAGCCATTGAGAAGGAAAAAAGAGAGTAATAGAATTTGGAAAATCCCTGGCTATTGCCTGAGAGGTGAAATACAAACAGCAATTTTACCAATGAACTTTCACTTTTCTGTTCTTCTCTTAGCAGTAAGAAACATGTTACATTTTAACGTGAGGTGCCTGAAAATAGCTGCAAGTATTCATATTTCAAAATATTTCCACATTTCATGAGTTTCATAATTTTGACCTCTGGCTTGGCAGAGTCCTGAAAAGGTTTTGACGGTTCTTCATATGATGAAGAGAAAAATGGTAGTTATTTTGTTTTAAGAAAACACTTGGGAAGTTAGATACACAATTGGGTGCTATCAGATCAGTGTGATAAGAAGAAAGGAAGATATTTTGAAATTTTCTTTATTTTTGTAATTCTATCATAGATATACTGATGACTCCAGACACATTTAGAATCTTTTTGAGGTGAGAAGTAAAGAAACAAAAACAAACAAGAAAAATGAATAAAAAAAAAAACATTAAGTACAAGGAAAACACTGAAAAATCATAAAACTAGATTTCTTATTTGAAGGATCTCTAGAATAGCATTTTAATTTTTTTGTTTTTGTTTTTGGTTTGGGGCCACACTGGTGATGCTCAGGGCTTATTCCTGACAATACTCTCAGAAATGGCTCCTGACTTGGGAGACCATATAGGATGCTGGGGATCGAACCAAGGTCTGTCCTGGGCTAGCCACGTGCAAGGTGAACTCCCTACCAAGTCACTATCGCTCAAGCCCTAGAACAGCATTTTAGAAATTTTCTTTCACTTCAACTTTTTCTTTCAAAATTATTTTTTTATTATTTTTATTTATATTTTTATTTTTTTTATTTCTGAATTTTTATTTTGAATTTTCGTCAAAGTTGCCAACATCCACCTAATTAGTCAAGCCCCAAATTTATAAGATTATCTTTACTATTTGTTTTATCTACTATATACAATCAACTCAGTTCTCTTTTTAAATGGTTGCTTAATTTATCTTTCGATGCAGGCTATCAACAATAGTCTGAGCAACACATTCTTTAGTTATATCTTAGATAACTTCAAATTAATCCCTGTATTTTTTTCTTTCAGATAAATTTTCATGGCTGAGAAAAAAATTTTTCAAGTGGTAGATCATAAACCTAATACTTGTAAAACCTTGTTTGATGTTCAAAATTACATGTCCAGCCCTCATTTAACACCACTGTCATAGACCTATTGGAAGATAAGCTTTTCCTGCTATACTGGATGTGTCCTTATAAACAAGAATAAGTATAGAGGGTAAGATTGCCAGATTTCAAGTCAGATTACCACTAATGAACTATGTATCATTGTGAGTATTTTTTAAAAGAAATAATCACCTCACTTTTAATACTGTTAATAGTCTTAATACGGTAATATAAAAATACTTAATATAACGATATAGACCAATGCCTTCAGCAAATGGCCAACATTATTATTGTATCCATATACAATTCCATATAAAATACAATCACATATAAAATAATGTTTATACACATTTTCTCATCTTCAAAACATTCAGTGACTGCCCATTGCTTTTGGAATATACTTCAAATATCTTAGTTTAAATTTTTATGAGTATGCTTTAGTAACCCTACACTGTTCTCCAACCAAATGTTTGCCAAATGTTCAGTATCTGATCTCTAGGTTCACAGAATTGATTCAATTTCTTAGATATATACAGGACTCATTTTCTTTTGTTTTGATATGCCTAGTTTCATTCCATGTTCCTTGGAATAATAGACTATTTTTCATCTCAAGTCTTTATGTTCTTTCAGAATATATCTTAAAGAATTCTTCCTTGGGGACACTTACTGACTGATATTATATGACTAATCAGGAAAAGTCTAGATTTTCATACCTAGAGATATAAATAATAAATTGTGTAACATATGCCTTAGTTTCTTTCATGTAAGTTTTGTTCCTTTCATTTTGCAGTAAATCTAGGATGCCTGTTAACCATTGTCTAATTACTATCTAAAATAGTTTCTGTTATCTAGTAGGCATTTAACAATTTTTTTACTAAATCAATTAATTAATCAGGTCAATGAATGAGAAAAATAAATGTAAATATTTATAAACATATTTATATTTATAAAAATTTGCTCAGATTCTGTTTGACTTTTTGCTTATCAGGTATTCCTCAGAGATCATATATTTTGACTAATTTATATATAAAATGAAATACATTATACATATTAAAAATTCTCTCTGCCTTGCTTTGTTAAAAAATCCAATGTTTCTATTATGTTTGAAAAGGAATCCTAAAGCTTAACCCATCATTAGAGACTACAAGTAGATCAATTTATAAAGTTGTACATTGCAAGATGCTAATCTAAAATCCTAATTTCAAATGATATGTAATTGCATTAGTAAAATATTGAAGATTTTAAAAAGTCTTAATGCCTTAACAACAATATAATTATCATACAATAAAAATATAACAATAACAACCAATAATTATCTGCCATATGTCCTAATCTATTCTTGTTCTTTTTCTATATGAAAATAAGACACAGCAATATCAGTTTCAAGAAAATTAAATACATGAAATGCAAACTTGGATGTCATAAAAAGTGGTAGTAAGTATGGCATTAAAGTTATTCTTCAAAAGCTAAGTTAATTAAATACAATAGAATGGTAGCTTTACTCTTTGATATTTAACTTATACCCTTAAAAAAGCTTTATTATTAGGCTATCTGTCTCATTATTCAAATTATATATACACATTCAGAAAAATGTGTTTTCTTGAGAAAACCCTAATTCTTGAAAGTTTTATCTTGCACAATTTTATTCTAATCTAACACATCTTTGCTATTGTTGAAAATATAAAAATGAGATATATCTAAAACTAATTAGCATTTTTATATTTAGGTAATATAATATAGCTTTTCTTTTTGTATATCTAGAGTAATTGAACCATACTTAAAATATTTACTAGTGATAACACCTGGGTAAAATTTTTCAGGTAAAAGTTAAGTTTTTATTAAAAGTAGAGCAGGGATCACTTCTAAGCCTTTTGGGCTAAGATCTAGTGAAATTAATGCAGGTGTGTGTGTGTGTGTGTGTGTGTGTGTGTGTGTGTGTGTGTGTGTGTGTGTGTGTGTGCGTGTGCGCCTGGGTGAGTGTTTCCGAGACTGTCTGAGTGAACGCATATGTACTGGTAAAGTGTGCATAATGTATTGCTTTTTATGCTTTCAGCTTAACTGTTCTTTTTGTTCTTTTTTAGATGAGCTCTTTCTTGTTCCTTTTTGGGTGTCACAAACATTTATATTCCTCTTTTCCCAACCTAACCTTTCCCTGATTACAGACTTTGCACTAATTACTGTGATTCCAAGGTTCAACACAGCCGGCTTTGTTCCCACTTCTGCAAAAGGCACACAGCTGCATCAATATTCAGTGGGGAGTTCTTGAAAATAACCTAAGTGGCATTTGGGAATAGATCTTCCTCCAGTGGGTAAATACCTATTCAAATCAACAAAATATACATTCAGTGAGCATATTTTGGAAATGCTACAGACTTTCCAAATGAGTCATTTTACAATGAAAGATTCATAATATGCTAATACAAATGTAAATATTGTATCAGGTCACAATGAAGGATCGAAAAGTCTAGTAAGAAAAACTGCTTATTACCCTAAAAGTTCCAGCTTCTCTCTTAGGGAGAATGTGTGGTGGCATCATTTCTAACTACAAAAGGTTTTTGCTATTGGACTCTTATTTGCAAGCTTATTTTTTAGGTAGTGATAACCAGGATGCGACTGATAGTTTCCTGAATATGTTTATTTCAACTATTTATTCTGACTCATAAAAATAAATGATTTTCTTTTAATTATTTGTTATTTGTCATTTTATGGCCTTCTTACTGATGTAATTGCATGCTATTGATGTTACAGTGTTTCTGAAAGTATTTGGGAGTCTGCCAAGGCCAGAAACAACAGGGATTATACCATGTGGTGCCCAGAGATGATGCAGAGCCAGAGATTGCACCTCGAAACTAATATATCCATGACATGTACTCTACCAGTTGAGGCACATCTCTGGCTCCCAATCCTAATAAAAAAAAATCACTAACATACTGAATTTGTGTCTTCTCTTGAAAAACCATACTGATGTGCCAATACTGGCAGCATGACTATTTGGCAGATAAAGTTGCTACTAAGTGGTGTCTGCACCTCAAAGTGCAGGTGGAACATCAATTCTGATCTATCTTTGTCCCAAAAAAAATGAGGTATTTAGGGTCAGCTATAATTACTTATGAGCCTCCTAATGATAAAGTTAAAAATAAACGTTGTTGGGGCCAGAATGGTGGTGCAAGTCGTAGGTCGCTTGCCTTACTCATGCTAACCTAGGAAGGACCTTGGTTTGATCCCCTGGAGTCCCATATGGTTCCCCAAGCCAGGAGTAATTTCTGAGCACATAGCCAGGAGTAATCCCTGAGTGTCACCGGGTGTGACCCCAAAACCAAAATAATAAATAATAAAAAATAAATATTGTTGAAGAATTGCATTTTATCATGTATGAGCAGTATTGAAAATAGACCCAGATAATTTTATGGATATATATAAAATTAAATTAGTTTAGTGCAAGGAGATGTTACTTATTTGTGGCAACAAAAAATACATATTCTGTAATGATATCTTTGTGAGAAATTGTATCTTCAATACCTAACCACTCTACTCTGCTAACCACTTTTATATTAAATTACCTATAAAATTTAATTTACAGTCACTGTGACAAAGAACTTATTTTTTAAAACCAAATGTGTAAACGTGATAGCAAATATAGGTAAGAATACTTGTAATGTAAACTGCCTTTATTTGCTCAGTTGAATTTATAAGTGACTTTCTTCTGTTCAGTTTTTTTTTTTTTTTGATATGATGAACTTTTCACCATGGGCATTATTCTGAAAAACAGAAATAGCAAAACATACCAAAAAAAAAAAAAAGAAGTACTTTGACAAGAATGCTAAAAACATATCCTCTATTTGTTACCCTCTGGATGCAATTAATGCATGACTCAATCTTCATAGAACCTAACCCCAAAATGCAAGGGTCTTTATAATCAGCCTTGCCAAATTGATTTTCACTCAATCAAAACCCTCCTCTCCCAGCATATTGATTTTCTCATTGTCGTTTAAATACATCTGAGTCCTGAACTGTTTCTTCATCTACATTTTTTATTTCTTAGTCCACTTTACTTCCATCAAACCTAGAATTTTTTTTAATTACTCAACATTCAGTACCAAATCAAACTCCTTTTTACTCCATTTCCTAGATTCTTAAAATGTTTGTTTCTCTCATTAAAATCACACTGAATAGTATATAGCAAATAATTTAAACTTTAAGTGATATTTTCTTTAAATGAATTATTGAGATGTTAATAGTTTTGTTAGTTTAAAAAACAATATTTTAAACCTTTAAACAAAACTAACAAAATTTTATAATAATATTTTTCAGTACCGTTAAATGTAGTACTTTTAATAGATGCTTGCTCACCTATCGGTATTATATAGAAATTTTAATAGAAAATACTTTAAAAAACTTTTATAGGTATCATAGTACTTTTGTATATATTTCAAGTATAATGTTATTTATTTTTGAATTAAAACACTGTGATTTACAAAGTTAGCCATAGTTTAGGTTTTAATATAAAATGTTCCAACACCAGTCCCACCATTAGTGATAACTAGTTCCCTTCACCAATGTTCCCAGGTTCCTTCTTATACCTCCCCCTTTCATCGTGCCATTTTGACATGTATATTTAAAATTTTTGATGGTTAAGTATGAGTCTCATGATTTCAGTGTTATTGACTCTGTTCTGGATATGTTCTGGATATGACTCTGTTCTGGATATCCTTCTTAGTATCACCAATGTGTCAAAATTCCCTACACCCTAGCCCCTGTTATTCTTCATCTGACTTTTTCCTCCTCCGCTCCAGTTTTTTTCCTTCTCCTCAATATACACTGGAGCTAAAGCTGATCTATCTAGGTAACCCCACTTTAAACTATTTTATTCTCTCATGTAATTATTCCAAATACCACATTTAAGTGATACAAATCCTGTATTAACCACCTTCTTTTGGATTTCTTTATTTAATAAAAATCCAGTTTCCAGGGACAAAGCGATAACACTGCAGGTAGGATATATTCAGCAGTGGACCTTCATTTATCCCCCAGCATCCCTTTTGGTTCCCCGCGATGCAGGAGTGGTTTCTGAGCACAGAGCCAAAAGTAACCCCTGAGCACTCCTAAATGTGGCAAAACAAAACAAACAAACAAACAAAAACAAATCCAGTTTCAGCCATCTCTAACTCTTTTTATATCTTTATGACACTTCTTGATCAATGCTTCATGTAGCTCTCCATCTGAAAAAAGCTTAAAAGAAAGAATGCTATCAATTCAGGTATAGCATGTTTTTCCCTCTGCTATTCATCAATTGATAGAAACTTTACATTTGTCATGTCTTCTTATAAAAAATATAGTGAGGGTTGACAATATTTATGATATTTATTTTGTTTCAAATGTATGCAAACTAAAAATTCTTCATTAAGTCTTAAATCAAAGAAACATTCAAAGAAATACTCAAGCTCCTTAGCTACCAGCTCTAAATTTTTGACAAATATATAATTCTGAAGTATATGTATATGTGTGTATTAATAAATTATATTGCATTATTTATATTTCACACTTTATAATATCTTAAGATTAAAATTCAGATTCAGAATTTTGCTTTACATTCTTCAAAAAAAACAAAAGTTACTTGCAGTTGAGTAAGAATTCAATATATTCTCATTCACTGCTGGTAGGAATGCCACCTAGTCCAAATTTTGTGGAAAAAAATATGGATATTCCTAAAAAAAAAACCTGGAAATTGAGCTTTTAAATAACTCAGTAATACCACATCTAGGGTCATATCCTAGGAACACAAAAATACAATACAAAAATGCTCTCTGTACTCCTAAATTCATCACATCACTATTTTCAGTAGCCAGAATCTAGAAACACCCAGATACCCAAAAATGAATGACTAAAGAAATTGGTATATATATACACAATGAAATACCATGCTGCTGTTAGTAAAAATTAAGTCATAAAATTTTCCTGTACATGGATGTCCATGGAAACAATTATGCTGATTAAAATGAGTCAGAGTGGGAGGGATAGACATTAAATAGTTTCAGTCATCTGTGGAATATAAGAATAATAAAAGACAATATTCTAATAATATCCAGAGATAATAGAAATGAGGATCAAGAGGATCAGTTCATGATATGAAGCTCACCATAAGGAGCAGTAATCACAGTTAGAGCACTAATTGCAATGACAACTACCATGACAATAATAATTCGAGACAGAAGTAGAATCCCTGTCACAGAGACAGGCAGGGGGTGTGAGAGGAGGAAAATGGGGGACATTGGTGGTGGGAAAGTTGCACTGTTGAAGGGTGGTGTACTTTCTATGATTGAATCCCAACTACTAACATTTCTGCAACCACAGTGCTGTACATTTTATGACTGAAACCTAACTACAAGCATGTTTTAATCTTATGCTTAAATATGAAGATAGTACTGAAAAGAAATTATTAAAGAAAGACAAAAGAATTTAATATATTCTAATGAATACATATCTACTAACCAAATGTTCCTGTGCTTTTCCTCTTTGGCGAGTTTTGTCTTTATGTTAGACTTATATTGCACTAATATTGATTATATCTTGTTATCCATCCACCTGGTATATACTATATTTGTCAGAGTAATCAGAGAAAAAGTAGAAAAAAATGTTGCTAGAGTCAGATACTTAGTTCAAAACTAGACTCAGACAATAGATATTTGAATAAGAGTCCTTGAACATTCTCAATTTTATTAAGGTTTGAGAAGTTTTCATCTCTTCCTGCTTTTAATTGTTGTCTAGGGCGCATGTCAGAAATTTTGAAAGACGAACACTGACCTAAAAGGGATTGAAAAATACTGCTCTACATTGCCTTCACAATTAAACTCACTCTCAGGATGCTTCTAACTATATATCCTCTCTTAAGACTCCAAAAATAAATAGTTCCTTGAACCTGCCCTTCCTATTGCCAGCTAGCTCAGTTAGAATTCCCTTTGTTTTCAAAATTCTCTTAAAAGGACCTCTTTATAAATCTTGGTATTTTGGGATTATTAGAAGTCTTCCTAATTCATCTTTTTGAAACTTCTTAAGTTCAGAACTACTTAAAATTGTTGAACATATGGAGTATTTTACAATCTGTCTTTTCTTTTCCTTTGTTTCGTTCTGGTTCTGTGGACTCAGTCTCTGATCGACTGAGTTCGACTTTCTCATTAAATGTGTCATCTGCAGCTCCCCATCCTCAGTTTCCTTTATCTGTACATTTTGTACATGATGTAACCTACTTTTAAGGTTTTAAGCACTAAATGTAGTGCTCTAACTTTGTTTTATCTATGACCATGCATTTTCTCCTGAGTACATCTCACATGTCTTTCTCTGAATGAAAGTTATCTCTCATCATTATGCTTCAAACTAAAAATGATTTTCACCTCTTTTGTTCAATTCCTTAGCTGGTTGGAAGAATTGATACGTATTTCTCAATTCCCCCTATTTCTAGTCTATCAGACATGTTCAATTATTTCTGAGTTCTGCCAATATAATTATTTTAACAACTCATAAATCCATCCTACTGTCCTGACAATATCGGTGGTGACTTTGTTCAGGGTTCTTTATTTTTTTTTGAACTGTGGTAATTGTCTTCTATTATATTTATATTCCTACAATATGTAATTTAAAAAAAGGAAAAGAGGGGCCAGGAGCGATTTTGGAGTGCATAAGCAGGAGTAACCCCTGAGCATCACCAAGTGTAGCCCAAAAACAAACAAACAAAAAAGGAAAAGATAAAAAAAAAACCCTCAAGATTAACCACTCTATAGCCCATTTATGGATATTAAAATGTCAGTATCAAAACTATAAGCTGAGTTGAGCAAATCAAATCTTGATGTAAAGGATATATAGGGAGAAGAAACAGTCATGATTGCTTGTAATTACTTCAGGTATGCCTGAAGCATGCATGGGTGCTTGACTGAGATTTGCTTCTAAGTCGTTTATAGTTGTTGGGCCTGGATAGGGCACTTACTCTTTCTTTCACCATTGTTCTCTATAATAAATGCCTTTAATATTATGATGTTCCTTATTCAGTAGAAACCTATGCAATAATTTCCAAGTTAAACTAGGATACATCGATTTCTCTAGGTCAGTGGTCGGCAACCTGCGGCTCGCGAGCCACATGTGACTCTTTACACTTTTAATTTGGCTCTTCTGTGTGCTGGCAGGGCAGCCTCTCCAGGAGTCAGGACTCTGCTTCTAGCCTCTGTCAGTGCGCGCCCTGTGTGCAGCCCCCCGCGGCCGGCTTCAAGAGTGTAAGATGATACCCAGTATTAACCCTAAACAAAGGTGTTCCCCCAACATCATTCTTTCTTAAATCTCTTCCTTTGATATATAAAAGTCCACTGCATATGTACTTTTGTCTCTCTTTCTTGACCTGAAGCCTCCTGGTATTGGGAATTGGTTTTAATAAAAAAAAAAAAAAAAAAAAAAAGAGGCATTCTAGCTTTTTGGGCTTGAGGAAGAGAGTACAAGGTAAAAGGCCATGGATTCCATGATCATCCTTTTCTGGCTAGCTTGGTTTATTTTTCTTTCCTGCTACCCTGCTTCTTCAGACCAGGTTGTGTGGGTTTAGAAATACAGTGCCTGAAGTGATCTTAAAACACATATTTTATCTTGCACAAGAGTGGGCATCTTCCATGAAGGGATTCTCAACCCAGAAATTTCTTTTCCATGGATTCTCATGCTCAGAGTTCTCATGATTAAAGTTGTGAGCTAATGCCCTTAAATGCTGTTTTTCATATTGATTATGACATTCTGCATAATATAAGTGCCAATCAGAAAGTTTTTGCAAGAGTAGAAACATTTCAATATCTCCTTCTCAGACACAGCTATCCCATAATCAGATTCTTTTCTGAATACATCCATCTTACGTCTCACTGTAAAAACAACTTGTGAAACTCCCCTGCAGAGAAATATTAAATTCATAGAGAAAATGAACAATGTCTACCAAATACACAAGCTTAGCTATCCATTCCTTGTCCAACTGGGGCTGTACAAAGTCAGGGTTCTGCTCTCACAGAAACTGCAATACTTCTTCCCTCTTGCCAATAAGGCAAGAGAGCACCCTTCCCCTGAACAGCCACTTCACTTCTTCTTCATGGAGAAGATGCTAGTAGTGGGCATCCATACTCTCACTCAGGGTGGTGAATAGACTGGATTTGATCACAAATGTGAATTTCACAAATTATCTTTACTGTGTCATCTGTCACAGAGTTTAGTTCAACAGGAAGTTTTTGTTTGTTTGTTTGTTTTTGGGCCACACCCGGCGGTGCTCAGGAGTTACTACTGGCTATCTGCTCAGATATAGTTTCTGGCATGCACAGGGGGACCATATGGGATGCTGGGATTTGAACCAAACACCTTAGGTCCTGGATTGGCTGCTTGCAAGGCAAATGCCACTGTGCTATCTCTCCGGCCCTCAACAGAAAGTTTTTTAAATCCAGTCTATCATACAATGTGTGGATACAATGTACGGGTGTGCAACTTCTGTTTCTTGTGACTATACAAAAACACTGAGCTATGCACAGTGCATCATCTGTACATACATCAACACATCAGATTATTATTCTAAGTGAAATGAGTCAGAAGGAAAGGTGTAGACACAGAATAATCATTTGTGGCATATAAGAATAATAAATGGCAATATGGTAATAATATCTAGAGAAAATAGGGATGATGGACAGGAGGACTAGTCCATGATAGGAAGCTTGCCATAAAAAGTGGTGAGTTCCCTCAGGAGCTGTGCAGATACTGAGACCTCTAAACACAGAACAGAAGTCTTCCACACACCAAAAAAAAAAAAAAAAAAAAAAAAAAAAACCACCACCGGGAGAGTAAAGGCTCCTGAGCAAAGTCTAGTGTTGATCCCATGACAGTATGCTCCAAGGACGGAGAAACCCCATATCTCTTAGGCCAAGTGAATTCCTTTTCGAATGACCCCAATATTTACTGTGCCAGGGCAGGAGGGAAAAAATAAAAATACAAAAAGCACAAAACCTTGGTTATTATCTATATATTTTTTACCTCCATTTATTATTGTTGTTATTATTTTTATTCACCTATCTATTTTGGTCGATTTCTCTGTTTGGGAGTGATTATTGAAACTGTCCCCAACCATACTTATATTTTCTCTTCCTTTCTTTTCTTTCGTTATGTGCTATGCCATGTTTCTCATTTCAAGACCATGGTGTGTTTTTTTTGTTTGTTTGTTTTTGCTTGTTTTGCTTTTTGTTGTTTGTTTGTTTGCCTGTTTTTTTTTGTTTTGTTTTTTTTTTGTGGTGCTTATCGATACAGCTCAAGCCCTCACTAGATATTTGACACTTCTTTTGGTACTGGTGGAGTGTTTCACCTTCTTTTTCTCCATCTCTCAAAACGATGATGAGAGCCTCTAGAAGGATTCCGCCCAGTTTCGGGGTATTAGATCCTTACCCCAGTTTATTACTTTTCTCTTTTTCAAACAAAACCACGCAACTTGAACTAGCTAGTCCTGCCTCCAGTTAGAGGGGGAACTAAGGGAGGCATCAAGACCAAACAGGTGCAAGACTACTAAGTTGTGGGTTAGATAAAGAGGGGACCACATATTCAAGCCGACCTGGGATGAGGGAAGAGGAAATGGGAGGTAGGACAGAAATGGAGGTGTAGGGAGGACAATTTGGTGATGGGAATCCCCCCTGATTTTATGTAAATATGTACCTAAAATATTATTGTCAACACTATGTAAACCATTATGATCAAAATAAAAATTAAAAAAAAAAAAGTGGTGAGTTCAGTTAGAATAGAAAAAGGTACGTTATGACATTGATAGTTGGAACATATCTCTCTGGACAAGAACTGGATGCTAAAAATGGATAAGTGACATGCATGGTTCCCTTTAACTAACAATTGCAAACCACAGTTTCATAAAGGAAATTTTGTAAACCTCAGTGTCATAAAGGAAAAAAGAGATAGAGAGAAAAAAGCAAAATGCCTGCCCCTGACATAGGCAGAGAAGGGTGAAGGGGAAGGAAACAAGGGACATTGGTGGTGGGGAAAGTGCACTGGTGAAGGGTAATATACATTCTACGATTGAAACTCAAGTATGAATAATTTTGTAACAAATATGCTTAAATAAAAATATTTTTAAAATGTTTCAGGCACTCTATCATAATTCCTTTATGATATATCATATGCCTTTGTTTTTGTGTGTATTTTAGTTTCGTTTCTTGCAGAACACACTAAAGAGTCAATAGATATTTTTCCTTTCAGTGAAATCACTACTTTTCTTTGGAACACTGTCCTTGCTTTTAACAGATTGTTAAAAAGGTTTTTCTCTTTTACCTGTTTCATCTCCATATTGTAGGGTTTCAAATTTCCAGCACATTTTGGTTATCAAGAGAAAACGTTTTGAAATGTTTTGCTTACTTATTATCAGAAATCAAAGCATTTTTCCTCAAGAAGGGTGTTCACTACCCAGAATTAACAAATGATCAGTGGATTCAAAAACTGTATTTCATGGTGGGTGTTACTTCACATCTAAATCAGCTTAATCATAAACTACAGGGGAAAGGAAACACAATTTTTTCGATGTTAGAGGTTATTTTGTTTTGAAAACAAATTATCTGTTTTTGCTCAAGATTTTGACGGAGAAACTTTGATTCACCTTCCAAGCCTGTTGAAACATTGCCAGGAAAATAATTCTGATATTGACATTACCTATTTTAAAACAGCACTTTTAAATATGAGGGAAGCTTTTCTCAAGAGGTTTCAGGGTTTCAGAAACAGCAAAGTGATGTTGGCCTTTGTTAAAAAACCTCTGGATGCACTGTAATGGAATTAAATTTTTCTCCCTTTAATATCTACATTGGCAACTTTGAAATGCAATTTCTGGATTTAAAAAACAAATAACTGTGGAGCTCAAAATTTGAACGTCTTTATGCTAATTTAGAAAGATTGAAGAAACACAAATGTGAACTTAGTTCACAGCACAAGTGGTCTGCTTTGAAAGACCTGGAGAAGGAAGATATTTTGATTTTTAACACCTGGAATAGTATTCCTGACTTATATAATCAACAAAAAAAGCTAGCGTTCACTGTTCTTTCCTTGTTCAGGACTACATATTTATGCAAACAATCATTTTCAAGCATGAATCTTATCAAGAGTAAATTGAGAAATCTTCTCATCAATGAGAACCTGGAATATTGCCTAAAATTAAAAACAACAACATACAAACCTGACTTACTCAAACTATTCAAGGAAAGGCAAGGCCACTATTCACATTAGTGTTTGTGACTTTGTCAGTCATTGTCAGGATGTAATTTTCTCTACATTGTAAGGCAAATTTTATGGAATTTAACATTATTGATAAATAATACCATTCTAAAGGTTTTGTTTTATTAGTTGTGTTATTTCTATCCTCCTGACCTATGTGGATACTTGGATGCAGAATATTCTCAATAAAAACTTATTGAAACTAAAAACAGTGTACCATCCTATGTATTTTTGGTTTTAAAAATATGGCTCTCGGGGCCGTAGAGATAGCATGGAGGTAAGACATTTGCCTCTCATGCAGAAGGTTGGTGGTTCGAATCCCGGCATCCCATATGGTCCCCTGAGTCTGCCAGGAGAGATTTCTGAGCAAAGAGCCAGGAGTAATCCCTGAGCACTGCCAAAAAAACAAAAACAAAACCAAAAACAAAACCAAAAACAAAACAAAACCTACAAAACTCCCAAAAAACAAAACAAACAAAAAATGTGGCTCTCAAAATAAAATTCAATCATGGTTTTGGCGAGATTTGGCTCAGTTGAAAAAATAGTTTGCCAACCACTGCTCTAGGTTAACAATAAGGATTGCAGAAATTCTAGGCATGAAATCAAGTAGGTTGAAGCATCATAAGAAGTGATCTTATTCAACTCTGTATTCTCAGGAACTGTCCTGCAAAGACCCCTTAAACCCATAAAAACAAGTTAATCATTTGTATTAATCAATTTTCTGTGTTTATAGTTAGCAAGTAAAACACACAGGAAAATAATGAATATAATTTAATAACATTAAATTAAAAAGTTCAAAAAATGCGAGACATTTATCTACAATTAGTGGTGATCATACAATTATCAGTATGCTGAGGATAAAATCACAGAATTTTGCTGGATGTCATTTGGTAAATAAGCAAGTTTCTAAATAATTATGAGCTATATGACTAATTTTTGGGAAAACTGAATTTAAACTTTTAAATACATCATAAAACCAAATCAGAAGACAATCAGATAGCTTTCCTATGCACTTAATAACTTAATAAATCCATAAGAACACATTTTGAGGGATATTAAGTGATAACAAAGTGAAAAATCTAGGAATCATATTCAGGACTTTCACCAAGCAAAAGAATAGAACACTTATATTTATAATAAAATATAGAAGCTAGCATATATTTTATTAATTAGGTATTCATTTTCTTAGTAACATATTAAAGCAAATTCTTCCATAGAAATTAATATTGACTAGTAAACATTAAAGTGACTGGAGAGATGGTACATGTGTTAAGGCATGATTTTCATACAGCAGACCCCGTTTTAATCTCCAATATCATATGGTCCCCTAAGCATACTTCAAGGAGTGCCTGAGAAATTCTTCCAGCACTGCAGAGCCTGAGCAACAAAGCAACTACAGGCCCTTGCTTTTAACCACCTATCCTGGTAGCCAAGACTTTCTGGGAAAGATCAAATAATACCATTTTTCTCTAAGTAATTGCTGGATTCCAAAATAAGCTACTCATAAAAATTCCCATAGGTTTCTTTTATCTAATCTTTATTTTAAATAAATGCTGTAAGTATATGTTTTTATTTAAAAAATACAAAAAGTAATTTACCTTAAAGAAATAGAGTGCTTACTTAATGTACAGAACAGTAATATCCTGTGGGATATCTATTATATAAAGCAAATTTTGACTTTGGAAGATGATGTTCAGGGAAGACTGTGGTTTCCCTACTGAAATGTTACTCAGAATATAAATGGAAAGTAAAGATTTGTCTGCTTGACTTCAAGGTGCAAACCACTTTCATTTTAAGAATTTATAATCCTGAAGATTTTAATTTTTAAAACTCGTTCTTTTGCTTTTACACAGTATTTTTTTAGAATTGAGATATTATTCCCCCAATTTAATAAAATTCTAGCTATCTTGAATATTTTAAGAAAAATTAATTATTTTCCTCTGAAAACACATTTTTAATGCATTTATTAACAGTTTCTCTTTTGAGAGATATAATTTTGTTGTTGTTGTTGTTTTTTATTTTGGGCCACATCTGGTGATGCTCAGTGTTTACTCCTTGCTCTCCACTCAGGGATCACTCCTGGGACCATATCAAATGCCAGAGATCGAACTCAGATATTGGCAGCATCCTAAGTAAATCCCCAAACCGCTGTACTATTGCTCCAGCCCTGATGCTTTTCATCATAAATACAACTAAGCAATAGAAAAAGGGAGAATACAATTTTTAAAAAGTCATTTAATAGTTGTGATGATGCACCAGAGTCAGAGTACAGCATATAGTGTATTTCCTTTGCATATGCTTGACCTGAGTTCAATACCTGGCATCACTTATTGATCCCATGATAAGCACCAGGAGTGAGTGATTGCTGAATGCAGAGGCAGAATTAATCCCTGAGCTGAATCCACCAAATGTGGCCAAAATACAAAAATAAAGAGCTGTGTGAAGAATTATTTGATATATTTAACATGAATTTGGAGAAACTTCCATAAAGAAATAACTGATTTACTGACTTTATGTAACAGTGAGATAATTCTTAAGTCAGAGATAATTGTGTGTGTGTGTGTGTGTGTGTGTGTGTGTGTGTGTGTGTGTGTGTGTGTGTGTGTATGCTACCATTGATGTATTCCAACATAAAAGAGTTTACATGCTGGAGCAATAGTACAGTGGTAGGGTGATTGCCAAGATATCTTTGACATCTTTTGTAGTCTTGAGTCCACCAGGAGTGAACCCTGAGCACAGAGCTAATTGTTCAGGTGTGTCCATCCTCCCACCCTCCCCACCTCAGTAATCTAAAACCTAAAAGACAATCAAAAATTTTAATCTTGATACACAAACATTGCAATTTTTAATATATAGATTTAGGAATAAAATCTATACTTTTCCAAATATTGTCATTTAAATTCTTTTTTGATAAGAAAAGACATTATAAGTAGGAGAAAAGAAGGGGGTTAATTAGTGTTAACAAACTAATGCAATTGTTGTTATCTGCGTGTCTCTGTGTATATACATATATATATAGTATATATATAATGTATATATTTAAAACCTGGTTTCAATTAACTTTTCTAGTAAAGTTCAAAATTGTTAACTCTCATGATTTTTATGATAACCTTTTGCTTTTATTTCTTTATTTCTTAAATAGAGACTATTTTGTCAATTCAAAAATCTAGCTAATTTAAAATAAAACAGTAAAATACTGCTTTCTTTGTTTTTGTATATAGTGGACCCACTAGTGCCATTTTAAAATAAACTCAAATGTTATTTTTTTTAATTGAAACAACTTGACTCATCTTTAGTCAGATGTGAGGGAAAAAGATAGTATTTATTATATCTGTTTTGAATTAGGAAACTTGCTAGAGGGTTACTGAATTGTCTAATACTTTCACTTAAAAACCAATTAAATGATTTTTATAATCATATTTACATGTGAAAACCTAAGAAATAATTTAAATAAGTAATTTTACATGTGAAGGCTTGACTTTAAACTGGTCTGTCAAATTTCCATGTCTTTTGTTTTTGACTTTTAGTATGCTATGTTGAATAACTAAAATAAAAATAGCAAAGTGATGCAAATAGAGTCCTAATACAAAAAGGTCAGAGAAAAAGTATGATATATAATAAAATATTTACAGTACTACAAGGTCAAGAATAAATGCATTTTTGGACAAAAAAAGTGATTGGATATGTTAAACACACCACAATATGAACAATAGTTATACTATATGCATTAGCTTTTGTGATTTTAGTAATGGAACAATTTAATCTCATAATACAGCACTATAAGTGCATTTTAGGACAACACTTTATATCAAGTGAAAGAAGAATTCTGAGAGAGGAGTCTTATGATTTAATTGTTTCCTTTGGGCAGGGCAGGGGAGGAAACCACCACACTGCTCTCTGAACACAAATATTGGCAGTTGCTGCTAACTTGTGACGTACCTTCATTTCAAATCCAGGTGGGAGCAGCAGTTTTGGCTGGTTGAGAAAGCATGCTGAAGAAGAGAAGTGTGGTGAGGTTTTCTGTTTATAATCTCAAATAGGCAAGGTGATACTGAAAAGAGGCTAGTAGTTTCTGGTGGACTAGCAAACTGTTATGAAGGTAAATCCAGTAGGTTAGCTGCAGAGCAGGTGATTTTTACCTTTAGAATATTATTTCTTTACAGCTTCACAGAAGAGGACCAAGTTGACTATATCTCTTTGAATTACCTCAACAACTTTCTGTGAATAGAAAAAGAGTAAATTTAGTAAGGAGAAAAAAATAGAATTTAGAACTCAGTACTGGTTTTGTTCTTTCTCAAACATAAATTCCACTCTCCTTTTTAAGCCCATGATTTCCCTCTGACCTACATATTGATAATAATGAATGTCTTTTAAACTTTAAAACTTTTTTAAAGGTTTTTCTTTTAGTGATGGATCTGGGGCCACACCTATGATACTAAGAACTTACTTCAGTGTGTGTGTGTGTGTGTGTGTATGTGTGTCTATGTGTGTATGTGGGTATATGTTCTGAAATAATTGTTACTGTGTGTTTGTGTGTATATGTTTTGAAATAACTTTACTGTATGTGTTTATATGTTTTGAAATAATTGTTACTTATTAAGGAAAATAATAGAATTATATATCCCAGGTAGAAATGAAATTCAAGGAACTCTCAGAATTAGAGGTGTGCCACAACAAATTTCCATTAGAAAGAGGTTTACTTGAGCATATAAATCAGGTTAGTTTAAATATTTTAGTAATTGTAAGTGGTGATAAATCATCAAACTACTCTTGGAGACAATATTTTATGGTAGTATTAATGGCCATTTGGTTTTTTTTATGCAAAATACCAGACCATTTTGCAGGAAGACTTTGGACTTTCACTTAAGGCTTAATAAAGTGTAATTTTCTTAGAGCATAAGGGTTCGATGTGATTCTTAAACTCTAAGTGAATGTGTTAAAAGGTTGCAAAACTTTTATCACTTCCACCTCTTATTTATTAGCAGTCAAGTTTGCTAATTTGCCTCCTACTATCATCTATATTTTTTCACTACTTAGATTTTAAAGAACAAAAACAAAAATAAAAACAAAAGCAACCACAATCAAAAGAAATAAGAGTTGGGATAAAATAATAATTTTATAGTGGCCATCTTATCTTTTGCCATATCTAAAAGAAAAAATCTGATTTTTCACCATTAAAGTAACATTAGCTATGGACCTGTAGCAGCCTTTACTATTGTAAGGATATATTTTCTATCTCCACAATTGTTGAATCTTTTTTTAATCTTGAAAACAAATAGTTATACCTCATCTTTGAATATTTATTTATTTATTTTTGTTTTTTTGGGCCACACTCGGCGGTGCTCAGGGGTTACTCCTGGCTGTCTGCTCAGAAATAGCTCCTGGCAGGCATGGGGAACCATATGGGACACCGGGATTCGAACCAACCTTTGGTCCTGGATCGGCTGCTTGCAAGGCAAATGCCGCTGTGCTATCTCTCCGGGCCCATCTTTGAATATTTCATAGAAATACTAGCAAATCCATCTGGTCCTAGGCTTTTGCTTTTAAGCAGAATTTTATTTACTGTTTCAAATTCATTTCTTGTAGTTAAGTTTTATATTTCAGTTTTCTATTTTCTCTTTATTTCAATTTGGGATGTTATAAGACTGTAAAACTGTATATTCATTTTTCTATATACTATTAGTGTCATGAAATGATCATAATAGTCACTTATGAATATGTGTTTAAATTAACTTATCTGATTGCATATAGTTCCATAAAGTGTGAGATTGGTTTACTTGAGATTTTTCTTGTTACCTGATGAAGCCTGTATTTTTATCAACTTTACTCTAATTTTTATGTTTATTGTATCTCATGTTTTCTTTTTATTCTCCTTCATCTCCATAACCTTTTTCTCTGGTTATTTAAGACTTCAGTGATATTTTCGTCACATGCTGTGTTTTAGTAATGATTAGGATTTACTCCTGTCTCTAGACATAGGGATAATTTCCTGTGGACACATTATCTGCATGGAGGATGGGCTTAAAAGAAACTAGGACCTTAGGCAAAGGGTTTCTGCAGGCAGTGGGGGTTCCCTTGCTAACTGTTAGTTTGAGAGGTACTTTTTTTACATTTTGACCACAGGGTTCTGCTGACTTGCAAGCTGTCAGAAGTGTAAAAAAAAAAACTAGTTTTTTTTTTCTTTCTTTTTTTTATCTGCTTTACTAATGCATTTGTGTCTCAGATTCTAAGTTAGCCCAACTCTTAGCTGTAGGTCATGTAGCTTGTCTAAAGTACTTAACCTCTTCATTTGCTAAGAAAAGAGACACACAATATGGCATTTACCAAAAAAGGTTACAAGTTATTTAAATGACACCTATTTGTAACTTCTATGTTATGCCTACTTAGCAGTCACTACTATCAAGATAGTAAGAGTTCACCAAAAATCAGCCAGTTGTTGGTTTATAGGTTTTATAGGTTTATATTTATATATTTATAAAATATTATATATATTATAGGTTTTATATTGTACTGGGTTTATTGTTTTTTTAATGTTGCTTTTTTATTTTTGCTTCCCATTCCAGTGTTATAAAAAATACGATGTTAGGGTTACCAAGTGTTTGGAATAACTCTCTTTTGCTAGGAAAAAATCTATACCTTAAAAATATCTTTCAAATGTTTCTGATATGATATATATCTTATATATGCAATATATATAATAAATATATAAATGAGATATATCTATATATAAAATTAGAGACATATATCTCATATATATTGCTTTGTTAAAGGGTTTTTTCCTCTCTTCTTTTTCTTTCATTTCTTTCTCTTTTCTTTTGGTCATGAACCCATACTCATTGGTGCTCAGAATTATTCCCAACTCTGTCCTTGTGTCACTGTTAGATGTGCTAAGGGGACCCATATGGTTCCAAGAAATAAACTTGATTTTTAGGATAAAAAGCATATGCTAAAGTTCTCTGAGCTATCGCTATAGTTTTGTGAATGTTTTCTTTCCTAGTAATGACATTCCCTCTATCTCCACTCTATATGGAAACTCTACTGCCCCTTGTTTACCTGGGTTTAAGGTTCATATAATATGTGATTAATAAAGAGGGATATAGACACAGGTTCTTGCTATTTGACTATTTTCTAATTTATTTTTTTTTCATGGAGTGGAAGAGACCAGAAAATAAAATAGATCCCTGTGTCTTTGAGAACCAATATCTCAATATTTCTGTAACAGCAGGAGTGTGCTAGAGATATATTTGGAATAAACTGTAATATTTTTCTGACCTTTATGTTATTTTGTGATTTGAAGTGACATAATAACAGGGTAGAGCTTCAATTATAATAAAATAACCCACAATAGATTTTGAAAATTATTCCTAGGATATAATATATATTTTTTCAAAAGATGTGTTTAGGTGTACAGTCAAAGCCAATGAATTTTATGTCATGATATATATTCTAATAAATACAATTGTCTTATCTCTCAGATCAAAACAGCTTAAGAGGGAAAATTTCTCCTAGTAATAATAAAAGATAAAATATATATAGGGATAGATGGAAACACACAAAGCAGAAACTTGATAATTACATATTTAGGGCATAACCTGAAAACTGATATTCTAAATGTTGACCAATCTTACCACATTTAAAACTTCCATAGTGAGAAAGTAGAGAATATTATAAAACTAAAAATTCTGTTTATTCAAAGTATATTTAAGATGTTTTCATCTAAAGAGAATAATCCCTTATTAATGATATGGGATAAATTGCATGTCATTCTGACAGGACCTGAAATTTAGTTAGCTCATTTAAAAAAAATTAGCATTGAGATTTGTAGTGCTAATTTTCTTATATGGTCCAATTTAGTTTAATTTTTTTTTTTATTTTTTTTTTTAGTTTAATATTTTTTAAGAAGACAGAGCAAGAATTGTTATCATGCAATCCACTTATGGATGTGTGGTATGTGTGACAGAAATGTGTAGAATAAGGAAATAATTTGTGCTAAAGGAATATAAATTTAGATACCACATTATTTTCATATGTTAGGGCCAATATCTTAGGATTGTGTTTTTGATAAAAAGTAATAGAATTATAACCAGCAAATAAATAAATAGAGGTTTGGAGTGTGCAACGAAAGAATTTCAACCCTGGGCTATGATTTCATTTGCTTTCCCGCATCATTTAAGTCATCTGGCAGGAAACCAGTATATCAGTACAACAATGAATGTAGCCTTGAGGCAGGATATCCCCTTAACAAACAGGCTGGTGAAAAAGTATAAGATGTGACAGGACAGATTCTGGCCAACTACTCAAAATGCAAAGGCTTTCAACACCAAGAGAAAAATGATTGTTCGATTTTACTGTTTAATGTTTGGCATGATTTCGTGTGGAAGAGTTAGGCATGTTATGCCTAGAAATATCCAATAGCAGTTATGGCAGGATAGAAGGGAAGTCATGTTCCAGCTCAGAATGCACTAAAACTACGGCTTGGAGGACTGTCTACTCACAGTAAGTGGGGGAGATGGGAGAGCACACACACAAAAAACCTTTCCCCAGTGAGAAAAATGGTTATGAAGTTGATGGTTCTCTAATGAGGCAGGTCCCTCAAGGGAAAGAAGTGTTAAAAAGGAAAATAGAGCAGCTTATAGAGAAAGCTGTAATTTATACATTCCAGACAGATCTGTGTTATTAGACTATTACACAAATAACCAATTCAAGGTTCTATTCAACCATGAGACACAGACTATTAGTGCTTTCCTCAATGTTACAATTGGCTAGGAAATCTTCCACATAGAAATAAAGTCAGCTCTATAGAGATATACATGCTCAATGTCTACAAAGCAAATGATTTAGAGTATAATGTAGAGACTGGCAGACGCCTGGACATATATTACCTTGCATTAACATAAAATTTACAAAATTTAAACACAGATTTTTTTTACTCTAATCTGGTTTCCCCAAAGGTTTCATTTCATAAATAATTTTTATGTTTCATTTTCTCTCAACCTAGGGGGCTATAGCTAGCGGAAAGAGAAAAAAAGTGCTTATCAATTATTTTTAGTACCCTATTGAATACATCACTGCATTTTAATTGGGGATAGAGAGCTAGAAAAATGACACCTGTTTAAACAGAGGTTCATAGATTAAGTGGTAGTACAACCTAACTGTCTAGATGATGAAATGAAAAATGTCTACCTTCCCTAGAGCAGTATTGTAAAGCATCCTACTTGGTGCTTAAAATTGATTGTGTCTTATGTTGGTTAAAGAGTGGTATTTTGTAAATAAAATTAGGGCTACTTTCTATTTGTGATGAGATAGTTGCATATGCATTTAATAAAAAGTATTTTCCTTTATAACATACTAACAGTGCACATCAATTTATATTAATTCAATGTTTCTGCTTGACATTATTTTAAAAGTAAAATGGGCATGGCTGTAATTTCTCACAGGATAAATAACTTACAAGTGAGAATTATTGCTATATATTTTAATTCAGAACATAAGATGCAAATGTATTTTAATAAATTAGTACAAAATTAATACCTCATAAATTACAGCAAAGTTGTTTTAATTTGGGGCTAGGGAATATCTAGTGTTGCTCAGGGACTACTCTCGGTTCTGCACTCAGAAATTACTCCTGACAGGTTCAGGCAACCTTATGATATGGATGCCAAAGATCAAATCCAGGTTAGCTACATGTAAAAAAATTCCCTACCTGCTATACAATCTCTTTAACCCAGGTAGTTTACATTTTCATTCACAAATTTAGGCAGTGGAAACGTTATAAAGTATTAATATTAAAATCTGGAGTTGCATTTGTAGATGCTACCAGAATTCTCAATCAATATCTACTCATTGGGTTTTAATTTCCAGGACATTCTTGCATTATCAATTATTTAAGCGTATTATTTTGATTCATAACCTATAGGAAATGCTTATTGCTTAGATAGTGACAAAATATCTTCAAAATTTTGGGGGCCAGAGAGATAGCACAGATGTAGGGTGTTTTCCTTGCACGCAGCCAATTCAAGGCAGACTGTGGTTTGAATTCCGGCATCCCATATCTTTCCTTGAGCCTGCCAGGAATGATATCTGAGTGTAGAGTCAAAAGTAACCATTGAGTGCAGCTGAGTGTGACCCCCCCAAAAAAAAAAGAAAAACAAAACTACTTCAAAATTGTCTGTAAATTGTCAATATATCAATAACAAATATCAATATATCAATAACAAATAAATATTAAACATTTTTGTAAATTTTTGTAAATTTTATAAATTTGTAAATGAAAACAAATAACTTTGTGTGAACCATACAAATTTTTGTATATTTCCCACCAAATAGACTTTAAAGTTCTATTCTTTTCTTTTTGTTTTGGTGTTTGGACCACATCTGACAGACGTCAGGGGTCATTTTTGGCTCTTTCCTCAGAATTTTCTCAGAATTTCCTCAGAAATTAACTCATGGCAGCTCAGGGAACCACACGAGGACCAAGGATTGAACACAGATTGAACACATTGCAAGGCAAATGCCCTACCCACTGTAGTATCGCTGTGGTCCTAGATTTCAATTCTTTCTATAATATTCTATAATTCAAATTAGTATTTGCAAAGATTGTAGGAGCACTTAACAAAAGAGTAGTTCAAATATCAACAGCTTGGGATCAAAGAAATAATAAAGGGTTGAGATATATGCTTTGCATTCTACTTGACTCAGTTGATTCCCAGGACCACATGATTCCCTGAGTACCATGAAGAGTGACCCTTAAGCACAGAGCCAGTGGTAATGCCTCACCACTATCCATTGTAGCCAGAAACCCTCAACACCTCAACTTAAAAAGAAACAAACAGAAAAAATAGATAGTGGACTTAATATTCAACAATGTAGTTACATAGTAAAAATATATGTGAAAAATATATATCACTTACAATACTCACGTTGTAAGATACTACCAGAGAAAAAAGTAAGAGACTTTCATAGATTGTGGATATTATTTTTGAATTATTTAGTATAAACTCTCAAAGAACTCTAAGAGTACATTCAATTTATCATTCTAACAATCTCTCTCCATTTCTTTCACTTTCTCTCTCTCTCTCTTACACGCACACAGGAGCCTTAAAAGCATAACATTTCAAAGGCTAGGAAAATAAAAGCTTCACATTTTCAACGGCTCACAGAGTGGGAGTTGGAAATAGTAAAATATCGTAAATATAGTCATAATTATCCATAAAGACTGGTTACATTATGGACATTTTAGCAAGTGTCAGAGGTTTACTAAATTTCCTTCAGGGAGGAGAGAAAAATCAAGATTAAAAGTGGGCAGGACGTATATAGCAAGATGTTTTTGTGATGCAATTAAAAAATCTAACCAAATGGTCTATTATTGAAAATCAAATAATAGATTAAGAAGTGTAAATAAAATCTGAGGATAACTTTTTACATTAATTTTATGTGAATGACATATGAGTCAGTCTTCCATTTTAAGAAAACGGTCAGTGACTTGGCTCTAATGTAGGCCTGTTAGTGACAGATAAATGGTTCTATGTTGGAATAACTAAACTGCAGCATTGAATCCCTCTGGGGAGGTCTAGGCAATGTGCCTTTCAGTTTCACACATATCTACATATCTTACAAAGAGGTAGACCCCATGCAGAGTACTTAGACTACCAAAATGAAACAAAAATCTTGAATTGTAGAAACTATTTTCTACAAAAAAGAAGTAAGAAAATTTATAAATAGACAAACAGATTCAAGCTGGCAAAGGGTTTCATAAAAGCAAAGAAGAAAAACAAAAGTAGACAGAATAAAGTGCCAAGGACACTGTTTCAGAGAAGATATTCAAGAATGATTTTTGGTACAGAGATTGAATACTGGTGAAGTGAAAAATGAGCTCCTGGCAGAGGAAACAGCAAGGAAGCTCTGAGGGTTTCTATTTAAGAAACAGCAAGGTAGCCCGTGAATGGTGAGAGAATAAGAGATGACAGTTCAGATACAATAAACAGAAGCCAAGGAATCAGATTGGTGACAATCTTTGTGACTGCTATAAGAAATTTGACTTTTGATTTCACCAACACAAGAGACAACTGATTTCTTTTGAGTAGGACAATGATATATAATCTGACATCTCTTTTTATATAGTTCATTTGGACTGCTCTGAGTAAAGTGACTAGAAGAGGGCTATTGGAAGAGTAAATAGTGAACTTTTGCAGCTACTTAGATAAAAGATATAAGTAATTTGCCCAAACACTGTCTAAGTAAAAAAAAGACACCAAGTCTAGAATCGATATTATAGTGTGGTCTATGGGATTTTCTAACATTTGGGTATGTGAGAAATTAGTAAGAGATGAGCAAATAACGGCCCCAATTATTTTCAAATCCAAGTAATTAGGGATGAATTATCCTTAAACATATTGAAGTAGGTTATAATAAGGATCTAAATTAGGGTTACAAGTTTGGGTATAATATTCTGAGGTACCTTCCTAGCATTCTGAGTAGAATACTATAAACATGAAGTAGGAAGTAGACATGAAGTATTTATCTGGAAATAAATACAAAGATGACTAAATCAATGTGATAAGAATGTTAGATATACTTAATCACACACTAGAGTGTGAACTCTTCCAAGGGATTCTAATGCTTAGACAAAAAACTTAATTGTGAGCAAAGTGTTATGGATATTTTGATAAAGAAGTTAAAATAATTTAAGCCACTTGGAAATATTTTTCTATTTACAGTTTAGTGGTGATTCAGGGAAGAAAATATGTGGCAGGCTTTGAAAGATTCTCACTTGATTCTCTTAGCTCTTTTCCAGAATATTTACAGAACATATATTATGTCCCAGACATTAAATTGCTGCCTTACAAATATTTTCTTGGTTGCTCTTTCTCGCAATCATTTAAGATGAATACCATGCCTATCTTAGAGCTGAAAAAATATGGCTATATAATTTCAACTAGGTAACATCTGCAGTAGAGTTAGGTCTTGGCTTTTTCTATAGTCATTTCAATCTGTAGAAAAATGCATTAACAAATGTTTTGGGTAGAAAATATAGTTTTAATAAGTTCAGTGCAGGTTATCTGTGCAGGATATATTTGATTTTTAGAAAGAAACACTTGAAAGATTGTATACTTTATGAGCAGTGAGTCCATGCTGTCCTGTATTCATTCATTCATCTGTCAGTCCTTTATTCTTAGATAGGCTAGGTGCTCTATACTCCACTACTAAATAAGATATATTTCCTGTTCTCAAGAATTTCCTATTCTATCAAGAGACTCAGATAATAGCACACTGTTTCTGCTTTACAGGCTGTACTACTCTTGCCTATTTAATATTCATCAACTGCCTGTAATCCTGGGCTTTGCAGAAATCATTCACTGCTTTCTGCAGTGATCAGTTAATCAAGCAAGGCCACAAAGGAGCTCAAGCAAGAGTCAGAGAAGTCTAGATTCTGGAACTCAGTAAAATTCTCTACTAGCCAGAGCTCAATATTTAAAAAAAAAGAAAGAAAGAAAAAAAAAAAAAAAAAGACAAAGCCAGAGTCTGGAAACAAAGCATTATGTGTTTTTAAAGTACCTGATCCTAGGAGGCCAGCCACAAGAATGGAGATGACAATAAATAAATAAATAAATAAATAATAAATAAATAAATAAATAAATTTAAATAAATAAATACAGCAGCTCTGCTGATCTGAATAGGAGGCCAACTTGAGAAGTTTTAAGTCAGAAGTAGTCTGTTGTTTGAAAGAACAGTTTTACTGCTGAAATGTGGCAGACCAGAATCTCTCAGCGAGAGAGAAAAAACTGAAAGCCACAAGTCTCAAACTTTGCTAAATGATTCCTAGCATTATCGTTAATATCATTCAGAGAAATATTGCTTCTCCTTGAAATCATGCTTTCAAGAAGGCAGAGCCAAATATGCAATTCCTGTGGTCTCTAGCTTCCAGAGTTTCTTGAGACTCTTTGATCTACTTAAAGTACCTTTTACACTTTTATGACATATTTTCTGGTTTGTCATTGAGTTACCTGGAATCAAACACTTGTGAAACTTGTGAAAAACTTGTGAAACTATCCAGAAAATAAGTGGATCTAACTAGTGAATGGTACATTATTTAACTATTATTTAACTATTTCTACAAGTTTATGAAATTTAACTACCACCAAAATGATGTGTAATATGCACTGAAACCCCAAATATACCTATTACACTGTAGAGTTCTGTTGGATTGAGTCTACTGAGGGTAGCCCTGCCTCAGTCAAATTTGTTTTTTTTTATTCTTGAATCACTATTTTATGTAGTGCATTCAAGAGCTTAACAGGAAATAGATATGTAAATTATATTCATAAATAAATTGTTAGCTGGGGTGAGAGCAAAAGTACAGTGAGTATGGCATTTGCCTTGCATGAGGATTATCTAGGTTTGAACCCTGGCAAGCCAAATGGTCCCCCAGGTCTGCCAGGAGTGATTTCTGAGCATAGAGACATAAGTAACTCCCAACTGCCAAGTGTGCCCTCCAAACTAACCAAACAAATATACAAAAATTAGCACTATGTAATAAGCACGATTTTAGAACTGTCTTCCAAGACACTCAGTACCTCCAATACACACCTCTTTATTTGCTTTAATCTCAGAGCCAGTAGAGAGCCAGAACCTCACAGATACAGCTTCCTTCAATCAATGGATTCCTTCAGTAGATCCCTAAGGAAATGGTGTCTTCCTCACTCTGGTTCTAGATAAACTTTTCATTGAATAAAATAAAGCACTGGAAGGAAATTCAGATATACCAAAAGCCAAATTTTTTTATATTGAACTGTCAAACGGGGTATGTGCAGCATATAACTAATTTGATTTATTTTTAATATATAAAGCAATAAAACATTACTTAACAAAATAATTTATTTGGTAGGCACTATTTTTCCATTTTCAAAAAGAAAGACCCTGAAACATTATCCATATCTAAAGACCCAACAGTTCTTATATGTGAGAACTCAAAAAATTTTTTAGAAATGCCAATGAAAATGAAATTAATTCTATTATCTTAGGGTCAGTATATATTCTGTCCTTGTAGGTTTTCTATCATTCTCTCTTTCTTTATTGTGAATTATGTCTTGTTCTTTAATTATTGTCATGTAGACAGAATGTTCCCTCTTCATGTGCTGAACTCAGGATGTGGAGTTAATTTCATACAAAAAGATTCTGATTCAGAAACCAAAGTACTGATTTCTTAAACTTTAATATTCATTTTGATACAACAGTAGAATGTAGTATTTTTGATAAAATGTTGACCTATTATTTGATTTGATTTGGGGACTACATGTGGCAGATCTCAGAGGCTACTCTTAGCTCAGATCTGGGATTTTCTCCTCACAGTGCTCAGAGAACCATGAGTCTTTTGCATGAAAGCAAGCATTCAGTACAGTAAGTTCTTTAATCTTTTTTTGTTTCTTTATTTTTGGACCACACCTGACTGTGGTAAGAGCTTAGTCCTTGCTCAGCATTCAGAGTCACTCTTGGCAGTTCTCAAGGGACAGGCATGGTGTTAGAAATCAAAGTTGGTTCATCCACTTGCAAAGAGGTCTTATATACTATTGCTACAGGCCAGAAATATTTAATTTAGTAAAGCTAATGTTGACCTTTTATTTTAAAAAGAGAGTAGGAGAAAGAGTAATATGATCATTCTATAAATACCAATTAGGCAAAATTGATATCATTTTTAGATCATATCTATAATATATATATATATATTCTTAGTGCAATCAGTATTGAAAGAGAATTTGTGCCATATTCAAATAGAAAGGCATAGGCCCCCCTAACTTATTTTAAATTATCATTATCTATTCTGAAATGAAGCATTCACTAAAGTGGAATTTTATCTCCTCAAAAAATTCATTTGTTGAAGTTCTACTCCCAGTACCGCAGAGTGTGAATGAGTTGGGAAATAGAACTATTAACGAGATCATTAAGGTAAAATCAGGACAAAGAATGACTAGTTTCTCAAAAGAAGAGGAGCTGGGGACATAGATTCAAACAGAGAGCGAATAAATGTCAAAGAAGAGAAACCCGAAACCCCAGAAAACATCAAACTTGCTTGTTTCTTATGTTTTAAAGACTCCAATATTGTGAACAAATATAATTTTGTGATTTACATCACTCTGTCAACTTTTTATTGTAATGGCTGCACTAAAAAAAATAGAACCATGTATCATTTTGCTAGGGGCTTTTGTTGCTGTTTTGTTTGAGGGGCATATCTATTGATTCTAGGAAGGGGTCCTCCGAACAAGATGTTCAGGGTTTACTTTTCTTTTCTTTTCTTTTCTTTTTTTTTTTTTTGGTTTTTCGGGCCACACCCATTTGATGCTCAGGGTTTACTCCTGGCTAAGCGCTCAGGAATTGCCCCTGGCTTGGGGGACCATATGGGACGCTGGGGGATCGAACCGCGGTCCTTCCTTGGCTAGTGCTTGCAAGGCAGACACCTTACCTCTAGCGCCACCTCCCCGACCCCAGGGTTTACTTTTCAAGGAGACTTGGGGACCTAATAGGGCAGAAATCAAATCTGGGGTTTTCAGAAGCAATGACATTTGAGCAGTCTCTTTTATTCTAGATTTGGTTTTTATGATTATAATAAATTAAAATCTTTTAATAAAAATTTCCCTTTTAGTTTTTAATAATACTTTGTTTTAAAAGATGCTTTACAACAACTATGCTTGACACTTTAAACTATTTGTTCATTTTTGTTTGGGGGTTACATACAACAATGCTCAGGAATTACTCCTGTCAATGTTTGGAGGTCCTTATCGAATTCTGATTATCGAATGTGAGTCAGCTGCATGAAAGACAAGCACCCTATCCAGTACAATCTTTCTAACCCCTGATACTAAATTTGTAATGTATATTGTTATTTTAAATTTGTATGTCTTTATAATTAGCTTATAATTTTAGGGGAAGGAGTTTAGAGCCACTCCCAGACCAGATCAGGGATTACTCCTGGTTCTGTGTTTTGGGATCTATTACAGTGTTTGAGAAAACATATGCTGTACTGGGTATTAAACCCTGGTTGGTCATATGTAAGGCAAAATAATTACCTTCTGTACTATCGTTCTGGCACTTAAAAATGGTATAGTTACATTTTTAGGTGCATTTTGAAAGTCTTTGCTTTTCAACAGGAATGTCCACTAAAATCCATTAGCATCTTCTTAATTATTCATTCAGTTATCTATTATTAATATTATTTTTAAAATGACACATTCTTCTATTTTTTCTATGTGAATCATTTTTATTATATTCTGAATGCTAAGAAGAATTTGAATTGAGTAGGCTTAGACTATGTGCTAAATGTATATACTTCACTGGTCAACTAGAAAGTTAAATTTTTATTATTTGTTCTTTTGGGGCCATACCTGGTCATGCTCAGGTTTACTCTTGGCTTTGTGCTCAGGAAGTTCTCATTTTTGGGGGTTGGGGGGTCTACACCCAGTAGTGCTCAGGGATTACTCCTAGATCTGCACTCAGAAATCTCTCCTGGCAGAACCATATGGGATCCCAAGAATCAAACCGAAGTCCATCCTGTGTTGGTGCATGCAAAGCAAATGCTCTACCTCTGTGCTATCACTCCAGCCCCTGATGTTCTCCTTTTAAAGGGACCATCTGGAGTGTTGATGATCAGACACGAAAGCATCCTACTCATTGTACTATTACTCTGAAAACCATCCAAAAATTTAAAGTTATATTTTCACTGCTCTACAGGGTGCTGCAAATATGCAAACATAGCCAAAGAACCTGTTTATTCTAAGTACTTCCAGAATGTCTCTGATTTGGCTAGTCATTTTCCAATAATGTTAGGAAGTTTTTTTCTATTTTTTTCTGTTATGTTGTCTATAAGGTACAGTTATTATTTTGGGAAAGGGAAATTGGATAGAATTTATTAAAGAAAATGCAAGAAGGATAAGGAATTTGAACAAATGATGAGAAGAAAAAGAAAAGAAGACATAAAAATTTACAAGAAAGAACAAGCATGCCACAAATACCGGAGGAGTGCACTAAGGACAAAAAAGAGGCTGCTATGATAACGCTGGTTGGAAATGATCATTCTGAATATTTTAGGGGCAGTGATATGCATAATATCCCTTCAATAATAATATTGCAAAGAGCAATATCAAAAACACAAAAAAGAAGAGAAAGAGAGAGACAGAAGAGACAGACAAAAGAAAAGTGTCTACCATAGGGGCAATCATGTATTGGGGACATTGGTGTTTGGAAATATGCCTAGTGAAGGATGTTGGACGTTTTATGACTGAAACTAAAACACATCCAACTTGTAACTGTGTATATCATGGTGATTAAATTAAATAATATTTAACAAATAAATAAGCAACTTTCAAGAGTAATATCTGAAATACAGTTTAAGAAACATTAAGACAATCGTCTCATGGGACTGAGCCATGAAAAAGGGGGAAGATAAAGTTAAAAAGTAGTGACCTAGGTACCAGTAAGATATTCTTGACTAATACATTCAAAATGAGAACTAGAAAGTGGGTCCACATATTCTTTCTTAATTCAGTGAAAATTTATACTTATTATTATATGAAATATTATATTTATTATTATTTTGGGGGGGTCACACCCAGAGGCTCTCAGGAGTTACTCCTGGCTCTGTGCTCAGAAATCACTCCTGCCTCGGGAGACCTTATGGGATGCACGGGATCGAACCCACGTTCATCCTGGGTCAGCAGCATGCAAGACAAATGCCCTAAAACTGTGCTACCACTTCAGCCCCAACATGACTAGTTTAGAAGATAGAAAATGTTAAAGATAAGATGTCTTTCCCTTATTTATTGTACATCATCTTAGATTCCTAAATAACACCCATAGAAAGACATTTTCTTGATAATCTTTATTTAAAAATCAGTAATGTCATTAATGTCTTTGAATATCATGTGTCAAACAGGAACTAGAGCTGCCTATTTGACTCAAGAAGAAACAGGTGCCTGATGCATACAGCTGTACTGGTATAAACTCCTTCACAAATTGTGAGCTCAGAAGTGGATTCTTTCCTTGACCAGTCTCCAGGTGGAATTACAGTCAGACAAGGTTCTGATTACAATATTGTTAAGTTCTATGATCAATACCCAGTTAAACAGTGCTTGAATCTCTACTCCATAAACTCTGAAATAAAAAAGTATATTTTAAAATCCTAAAATGTTTGCATAGTCCATAAAAAAAAGATTATAAAACACAGCATCGCGGTTCTTGAAATTCAGATGATCAAAAGGTATATAATAATCTCCACACAAATAGGACTAATAGGAGACTCAAAAAGACTACCACACTTGATCTAAGATTAAACTCTCAATTACCACAGGGCTCTGGAGATAACTTCTATTCAGAGATTGTAATTGGGAACATTTGGTTGTAAGAAGTGGAGAATCAGGGTGAGGTTCAGAGAACTGAATGAACCGATTTTTAATTAGATCTTAGCAAGGGAATAGAACAATAACAAAAATAAATTTTTCACTACAATAAAAATAATTAATACATTTTTTTTAGTCACATCAGCAGAACTCAGGAGTTATTCCTGGCTATGCGCTCAGAAATTGCTCCTGGCAGGCTGGGAGACTATTTATGTTGCCAGGGATTGAATCCAAGTTGTCCCATGTTGGCAGAGTTCAAGGCAAACACTCTAACACTAGCTGTTATTCCAGCTCCCAATAATACAACATTTAAAGAAAAATGTATTGCAAAAGTCGGGATTCTGAGACATTGCTAACATTGGGAAAGCAAGAGACTTTGCTAAGCACTTTACAGATTTGTCTCATATAACAAATATAGAGAGTGAACAGTATTTAAACTAAACATTTTTGTAGCAACATTTTTAAAAGTAAAATATTAATGTAAAATTAATTTAATGTAGCTTAATACAATGTAATATTATCATATTTATTAATTTTGGGCCAAACCCAGGTCCACTCCTGGTTATATTGTTAAGAATAACTCTTGGTGGTACTTGGGGGATGATATAGGATGCTGGGTATCAAAGCTGGAATGGCCACATGCAAGGTACACACTGTGCTCAGGACCCCCCAAACATTATCATTTTATTTTTTAATAATTTGTTTATTTAAGCACAATGATTACATACATGTTCGTAATTGGGTTTCAGCCATAAAATGCATAGACCCCCGCCTCAGTTTCTTCCTTTCTTTTTCTTTCTTTCTTTTGGGAGAGTCTTTAAATTATAAGTCCATTGTTTGTTGTTGTTGTTTAATCTGAAATGTTCTTTAAATTTTTATCCAGTGTTCACTTTTAATAATATATTTTTCTATGGAGGCATGCAAATAGCACCTACATTTTTATTTTTTTATATTTTGGTTTTTGGGTCATACCCAGCAGCGCTCAGGGGTTACTCCTGGCTCTATGCTCAGATATTACTTCTGGCAAGTTCAGGGGACCATATGGGATGCTGGGATTCAAACTACTGTCCTCCTGCATGCAAGGTAAATTGCCTTACTTCCATACTATCTCTCTGGTCCCTACATTCTTACTTTTGTTTGTTTGTTTGTTTTTGTTTGGGGGGCCACACCCATTTGATGCTCAGGGGTTACTCCTGGCTAAGTGCTCAGAAATTGCCCCTGGCTTGGGGGGACCATATGGGACCCCAGGGGATTGAACCTCGGTCCTTCCTTGGCTAGCACTTGCAAGGCAGACAGACATCTTACCTCTAGCGCCACCTCACCAGCCCCATTCTTACTTTTATAATTACTGATTTTATGTGTAAAATAGGACCAAAAGCTAGCTTAGCAGTTAGGAAAGTGGACTTTGCATGAGTTTGTTTCATGATCAAACTCTAGAAACACTTGAGATTTGAGTACCACTGTTAGAGCACTTGAGGTTCTCTAAGCACCCAGTGTGGTGGTGAAGGCTCTATAATATTTCTAGGGTGGTGCTGGTATTCCCTAGCAACACAAATCCTAAGCAACTATGCACTCTTGAGTACTAACATTGTGCAGTGCTGCAGTTGGCCAAGTATCTATCACTAAAAATGGCATAGAATTATTTAATTTGGGAACCCCACTCAACATAAAGGATAAAAGCAGGTTAATGTTTAGATAGAAGTTGAGTGGAAAGCACAATTAACCTCACCAAAAAAATTCATAATTATTTTCACCAGACCACTAACATATACAATTTTCCTTTATTAATATCCTGCCTTAATATGGTACATTTAAAACAGATAAATAATTGTTGTAATATATACAATAATAAATATTTTGTACTACTAGTGCTTTCTTGCCTTTATGTATGTTAAAATTCTCAATTTGTGTGTATATACTCTAGTTTTTGACAAATGTACAATGATGTAGTCACTGTTACAGTATTACTGTTTTACTGCCATAAATATTCTTATTGATTTATCTACTGATCCATTCCTCTCAGTCTTTCTTAAAAATAATAAACTCTGATCTTTTTTCTCTGATATTCACTTTATTTTTTAATTTTAATTTTTGGGCCACATAAGGGCATGTTCAGTGATTACTCCTGACTCTGTGCTCAGAAATTACTTCTGGCAGGCTCTGGGGACCATATAAGATTCCAGGGATCAAACCCAGGTTGGCTGTGTTAAAGGCAAACTCCACCTACCCACTGTGCTATCATTCTGGCCCCATGATAATCACTTTATTTTGAATATTCCAGAATATTTATGTTTGAATTAAACAGTATGTAGACTTTTTGAATTGCTTATTTCACTTAGAAATATGCTGTTAACATTACTCGGTGTATTTATGTGGACCCACAGCTCATATATTTATCAGAAATAATATTCCATGATTTGGGTGTCATTCAGTTTTTCATTCACTTGTATACTGAATGCCCTCTTGTTTGCTTACAGATACAAATATGTAATAAGGTTTATTTTGCATTGTCTGTCCATTAATTGTGTAAATATCAAGCAATGCAGATATTGAATTATAAAGTTGAATGTATTCTATTTAAAAATAAAAGTTGATCTGTGCTCCAAAGTGGCCACCTTGGTAGCAATCAGTTTCTTTTGTTTACTACTCTCTCTAATTTGGTGTTACGTTTTCAACAACTCATTGTTTCAATTTTATAAAGGTATATCAAGCTTTATTTTAATTCTCTAGTGATGTTGATGTTGAGAATGCTTACCATTTTGCATTACTTATACCACTACTACAAACACTTAATTTGCACTTCTTATGTACCAGGCATAATGCCAAGCACTTCTCATGCATTCTTACAATAGTATGACTCAGATACCATTATTACTGTGCATTTTGCAGAAAGGGAAACTGAAAAGTAGAGAAATTAAGCACATTTTAAGTATATGAATCTATGATTCTGCAATTATTCTTATCTTAAAAATTGGAAAGATAGGACAGTGGGTAAGGCACTTGTCTTACAGTTGATCAAGCTGGCTCTATCCCCAGCATCTCACATTGTCCCTGAGTCTCCCAAGACTGATCCCTGACCTCAGAGTCAGGGATAATCCCTGAGAACAAATGGGTATGTCCCACCAAAAACCAAAACAAAACAGACTTTCTCACTCCAAATCATACCCTTTAATTACCATAACCGCTGTTACAAATTGTGATTACTGAATCTTTGGCTTTAAAATGAACAAAGATAGTATCAATTTAGATTCTAGAAATACTCAATTGCATTACAATATTCATAATGGAGATTTTTAGTGGTATAGTTTTAGATACAACCAACAAGTAATTATTATCTAAATTAAAATCACACTAAAATAAAAGTTTTAAAACATTTTATGTCTTCAGACACTGATTTAAAAAAATATATTTAATTTACATTAAATAGCACACCAAAAGTAGAACCTTGTATACAATATAACATTCCTAAACTTATAAATATTTACATATATTGTGAGTCCTAAAAAAGATATTGGATCACTGGTTAAATTTTCAAAATTATCTTCAAAGCATATGCAAAAGTACAGTTATTTGCATTAAAATTTATATTGAGGCCCAGAGAGATGGAATAGGTATTAGGTGCTTGCTTTTTATTAACAGCACCAAAAGTGGTCCTTTAACATAAAGCTAGAAGTTAAATTATGAGCACCACTGGGTTTGGCAAAACATACATAGTGAAATACTGGATAATATATTTAATGTAGGTTGACAAATCGATCACTAGTACTCACAATTAGGAACCACTATGATTTCCCATGCACATAGCCTTTCTTATTTGTATCTGGCAATTTCTGCCAATTTATTTAATATAATTAATGTAAAAACTTATGCATGTATTTTAAATGTTAGCAATTTCACTAAAATATAGATGCTAAAACAATGTATTTAGACTACTGAGATTTTCATAATCATGGTGCTTATGTAAAGAAATTATTAAAAACTAATGTATTTAAATGAGAGATATTGAATGGAACTGTAAGAAATATGTCTAGTATAGATATAAATTTGATAATTAAAGAATTTCCATTGAATGACTTAAAATTTCTTTGTTCTATAAAAATTAGGCAAAAATTATTTTATAGATAATTTTAGTATTTCTATAGATTTCTCTTTATATGTGTAGATATTTTATTTTGAGAGGTAGGTACCTAGAATAGTCGAATGTCTCTTTCAAACATACAAAACTCGAGTTTTCCCATTGCAATAATTCTACATATTGCATTCTTATTAGATATATATGTGCACATAGGTATATGTTCATATGTATTCACACATACACTTATTATATGCACATGTCTGATGTAGGGAGCTTCTTATAACAGGCAGAATACTTAATTAAAAGATCTTCTTAGATCAGGCAGAATACTTAGTTAAAATGAAGGACCTTGTGACTTTGCTCAAAACAGGTAACCTCAGGAATTAAATGTAAAACATTTAAGGTAACCTTATATCCCACCTGCAGGCAGCCTTGAGAAATTGAATGTTAACCATTTAAGACTTAAGGGCACCAAACAGATAACCATAATCAAAGCAGGTAGCCTCGAGAATTAAATATTTAAGGTCACCTTACATGTATACCCCACCTGCCGGAGATAGGTTCCATTATCAGTTCATCCTGACCTAATAGAGACAGATCTCATTATCTACACATTCCATCTCATCTGCTAATGGTTCCTGTTATGCCTGTTCTATAGGTAGGAGCAGAACTATGCCCACAAAAATATATATATAAGCCGGGCCTTGAGTTTCAATAAATTGAAATAGGGCTCAGACTTGGCTGAAATCCTTTTCCCACTTTTGTCCGTCTGTCTGTCTGTCTGTCTGTCTGTCTGTTTTCATGTCTTTGTGTTTGCGTCTCCCTCCAAGAAAGAATAACCACATCTTAGCTGGGGTGTCCCTGCAGGAAGGGCACCCACACTCTGAAGTTTATATTTTATGATCAGCAAATTAGTCCAAGAAAAAATAAAAATGTGAGCATATAGAAAACCTTCTGGATTAACTTGACACTTTCTTAATTATTTCTTGATCAACACAGTACTTTATTAAGGATTTTTGCAATGGGATTACCTGTGTTTAACTTCTGTTATAAATCTAAATGTACATGGAACCTTGGTAGCATTGTCTAAACTTTGGTTTAAATGACTCTAAATGGTGTTGCATCTTCCCTGTAGAGCTATTGCATTAAAAGCATTAGGCGTTGCTTGATTTACATTAAGCAATCAATACGTGTGAGTTATGGTCATTTTCCTCATTATTATCATTCATAGGAAAAATTCAAAAATAGAAATGGACTTGTAAGAGTGGTAGATTGGAAAGAACGCTAAAATACTAGTGCAATCAGCAATGGTATAAAAATAAATGGTATCTGACAAATGCATGTTGTAGAAATTAAGTACTTAGGAATGGAAAACAGGAAATTACTTTTGTATGGCTTGGAGATGATAAGGAGTCTAATGAATTTGCAAATATATGTAAGTGATGACTATTTGCACTTGAATGAAGTGTTTTATTAGGAATGTATAGATTTAGAGATTTTAGCACTTCTTTGCAGATGACAGAACCCAATTTATACTCCCAGACACTGACAGATATGACAAGATTTGCCAATATGAGCAAGTATGGTGCTATATACAAAAGATGCTCGGTGTAGTAAGAAGTTACTCTTCTTATTATTATTACTTTAAAACTCAATATGAGTAGCAAATGCACACCCATTTTTATAGATAGAAAGCTACAGATTGTGGTACATAAATTTATACAAGACATTCACAGAGTTTAGGAAGGCAAGAGGCATAGTCACCTAAAGACACAAACTGGTGAGAATGGCATGAATTTTTCTGTGCCTAATACAGCCTAGGTACTTTTGCAATCATAAAAAAAAATATTGGGCTGAAAATGGGTTTCATTGATTCTTCCACATTGCCAGAGACCTGCTCCAGATGAACGGGTCTGAAGCAGAGTCCCACGAAGATTAAGAAAACAAGACAGACTAGAGAGAAAGCATAGGGGTTAGGGGGCTAACTGCCACATGGACAGAGAGCTCCGGGTGTCCTTTCCATTGGATATTTATTGTACAGTAGTCATTGGTCATACGAAGAAGAGTAGATAACAACAGATACAACTCTGATAAGGAATGTGAGGAACGGATATGTTTTAGGTAATAAATTCTGGGGATTGTCTTCCTCCAAGGGAAAGGTAATAGATAGACCATATATAAGAACTCCCATCCTAGTGCATCCCTGAATGGCATAGGTATTCCCATAACTTGTGTTAAGAGCCCTTCGGTTTATTATCTGTATCTTTTCTCAGATTCCTGACTTCTAAAGGTTTGGAGTTTTTCCACTACTTATATTTCTAAGCTTCCTACTACACCACATAAATTTAGAATTGACCAAATGGACCTCAATCTATAATTTTCTCCATGGTGCTGAAGCAGGCTAAATTGATACAGTATTTAACAGAGTGCAAATGAGTTAATGTCTTTGCAATGAGGATTCCCTGTGAGTTATAAAGCACCTTTTCCCTTACCACTTTTTTTGTGTATTTTGATGTTTGCTAACACTGAAGAGTTCTAAAAGCCTGTACAAGGTTATCATTCTGCTTTTAGTGGAACATTTGGAAAGGCTTTTTTTATTTTTATATTTTTGGAAAGACAGGAACAATTTAATGGCTCTATATACAGTGGAGGAAGATCATGACTGGAGACTTACCATCACTTAAAAATGGATTTTGGAAGAACTGTTTCTAAATGAAGTTCCTCTCTTTTACTTTTTTTAATGACTTATAATAGCTACCATTTATTGGGTATATACTAAGAGATAATAACTATTATGCACTTTTATTGTATTTAATGTATTTTAAAGCACTTTTAAACTTTGATTTTAAAATAAACATCTCAAATACAGAACATCCCACAATACTGTTATGACATTAGCACGTCAATCACAACTATGTTAAAAAAAAGTACCTAGAAGATGCTTCATATGCTTGTATTCTTTTCCCAAAACCACCACTCCCTGACTTTGCTAGTAATCATTTTCCTGAACTTTTGAATATTTTATCATGGAGGCCTCTATCCAGACGCTATAGGGCTTAGTCACCAGGTTCTTAAATTGATGTGTTTTTAAGTTTATTTTAATTATCATGCCATTCCCTCCTCCACCTCCTACCAATATTTTCCTTTCATTTCTTCTTATATATATATTATATATATATATATATCTTATATATATATTTTAGGAAATTAGCTACTTTTTCCAGGTTAGAGTTGCTGACTGTATATTACTGGTGGGGTTTCATGTGCCTTCATTTCTCTGTGTTTCTTGACAATGGGAAGGAAGATCTTTGATCAGATCCAGCTTTGACAAAGCCTTTGGTAAGACTCTAAGAAATAGACCAACACCCAATGATTAACTCACCAGTTCATTATCTTACTAGAGATTTAATAAATGGTAATGTTCTATTGTGTTCATTCATTTTGAATAGTAACATAATATTTTATTTATAAGAAAATACTCATCATTATTTATAATTTTGTTGTCAATGGAAAAATTTTATAAAGTGTATTTTTATTATCTCTTCCATTTTTTTTTTGTTGTCATCATTACCAGTGGTTGCACATGCCTGCTTATGGTGCTCAGATAGTGAGCTGTTGTCTCTGCTGTGTTGCTTGAAATATTGGCTATGGTGCTCAGTACATTCTCTTCAGGATTTGCACTTACTTAAAAATGATTTTTTAGACAGACACTGGTTGTGAGTCATGAGGTTCACATGTTTTAGAAATAGTGCTTACCAGGCACCACTGCCAAGAACAATCCAGTTGCAGTGTATGTATCTCCTATGGTGTTCAGGAACTTGCATAGTCAGTCATGGAACTAAGAGTCCCGGACGGTAGAGTTACAGGGACTGCACTAGATATATATAAGAGGCTCACAGCCTCCATTTCTGGATTCTGATAACCATTGTTTGTTTTTTAAAACCTATTATAAATTTGTTCCCTAACAATCTCTGAGATCAACTGTGATTTATATATATTTATATATATTTAATTTTAAAATAAACATCTCAAATCAGAACACTACACAATACTGTATATATGTAACATATATATATATATAAAACTGTTATATTTTCAGTGACAATATGGTCCATATTTAGTAAGCTCATAATTTTCTTGGGTTCATATTTAGTAAGCATAATAATTTCTTTGACTGGGTAGCATCTTTCCAATTTCATTTGGCATTATTCTAGTAGTCTATGGTAGCTTTCATACTAATTTTTTTCCAAAATATTCCAAATTTACTCAATATGTTTTTATTTCACATACAAATTTAGCATTTATATAAACATTCCTAGTTCTTTTATGATCACATTTGAGTTTATGCAATAATCAAATTGCCAGATTTAGCCAATAAAAATGTGGGGCATTCAGTTAAACGTTACTGCTTTAAATAAACAGTAAAATAAATTGTAACATAAATGCTCCCAATCACCTACAAACAATACAAAATTTTGTAGTTTGTGTGGAATTTAAATCCAATTAGCCTCCTTGTATTTTTCTTTAAAATACAGTCATAGATCATTATTTCTAGATTATGTTAGTCCAGATCCTCTTAGAATTATGTTTATTAGGTATGGAGGATGACTATTGAAGATTGCTTGTCAGGAAATAAAAATAGGAACTAAGGAAGCAGGGTGGGTTCCCAGTTGTCACAAGTCACTGTGATGCTCACCAGATGTAAAACTTTTAGGTTTAAAATAAAACTATGATAGCTGAATTAAAGCAAAAAAAATCCACATATATACATATATTATTAATCTCTTTAATGTCTTAAACAGTACATGTATTTTCCACTTAAAACCAGTATTACTGTGGAAATTCCAATGATAATATATTACCTCTTACTTTTGGAGAAGAATGTTTCCAAGATGAGATCAGGGAATAATGTGGCCAATCCCAGGGATTTTCAGTCAGTAGAACACTGAATAGAAGGTTGAAAGCTGTTATATAAGAGATACTGTTTTGAATTTAGAAACTGCCAGCATCACTCCTCTGGTGCTTTGGGGCATCCAATGCTATCAATTCTGGCTACAGGTGTAGTGTTGGGGATCAAATAGGGCTTCAGTGCATTCAAGGCCTGGGTCTAAACTCCTAACATACCTCCTAAGCCCAAATTCCTTCTGTCGTTTTGTTTTGTTTTGTTTTGTTTTGTTTTGTTTTGTTTTGTGAAGTGGGTGAGTAATGGTACTGGGGCAATCCTAGCAGTGTTTAGGGCTTACTCTTGGCTCTATGCTCAGGGATTTCTCCTGATGCTGCTCACAGGAGGCTTATAGTGCCAGGGATAAAAATCCAGTTGGTCACCCAAGTTTGTTCTTTTTCTGTTTGTTTGTTTGTTTGTTTGTTTTGGTTTTGGGGCCATACCTCGCGGTGCTCAGGGGTTACTCCTGGCTGTCTGCTCAGAAATAGCTCCTGGCAGGCACGGGGGACCATACGGGACACCGGGATTCGAACCAACCACCTCAGGTCCTGGATCGTCTGTTTGCAAGGCAAACACCGCTGTGCTATCTCTCAGGGCCCCCAAGTTTGTTCTTAAGATAAATGTTATTTTTGCCTAGATGATATAACTGTGCTTTTTTTCTCTCTCTCTTAAATATACCTTAATTTGGTGAGTTAATTTGACCATTGAATATGCTGTTGTAATTTTAGGTGCAATATGGGTTTTTTTAATATACAATTTAAATTATCATTATTTAAAATTTATTTTTAAAGCTACTGTCTCAATTTACATTAGGCATTTTTACTCCAACTCTTCTTTTTTTTTTTTGGTTTTTGGGCCACACCCGGTGGTGCTCAGGGGTTACTCCTGGCTGTCTGCTCAGAAATAGCTCCTGGCAGGCACGGGGGACCATACGGGACACCGGGATTCGAACCAACCACCTTTGGTCCTGGATCGGCTGCTTGCAAGGCAAACACCACTGTGCTATCTCTCCGGGCCCACTCCAACTCTTCTTAACAAGTTCTCCCACTTAAGAATTCCCAGGATCTGTGTTTTAGATCTTTGTTTTCATCTACATTTTTTCTAAAATCTTTTTTACTTATTTGTACTATCTAATTTTTTTCCTTCCACTCACTTTTATCTCTTTTAAAGTAGCAAATATTTTTATTATGAGGTCCTGTAGTGATAAATAATTAACGAAGGTGCTGGATAGAGGTGGATGGATGGAGGGATTTTTCTCTGCCATCCCAGGCCATGTGGCTCCGCAATCCACATTCAGTTGGTGGGTCCCAGGTTTAGGTGAACGGCGGAATTAGACTCATCCAGAGACAGGCATCAGGAAGTATTAGCTTTATTCATACCCTGTCCACCACATGTGTGGCCTATATCATAACCTTTTAAGCATTCAGCCATTCTTAGCTAGCCCTGCATCTTAACTCCTTTCAGCTATCTTCCCTTTGACCTCCATGCTGGCAAAAAACCAAAAAAGACCAAAAAGGGCCCTCATCTCCTCCGGTCAAAACCTTATCTACCCTTTCCAAGACCCCTCCCAGGAAATGGGCGGGGTCTTGTAGGTAAGGTCAAGTTACCTAGGAAGAACGGGTGGAGATGAGGCTTCAAGGTCCTATACTTTGTTCTTTGTGTTTATTTCTAATATGTATTTCTTTATTTTGAGTTATACATTAAATTCTATCACTTTATTTCAGGTTTTTTTTTATTCTGATAAGTTTTATTTATTATGTAATTTTGTTCTATTAACTTTTTTAGAAATATTTTGCTATGATAGTTTTGATATTTTGAACAATTTTTGGTAAGCGTTCTTTTGTCATAACAGAAGTGGGCAAATTGTTCATGATGTGAAAGAATATTTTTTGCTCTACAGATCACATTTTCGCTGTTACACTTTCTTACTGTTGCCTTTGAAGTCAGAGAAAATATTCAAATTAATAACCATGGTTATGTCCTATAAAACAATGTTTACTAATATTGAAATGGACTTAATTTGACCTGTATGCTTCCTTTTTTCAAAACCTGATGTATTGGGATAGTTTCTTTCTCTTCTTTTCTAAGGTTGCTTTTATGAAATTATTATATAGCTAAACTTTTTATGAGGTTTTATTGTGATTTTTTTTGAAAAAAATTTTTTTTGCAGGAGGGGACATATCTGGTTGTTCTCAACACTTAATTCTGGCTCTGCACTCAGGGATTGCCTCTCACATTGCTTGAGGAAGCTTATGTGGTATCAGGAACTGAATCCAGATTGGTCTTGTTCAAGGCTAGAGTCCTGCCCGATGTACTATCCCGGTGGCCCTACTTTTCCTTATTTTGATAGCAATTTGCTTAACTTTTAGAATTTTTTTAAAAAAATGATTAGACTTTTACTTACAAAGAGGCACATCTTTTCTTTAAAGAATTAAAAAAAAACAAAAAACAAACACCGTGATAACTATGTGCTCTGAGTTTTTCTTTTGTTTGGAATTTACTTTTTCAGTTTAATTCTGTATTCAGCTTTGTTTTTATTATATTTCTAGTTGTTTTACCTTGACTCCAGTTCTATACTTGATGGGATCTCTGGCAGGTCAATTTGAAAGCTTCACAGGATCTAGATTTCTCCAGCTACCTTGACAATAATGTGTTGACAATTATGAAATGCTGACTTATAAGACAAGTTAAGCTTTACCTTTATTAGCATAAAATAAATAAAACAAGTTATGAGATTTTTATGTCATACAATGAATCTTACTAGTCAGGCTCCAGCAAATTTCCTGAACCTTACGTTTTTGTGATTTCATATATCGTCAGTCATTTATAAGAATGAATGAGCTCAGATGGATACCTATTCCCACAATGGACTGCAATGTAGAAAATGTAGGAAACAAATCTTGCTATAATGGGGAGAACGTATGCTTAAAATATATATATATATATATATACACATAGGAATAAAAGCAATAAAAGCATATGATACAAAGCAAAATTAAACATGTTCTGAGATTACAATATGGCTAAAAGATTACATTAACATGGTATGATTTTGGCATTATATGGGCAAGGAATAGTAATATTAGTATGCTTAGTAAATAAAATCTCTTATTAACTTTCAACATTTCTTCCTCATTTTAAATTGTATATTTTCTTCTCAGTGAAATGTATATATTTGGAAGACAAATATATATGTTATCATCTCTGAGTTTATCTGTCTCACTGGAGGCTCAGTATTTTACAACATGTAAGACCTACTTATATACAATAAAAAGTTCAAAATTGATCTTTTTTTACTTAATGTTTTGGAGCAAAGCATTATCTGGATGGACCCTTGCCCATATTTATCAAAAATAAATCAAAGTGATATAGTGATTATATAATTTCTTTCTATCAAATAGAGAGAGGTGACAGGTAGTGAATGAAACAAATTTTTTCCTGAGAAACCCTACTCAGTAAATTTGAGAAAAATGCACACTCCTGAGAAACATATGAAAGAAATAATATTAAAGGGATAAAGATAATTTATTTTGCAGATTATATTTTCTTCAAGACCTACAAAAATTAAGCAGTGCCACTGATAGAGGCCCACTGTAAATCAGTTTCTTCGAGACTATGTCAGAAAACTGAAATTCACTGACACAAAATTTATCAAGAATCAAATGAATAAATTAATCAATTTGTTTATAGGTATAAAGGAATAATTCTCCTAATAATAGAAATATTTCCATTTGTAGCACAATACGAAATTTGATGATGCTTTGTGAAGGAAAGTAAGTCAAATATTTTATTATTTTATCTATTCTGAAACCTGAAACAATCACACTAAAAATAAAATAAAGAAATACCTATAATTTGTCAGGAGGGAGTGTATAAATTTGGCAAAGAATATAAAAGTTAAATGATTTTTGAAAAATAAATATATCACAGTTTATTATATTGTATATTCGAAAGTTCATGAGTGTAGACCTTGAAATAACTTATCACAAGAAATAAAAGTTACATGGGTAATAGATGATAATTAGGCTTCTTTAGGGATAGTTTCATAGTGTAAGCATCTATTTAAGTCATTATGGACACCTGCAATGAGGCTTTATTCTAGATCAATTATATTTTGTTCTTTATTTAACAATCAAAAATCTTTATCTTGCTATTTAACAGGAAAACTAATTTTTGTGACTATTAGAATGCTGAAGAACCTAGCAGCAGAGAAAGGAATGAATAGTGAAACATACACTCTAATACTCTGAGTTAATTAAGAGAGTCTCTGTGAACTTGAGTTCAGAAAAGATCTGAGAGTAGCTGGTACCTAATAAATCTGTTAAATTTTGGAAGATGGAAGAATAACTGCATGGCTTTTCCACAGGGAGGGGTCAGCTCTACTTAAGAGAACTTTTCCTCTTGTCTAGGAGGTTATTTTAATATCCTGTCAACTAGGATTAAATACTCACAAAAACACTGATGACTAGTAAAAGATTCAATTAGAGGACATTTCTCTAGCCATTGATTTGTCTGAACTGTGAAATTTGCTATAGATTCTCAGTGCTACCTCCACTGATGTTTATTGTCAATTTTAAGTGAAAAAGTGATAAAACAGTGGAAGAAAAATGAAAGCTTAAAACTGATTGAAAAATCAATCATTCATCACAGCAAAGAGGAAGAAAATAAAAATTTTAAATATGTTTTCTAAATTTATGTAATCTGTAATATAGCCAATTTCACAAGCAATGCTTACAACCTAACCATTCAAAATTGAACTTCTTTGTAAACTATGTGAGAACAGATTCATTACCATACAGAACAGGTACTATAAACTCAACTCAGATGTGAACTTCTCTCCAAAATTACTTCTTCACCTAAGTTTCTAACTAAAGGCAAGTTCTCAGTTTCTATTTCCTTTGAACACTGTTAGTTCTCCATTCTGCTTCTTCATATCACACTTATAAGAGAGCCAATTCTGTATTCTTTGCACTTGGTTTCCTTTAGGAATGGTAGAACAACAATTTCCAATGTTATAAAGGTAACTAGTAGAGAAAAATGACAAAGATATTTTTATATGTATAATATATATTTATATAGAATATAATTTTTGGCTGGCTCAGGGGACCATATGGGATGCTGGGAATCAAACCACTATCAGTCCTGTGTTGGCCGCGTGCAAGGCAAATGCCCTATTGCTGTGATATCTCTCAGGCTCCATATATAATATATTTATATCTTATATACTTGTATATTTATATATACTGATAGCTAATTTTATAAAACATATTTACACATATTTGAATTACCTTGAGATGCACAGTTACAAAGTTGCTCATTATTGAGTTTAAGTCAGAGAATGTACAACACCCTTCAGCAGTGCACATTTCTACCACCATTGTCCCCAGTATCCTCTTGCCTTCCCCACTGCCTTCTACTCTTGATTGCTTCTCTGGCAATCATGACAAAGATCTTTAATGTGTGCCCATAATTGCCTGGAGGAACTCCACCTAAATCTTGGCCTCTCTTGGTTTTCAACAGTAAATGCAAGAGGATGTCAAAATTCAGCGTTAAATGATTAAAAATAAGTATTGCATATTGAAATTATTACCCAATGTGGAAATTTTCACTTCTCTCCAAAATTTAGGCAAGGTCTTACAATGGAGTTTTCTTATTCAATTTTGAAAATGACTTTATAAATAAGAAATAGGTTGTATACTGCTCTAGTAATTGTATAGAGAAATAAATCAGGTCACCGTTATTAAGTCTGAGAGTAAAAGATAAAGTGATTTTACAAGGTAAAGAAAAGAACAATATTTTGAATTATTAAAATATTTATTCTTGGTGTTTGAAAATAGGAAATATCAGGCTCAAGGAATTGTATTCATTCAAGACAAACACAGGACCTAAAAGGAACAAATGATATGCCAATGTTGCTTATTTCTCTTCCACATCTGACACTCTTCCGTCATTTGTAGACACAGTACCATTTGGAAGTTTGATTTTATTTCAAGAAACTGTGAATATCCAAAGTGCATAATCACTAATATTAGTAAAAAAATAGTTTTATAAATTGCTAGTATACCCAATCAATAAGTATTTCCTAAGAATAAAGTAATAAATATTGAACAAATACCTATTAGATGAACATAACAAATATGATTTTTCACAAATTATCAAGTTATTTGGTGTTACCATTTCTGTCAGATACTGGAATTTATTACATAAAATTTTTTTTCTATATGTCATAGAAAGGCAAACAGATTAAAATTTAAAATTTTAATTTTTTTCTATATGTCATAGAAAGGCAAACAGATTAAAGGTAGTGGGCAGTGTATAAATATAACAACCCAGGAGCCTTCATAATTTTTGAACTCAATATCAGTGGGTTATCTTTTAATAACTTCATGTCTCAAGTGAGCAACATCAATGGCTCTCGGGATATTGCAACTCTGTCTGCATCCACCAGAGATCATAATTGGGCTATGAATTTTTACAACAGAAAAGTCTTCCCATCATAGAGAGTTACAGAATAAAAGAATAACTATATAAATAAAAAAAAGAAAAATCTGAACATTATGAATCATGGAGGCAGGTATCCCTTAAGTATGATGTGCTTGTAGGTTCTATTTTAAATATTTTTGTGCTCTTTTCCTTATTAAAACTTCAACTTGTTTTTGAGGATAGCTCAGCATACTGGTTTTCTGTCTAAAACATACTATACACTTTAGGGAATTCAGCAAGCCGATTGAGGTGAAGTAGAGGTGATTTATAAATCGAAACTAAATGATAGCAGGAGTTGTGAACTCAAGCTATTTCTTGATCTGCAAAAAGCTAATTGGGCACATTTCAGGCCATGTCTCTGAAGACACAGCTCATGAACTCTGTCTTCCTGATGCTGTGCTCATTACAGACACTCAATAGAGACTGGATAATGCTTGGGAAATCCCTATCAAAGTGGCCTTTACCTGACACTACATATTTATCTCTGGAAGGTGAGGGAAGAAAAGGAAAAACAAAGAAACAATTCCAGAAAACTATTAATTTCTTAAAAGTCTTATTTACTTTATCTAATTTTTGTAAAGCTTAAGAGTTTGTCCCTAAATTCATAAATTCTAAAGGGACATCCGTCTTTTTTTTATCAGATTAACCAGGCCTCATTTGTTACTGTATTTCAAAAAAATTTTGAGTATTTTTAGTCCTAGATCTTTCTTTATACTTGGATATAAAAGATGAAATACAGCACACATTTAAAATTTTCTGGAACATCCTATTTTCAACACCAATGCATGAACATTTTAATGATAGCATTTAATAGTTAATGATTATCTAAATCTCATAGTCTATTTACTTTGGTTTTTGCATCACAACTACTTGTGCTCAGGGTTTGCTCCTGACTCTGTACTCAGGAATTAATCCTAGCAGTACTCAGGAGACCTGATGGGTTTCCAAAGATCCAACTCTAGTTGGCGGCACACAAGGTAAGTGCTATACCATGCAGTGTACTGCTGCTCTGACCTGAATCTTAAAATTTGAAAATATTTTTTTTCAGAAGAGAAGGAGTTTGCATTCTAGAAACATGAACATATGTTGCAAGTTTTAGACATTTGTAATATGAAAAATAGAGGGAGATAAAGTAGGAAATCTCTACAGTTAATAAAAGTGATTCCATTTTGAAAAATATAAGAAATATATTTAGCCATTGTTTGATTTTTTGAAGTATCTGACAATATATAAATATGTAATAAAATGCATCATAAATATATATATGATAAAAATGTAATTAAATAATTGGCTAAAACATTTATTTTATAAAAAAACTTCAATAGATATTTAAGTTTTAATTAAATAAATTTTATATGTATTTTCAAGACAATTTCACACTTGCATATCTAGAGAACATAGGATAATTTGATGCACATCAAGGATTATTTTTGCTCTTATTTGGCTCTCTTTTAACTGATATTCTTTGGACATCAAGAATATGAGTGAGTGCATGCACTCTTCAGCTCTGGAAACTTCTCAGCAATGATATCTTTCTTGTTTATCATAGGGGTTTTCTTTCTGGCTTTCTGGGAACCAATGATTCATATGCTGTTTCTAGTGAATTTATTCCAATATTTTATTGTCCTTTGTCATTTATTTTGAAGATTTTTCCCTCTTCTGTTTATTTACTTTCAGCCACTTTTCCATATTTTGATGTTATGTGGAAATGTTATGCAGTTTATCTTTTACCTTAGCGATTCTGTCCTCAACAATTGTTACAGCAACTGTTTTTATTTCATTTACCAAGTTTTTCAGTTCTGTCATTTCTATTTGAAGTTTTCTTGTTTCTACTCTCTTGAGTCATATTGGCTCTCTGCTCCATGGATTCTTTGAATCCCTTAAACAAGTTTAGTATTTCTCTACATTCCTTATCAGAGTGGCCATGTAGGTGGCTAATACTAGTTGTGTCTTCACATCTACCATCTTCATTTACTAGACACGGTGGGTACTGTGTTACTTTTCAATTGTACTATTGCAGTGTGGTGGTGTTTTTAATGTGCTGCTGTGTGACTGGTTGACTGGAATAAATGTGTAGCTGTGGAGCAAATCAGACCATCCATTCTCTTCTTATGCCACACTGACCGGGGGTGAAAATGGAACCTCTGAATTAAAGAGGATTCTGCTGTCAATTTGTCTGTCTGTCTGTCTGCATTAGTTTGGGAGAATTTCCATGGATTATTTTTGAAGAAATTTATTCTCCTAATTATTTTATTTCTTTTCCCAATAAAATGTAAACAGATATACAATAATAATTCTATTAATAATCTATTCAATAATCAATGCAGAATATTGAAATTTAGTAAAAAGATGGTACCTACTGGTTATATAATGTAAATGTCTCAAATTTACCAAGAAAGGAAGCAGGGTAATATATGAACTTAATTTTGCACCTATCTCTCTGTGCCTTGATGGAATTAGAGCAAAAAAGGCCATCTGTTGTCATCTAGACTGGTAGAATTGTTTATAATCTACTGGTTGTTATGCCCCATAATGCCAGTGATGGAAGCATTCACAAAGATGAGTCAGGAATTTGTTATTAGCTGTATAGTGACTGCACATGGGGCCGAGGTGAATGTGTGATGTAGATTCACAATACTGGGGAAATTTGGTTAGTTATCAGAAAAGCCTCAGCAGTTAGTAATTTTCAAAAGAAGGTCTCTGTCTCTGGATTTGGCTGATGTCTTCTATGGACCTTGTTTTTATATAAACAAACAAACAGTGAGATGGTGTTTATATACTCCCTCTACAGCCATTATACTAGCATTCTACCTACTTGAGTAATTTAAAAGTTGTGTTTTAATTATAAATTGATGGTCTTTTTTATCCCAATAATATATATAGATATATAAATTTTATTGCAGATATTTTCCCTCAGATTATATGTATTTATTTAATTTGTTTTAGCTATTTGGTTTTTTTTCCATTTATTAAGAGATGAAGGAGACATTTCTAAATTGTAATTCAAATGTAGGGCAGTTCAAAAGATTATTTACATTAGAAAATTAGTTTACATGTGACAAAGTGTCCATTAGTGCCCTCAACTCAGCTTCCCAGAGTTATAAAATAATGTTCTTACTTTAGAGGAAATAGTATCCCATCCTGAAATCTGAGGATCCAAATGGAATATTTACTAATAAACATCAACACACCCATATTACATAAACATATAAAAGCTAATATTTTGATATGCAGCCAAAATATTTTTATACTGAATGCTGAAACTAGATGGAAGTAGCAAGCTAAATTTAATCAACTACCTAATCTCAAGTAGAATAAAAATTAATTTCTTCCTGTCTTAATTTAACATAATTATTTGTACATAAAGTAAATCTCTTCCAGTCAATTGTTCAAAAATAAAACATATTCAAAGGGTGAACAATTAAAAAATAAAAAGCTAAAGAAAAATGCATGCGATAAAAAACTCTTGAATAATGTCATGTAGATTATTTCCCCCATTTTGTGCAAATTATATGTGAATACTAATTTAGATGGTAAGACTTATTGGATAAGTCATTCAACTTATGTTTAACAATGATTTGTTTATAAAGTTTTCTACTTTACAACTAAAAACTTTTCAAAATATCATTTTCATTTTATTGGACCAATGTACTACTATACACTATTCATGATGTGCCCTTTACTGTCTATTTTAAAAATCTGGAGCCAGAGCAAAAGAGCAGCAGTAGGGTGCTTTGCCTTGCAAGTGGCTGATACAGGACAAACCGACCTCAGTTCGATCCCCGGTGTCCCATATGGTCCCCCCAGCCAGGAGCAATTTTTGAACTCAATGCCAGGAGTAACCCGTGAACATCAATGGGTGTGGCCCAAAAATAAAAACAAAAACAAAAAAATCTTAACCACCAAGATTTTACTTATCCCCAATCTGATGTTTTCAATCAACATAATACACCACATCTGTTAAAGGAAGGTTAAAAAAAATGATCATTTCAAATTGATGAGATAAAGAATTTGTCAAAATCCAACAACCATTCATGATGAAAACCCTCAGCAAAATAGGCATGAATGATACCATGCTCAAGATAGTAACAGCTATCTATAAAAACCAACAGCCAACATTATTATTAATGGCAAAAAATGAAAGCATTTCCACTAAGGTCAGGCACTAGGCAAGAAGGTTTACTGTCTCCACTCCTATTCAATCTAGTATTAGAAGTTCTTAATAATAGTAGTCAGAAAAGAGAAAGAAATAAAGGAATTCAAATAAGAAAAGAGAAAGTCAATGCATCTCTATTTGAAGATGACATAATGATATATGTTGAAGACCCTAAACATCCACAAAAAAGCTCCTAGAAACAATAAACCAATACCACAAAGTGAACAGCTACCAAGTCAATATATGAAAGACAATTGCATTTCCTCATATAAATAATGACTCACAGGAGAAAGAAATCAAAGTCTATTTCATTTAAAATATTGTCCCAAACTATCAAGTACCTAGAAATCAACCGAATAAGAGAGGTGAAAGACCAGTAACATGAAAACTTCAACTCACTTAAGAAAATAATACAAGAATACCTAAGAAAATGAAAGAACATTTCATGCTCAATAATTGGTAGAATTAGTATAATGAAATTGACCATTTTACCTAAACTACTATATAGATTCAATGCAATCCCTATTCAAATTCAGGCAACTTCCTTCAAGGACTTAGAAACATCAATTATAAAGTTTGTGTGGAACCATATGAGACCTAGGATAGCTAAATTCTACTAAAGAAACTGGGAGACATCTCATTACCTACTTTGAAGCTCTACTACAAAGCCACTGTGATTAAAAAAGCGTGGTATGGGAACAAAGACGTACTATCAGACCAATGGGTCAGAATAGATAACCAATGACAAACCCCCAAATATATGGACTCCTAATCTTTGACAAAGAAGCCAAGAACTTGAAATAGAATAAAAACAGTCTTTTCAACAAATGGTGTTGAAACAATTGGATAACCACATGTAAAAAATTTAAGAATGATCCATATCTTACTCCTTACACGAAAGTCAATTCAAAGTGTATTAAAGCCCTTATGTTAAACCCAAATCCATAAGATTAATTGAGGAAAACATAGGTATAACACTGAGGACTTAGACTTCAAGGAAGTCTTTGGTGGATAGGATGCCAATGGCTAGATATATAACATTAAATGTGAATACATAGGACTACATCAAACTACGAAGTTTCTGTAAGGCAAATGAATCATGGGCTAAAATTAGATGAGAGCTAACTAAATAGGAGAAAATTTTTGTGCCCAATACATCAGAGAAATGTTTGATATCCAGAATATACACAGTACTCACAAAGGGTTAATTCCACAAAACTTTAAAATGTCCATTAAAAGTGGAAAATGAACAGACATTTCTTTGAGGAAGACCAATGGATGGTCAACAAACACATGAAAAAGTACTCATCATCAATATAATTAGGGAAATCCAAATCAAGACAATGAGATATCATCTTACACCAATGAGGCAGGCACATATGAAAAAATGAAACAATCTCTGTTGAAGGGGGTGTAGTGAGAAAGGAATTCTTGTCCACTGCTGGTGGGAATGCTGCCTGGTTCAACCCCTACGTAAAACAATATGGAAGGTTCTCAGTATGCTCAAAATTAACTGCCATGTGACTCAGCAATCTCTCTTTTGGATGTCCCCAGCACAGAAAAACATTTATTGAAAAGAATGTATCCACACTGCTATTTATTGTAGCACTTATTAAATAGTCAAAACTTGGAATCAACCTAGATGTCCAACAACAGACAAGTGGATCATGACAATGAGATACATATATACAATAGAATACTATATAGCTGTAAGGAATGATTCAATCATGCAATTTGCAGCTACATGAATAAAATCCAAAGATAATATATTAAATGAAGTAAGCAGAAGAAGAGAGAAAAATTCTTCTTGTTAGGAATTAACCTAACAATAAAGGGAAATTTGCAATTTGCAGCTACATGGATGAAATGATATCACTTACATGTGATATGTAGAATAACTGCATGTAGAAACACAATGGTCTAAATGGGAGTTTTCTGAGACACCCTTGGCTCAAAAATATAGTGGGGAGGGGGCGGAGTGATGGCTCTAGCAGTGAGGTATCTACCTTGCTGGCGCTAAAGTAGGACTGATGGCAGTATAAAGGCGCCCCTTATGGTCCAAGCCAGGAGCGATATCTGAGCGCATAGCCAGGAATAACCCCTGAACACTATTGGGTGTGGCCCAAACATCAAAATTAATTAATTAATTAATTAAAGAATATAGCAAGGAAAAGAAAAGAAACTGAGTGTAAGAGGAGAAACACAAATAAGGTCCGAGCCATCTCAGGTGCACTGGGTAGTGTTAAAAAAAGACAGAAATAAATATACAAGCCAAAGACAACAACAATGGAACGAACAAACATAAAGTAGACCTGTTATATTGGCAGGGTTGGGGGTGGGGGGATGGAATGGGATGCACTTCTGAACCATTGGTGGAGGTAGGTGGACACTGATGATTGAAATGGCCTTGATTAATTGTGTGTCTGAAACCCAACTATGAAGGACTTTGTAAATTACAATGGTTTTAATAAAATAACATTAAAATTAAAAATCATAATAAAGAAAAATATTTTATTCTATTGTATTTTTTTTTTTTTGCCACAGCTCGCAGTGTTCAGGGCTCAGGCACCATAAGGGTTATAGGCATCAAACCTAGACCAGCACGCACATGTAAGGCAGGCATCATACCCCTTGTTCCCTTTCCCTCTAGTTGTCTCTTGCTTTTACTCCCTGTACTGAGTCCACTAAACTCTGATTATCTAATATACTACTGTGTTTTTAGTGTGCTTCTTGCCTATGTGCTTAGGATAGGTACTTCCCAACAAGTGGAAAAATCTGGATTAAGCTTCTCTCCCCCACCGCGGAATGACAGGACAGATTTTACCTTGCATGCTGCTGACCTGGTTGGATACCAGGCACTCCATATGGTTCCCAAGCCATCCAGGAATAATTCATGTGTTATGATTCAGGAGTAAGACCTAAAGCAGCTATGTGTAGTCACAAAAGGAAAACAAACCAAGATGCTAGGGAGGGAGAGAAAAAGAGAGACAGAGAGACTGAGACTGAAGGAGAGATAGAGAGAAAGGGAGAGAGACACTGAAAGAGACAGGGACAGAGATACACACACAGAAAATTATGGATGAAACTGGTGGATTATATAATAACTACACTTTTTCAACTTTCTAAGAGCCCCTCTGAGGTATTCTAGCCTCCCCCAAACCTGCTGGACAATGTCAGCACTTGATTCTTTGGCTCTATTTAGACTTAGAGGCTTCCCAAGCCTTATACTTGATAGTAAATGCCAAATCTTGGCACTTACTTGATAGATGCTGAATAAGCAAACTTGGAATGGGAGAGGTTGTGTTGAGCAAAAGGAAAACTAAAAAGTGACTTAAAATTGAAAGGTTTTTCTACTTTTCCAGAAAACAAAAAAGAATACGAATATCTTTCATCCTTTCTCATTAGGAATCGACACCCTGGGTGCCAGAGGTGAGCAGGGGGAATATAGGATGAAAGACTCAACAATATCCATTTCCTCCAAATCAGAAAGCTCGAGCCAGGGGACATCATCTGGGACTACCTCTTAGGTCCGAATAGCCCTCTTACGGAACCCCACTTGGGATTTGGGTTCCCGATTTATTTTCCCAGCTCTGCCTCCTTGGAGTGCTGGAGCAGGAGCAGGCTCGGTAGAAAAGCGGCAGCGCCGGAGCCACCAAGGAGGGCTCTCTCTGTTGGGGTGCGCTCCGCATCTCCGGGTTTTAGCAGGAGCCTGCGGGGGGCGGGAGGTGCGGGGGCCCACGGAGCTCGGCCTCCTCGGCGGCGCGTGTGTAGGGGGAGCCGGCGTGCAGGGCTCCCCGCTCTCTCCTCCGCTTTGCGGTGGGCTCGGGAGACGATGCTGGAGCGCGGCGGCGCCCCGCTGCTGCACCTGGAGGGCTGAGCGCAAAGCGCGGGGAGCCCCCGGGAGCGCCGCCTGCAGTGGGGTGGCGAGCCGGACTGCTCGCTTGGGGCTGTCAGATGCTGCTCGACCGCCCCGAGCCACGCCACTAACTTGCCCCTGGGTCGTGCGTGGTGGTGGTGGTGGTTGGTGCCTGGGCGCGGAGATCCTGGGCGCCTTGGAGCGAGTGGGGAGGTGGAAGCGGGGAGTGAGGAGTTCGAGGCTCCCCAGGAGGGATCCTGTGAGTGATTTTTTTTTTTTGGGAGGGGGGTCTCTCCCCGCCGCTCCCTTCCCCCCCCAAGCCGAGCCGCTTTCCCTCTCCGCCAATTCGGAGAGCGGCGGGGGGGGCGCCTGTGCCATGCGGTCGCATGCCGGGGAAGGTCCCCGCGTCTGAAGTGCCCCCGAGCTAAGTGAGCGAGCGAGCGGGCGAGGGAGCGCAGGAGCGGGCGCCCAGGCCAGGCGGGGGGCGGCCGGCGATGACAGCCATGAAGCAGGAGCAGCAGCCCACCCCGGGGACCCGAGCGGGCCCGACGCAGCCGGCGGACCAGGTGAGAGTTGTTGTTGGCAGCTGCGGCCCCCCGAGCGGGGGCCCCGCCCCGGTCCCGCGCCTCCCTCTTTCCCACCCTCCGCGCCCCACTTGCAGCCTCTCTCCGTGGCTCCTCCATGGACTCCGCTGGAACTTAGAGAGCCTCGGAGTTTTGCTCGGGGGCCGGCGAGAGAGAAAGAGAGAGAGAGAGAGAGACAGAGAGAGGATGCGCCAGGTGGAGAGCCGCGGAGAATGGGGGAGAGAGGTAAAAGGCTGGAGGGTGGGTGGGTGGGAGGGTGTGATGATCGGGGGCGCCACCGGCGGGAGGGAATTGGGGAGACAGAGGTGACCTGGGTCAAGGAATCTAGAAGGGACAGTCTCTTATCTCGGCCGATTACAGGAATTATTGCGCTCCTGGAAGATGCTGGGTCTAAGTCCCCTCTTTATGGAGCGCTGGCCAAAATCCCTCCACACCTACCTCTGCTGGAATAGGCAGATGACCTTTAGGGAGGCAGAGTTTCCCCCTTTTTTTCTTTATTCTTTGAAGGAGATGAGGGTGCCAGACCCGGGGCCTTCCGGAGGGAAGAGGTAGGGAAGCCTCCGGAGCACTGGTGAATGGAGCGGAGCTGGGGAGCATTGGATTTTTGGTTCTTCGGTGGCGCTGGGGAGAGGCTGGAGACAGGGATTTGTGGTGCCCAGATGTGTCGTGTGTGCACAGCCGAGGCGCCCTGTGCTGGCTGAGGCTTTTATCTGCTCCCCTTTAGGCACCCAGCAAACCCCACTCTTGTTTAGGTTTATGGCAGACCTAGAGGGTGGATGACCAGCTCGCCCTACTGCCTGGGTTTGGGGTGACTTGAGAGTTCTGCGTGGCTTTTCCTCAAAGTTGTGGGGGGAAGGAGCGCCAGGGAGGTGGGAACCCAGGAGCAGCTGGATCTGTCGTGTTCATGAGCTGTCAGTGGCTGAGCCCAGAGTGCTAGACTGAGGTCAGAGGTGACTTCGGAGCTGGAGGACAGCACCGCGGGGTGACCTAACGGGCTCTTAGCTCGGGGTGTGCAGAGCCAGAGCACAGTGCTTCCGGGCTCGGTGGTGGCAAGCGACGTTGCTAGTTGATGGTAAAGTGGGGTAAGTGGGGGGTTGGTAGTAGCCGGTAGTCTCCAGGCGACTGTTCCACTCCTCCCATAGTCTCTGTGCCCAGGAGAGCTGTTCTGTGCTCACAGAAGTGGCAGAGGAAGCGATCAGTCGCTGCTCTGGTTCATATTCTTGTGTGATGATCTCCCCTGGCTTGTGGTCTTTCCCTGCCTCTCTTTTTCCCACCACATGTTTCACCCAAGTGGTGAAGATTAATCAATAACTTAAGGGTCCCTTCAGTTTCCTGGAGTGAATACTGCTTTTTTTTTTTCATTTATTAAACAAAGCACCTTTTTCTTTCTTTAATTACCCTAAGTTTGAAACTGTTAAAAATCGCACAGTATGTTGTAACCGTGTTTCATATTTTCCTCTGCCCCTTCCACACTCATAGATAGCAAGTGGTTAAGAGATTATAGGAAAAAAAATTTTTTTTTCAGTACAGAAACGTGGATATCACATCCTTTTCCAAGCTGACAGCTCTTAAATTTCATTAACAAGGCTCTGAGCTTCTAGACTGCTCTTGGAAAGATGCTACCAATAAGAATGATTAGTTAGATGAGAGTCCCCACATGAAATCTTTGCTCACTAACCTGAGACACCAGCTGGTTACTGGAGGTGCTGCAAACCTTTCAGTGATGGTAGAGATGGGGAGGAAGCAGCAGAGCAGTGCACACAGAAGCAGGGTATGCATGTGGATGCAAAGGACATGCTGTGTGTGTGTGTATATATATATCTATATCTACGTATATATCTATATGGACAGCTTTTAGACCTTCTGTCAGAACTAATCTGGTACCTACATTTGTATGGAGCAGTAGATTCCAGTTTGAATCTGTTTTTCTTGTTCCTGTACGTTCTTGTTTGATGGTCACTTCAAATATGCAGAGAGTAATCATTTGCAGTTCTGTTTTAGTTGAGGCTTTTAGAGTGCTTATCTTAGTGTCTATGATTTTAATATGTCAGTGGTAATGAACAACATGTGTGATTTAAAATGAGAGTTTGATTTTGGCACGATGGAAAGTCAAGTGGAGTAACATCCCACTAAGGGTTTTTGAGGCACTCCGAGAAGATATCTCTAGGTCCTTTATTACAAATTTGGCCTACAAAATTATGCCCAATTGCTATGGATTCCTATACTATTTGTCACCATACTATTTGTTACAAGTTTTTATTAACAGTGTTAGTCATTGTAATTTTATTCAGAAATTGGCATGGAACTGTGATGTGGTATATAGTGCCTTTATATACACAGATTGATTCTTTTCAAGTTTATAATAGCTCTCAAAAACTATTCAGAAATTCATATATAAAGGCATCTTTATAAAGTCCCATGTTAGTAGTAAAATGGGAACAAGTTTCAGCTAATCATTTGCTATACACTCTGAAATTTAAGCTTTAAGTGTTAGAAGTATTTTTAAATGTCTATGGTAGAAAATTTTATGAAGTCAAAAAAGTATCTTGAGAGAAACAGCTATTTTTATTTACTGCATAAAGAAAGACCATTTTCTCTCTAGAAAAAACTGGTTGTAAGCCATATAATTTGATTATTGCTGTAGCCTTTTAGTAGACTATGTATCACAAAGAGTTGCTCTTATACCAAGGGAGCAATGATGGAAATAAATGACTCTGGACAGTTTTTTAAATATCTTCTATCATTGGAAATTATTTTTCATATTTATAGACTTTCCTTTAAACAAATTTGAACAAATGTTTATGGCATTAATTTTATTTTTTATTATACTACTGATTTGCAAATGTTTGAAAAGCGATCATCTATCTCAGTAGATCACATTCTAAGTATGATCAGTATAATTTTATATTGAGAGGCTTACTATTTTTCAACTTTCCCTTAAATACTTGCCTTGAACAGAATATAGTCCTTTGGATTTGCAAGTTCACATTTATTGAATGAAGTTATCAACTTGATTCTTAAACATGTTGTTGTTGTTTGGGTGGGGAGAGCTACCCTTTTATTATTTCAATACTTTCTTTTCTCAGAGGTTCTCTCAGTGATATTGGAATGCCCTGAGCTTCTCTTGGCTGTACAGACTATGGTTCTGTGTTTGTCCCTGAGTGTGATGTTGATTTCTGTTGGTATTACAGGTCACGAAGGTCACACATGGTGATGATGTGTGGAAGGGGACAATGTGGTTCCTGAAATTGAAGTTGAGGCCTCATACATGCTTAACATATATTCTACTTCTTTGGGTTCTCTTCCTGGCCTACAGAGTCCCAGTTTAGAAATAAGAATACAAATGATTATGGAATTAAACAAACTTGATAAAGTTTTTATTCATGAAAGGTAGCTAAAGATAAAATGAGCAAATTTAATTCTGAAGGGCTATGATCTAATATGTAAACAATTACAGTTCAGTATATTCCTGTTAATAGAATGCAAAATAATTATAAGTAATGTGTGTATAAAGCTATCTTGAACGTAAAATTCAAGAAACATTTGCTTAAAACTTTAACAACAGATATATCTTGAAATTTTAAAGTTAACTTTAAGATTTCTTCTATTACTTTAATTATTAGAAAAAAGAAGCAGATATAATGTGGTTCTAAATAAGTAAGAATATATTTCATGTCTCTGGTAATAAAGAAACTTTCAAAGTTTGTTAAATGAGTATATTTTTATTCAGATCATATTTAGAATTTGTCCATGTTTCCACCAGGTGGCACTCCTTTGCTTAATCCAGTGGGTAAAATTTCAGTTACTAATAAAACATTTGGTTGTTCTCATAGCTTTAAAAAACAAATGAAAATAAAACACCAAAAAATAAACAAGCAAACAAAAATTAAATAAACCAGAGAGTTCAGAAAAACTCTATTTTCTGATGTATAAGGAAACGTGTATATATATGCACACAGATATGTATATATATATTTTAATAAACAACTACTTGACAGCTACAAAAGTGTCATCAGTTGTGAACCTCTTAAAACTTGTAAAAAACTGATCTTAAAACTTTTGGTGACCTATTGAATAAATAATTCATGATTAAAATTGTCACTAAATATGTAATGTTTGAAATAACTTTTGTCAAATATATTTTGACCTTTAAGTAATATTAGCCTAAATATTTCATATAGAAAGTTGTAATTTGGTATTTTTCTTTCAACTCCAGCCTAGGAAATCTTCAGTTTTCTTATATATTCTTAATAAATAATTTAGGAAAAAATTATTTTCTATGTTACTTTACTATAACAGCATTTTATAATTTTTATATGAAGTATTTTTAAAAATGTATTGCATCTAATTATAGCTTTTGAAAACTGTAAAATACTTTCTGTAATAGAAAATCTATCACTATTCATAACTTATTATATATTGCATCTTACTAGTATGAGATTTATATATAATTTAGTTATTCTAACAGATTGTGTTATCACATAGCAATCTTTTTTTTTCTTTGTGCCACACCCTTGACGCTCAGGGGTTACTCCTGGCTATGCACTCAGAAATCATTCCTGGCTTGGGTAACCATATGGGATGAAGGGAATAAAAACCAGGCTCATCCTGGATCAGACTCATGAAAGAAAAACACCCTACTGCTGTGCTATCGCTCTGACCCCCCACATAGCAATCTTTATATTTGTGAATCTACTTATATTTTTTTACTCTTAATCTCTTATTACAATGCATATAATTATTACTTATATATTAATATCCATGACATTTTAACTGCTGTTTTTGGAGCACACCATTAGATATTTATTGTTTATAAATGTCATATATTCTATTATTTTCCCATGAACTGAGTAATTCTTGCAGTCAAGAATCATTAATGTAAAAAATGGTTAGATAAAATTGGATTATTGATATTGATGCTGCATTATCTTATGAAACATATTGCATTGGAATAAAAAGCCAAAATCTCCCCATTTTGAATAAAAATTAAAGTACTTCAACATTTGATTTATTGAATTATTTATATCATACACTGCTTTAAACTTTGGCATTTTCAGTTTACATTTCCAGTGTATTTTTAGTATACCTCATCATTCAAAATGTTAGAAGCTTTCAATCATTTTAATCAAAATATAATTTTTTGTGTATTCAAGTACAAATAGTTATTAATAGATCACTATGAGTTATGCATTGGAAACCATACATTTCCATAAGTCAATATCCAAGTAATACCAGTTATAATTGTGTCTTTGAGTCAGGAGAACTAAATTTCTTTTTTATTTGGGAAGATACATAATTGTATACATTTATTGTGTGCTTCTTGTAAACATTAGATGAAATAATATGTACCTTTTGAGCAATGCCTCTTTCATGGCAAGTCCTCCTTAAATGCATAGTCTAAGTGGGGCAAATTGTAGTGAGAATCTTAGAAGATCATTGGGCCACACAGGACTGGTGTATTATTTTAAGATTTCACACTGTTATACTGATCAATATATACTTGAGTAATTATTTAAGATTGTTCATCTGCATGCATGGATTTAGATATAAAACTTAGCAGGCATACAGTTATCAAATCATTGTTATATCCCTTATTCTATACAATCAAAACATTATTTCTTTTGATACAATGGTGGGGTACTGTCAAAAATTAGCTTCTTTGCAGACCATATATTTAAGGGTCCTGGATTTTTTAAAAAGACTAATACTTACTGGTGATTAATTATAGAATAATTTGATGATTATAGTATATGTTGTATATTATTTTAATTTTACTCCTTATTGTAAAGAAATTAACATGAAGAAATATTGATTTGAAGTAAAAATATTTTGATAATGATAAGGTATAATTTTATAATATTAATGTGATATAATTTATATAGAAATATCTCAGTAAATTTCAGTAAATAGTGCAGGATATTGTGGAAATCAGTGGAGTTTTAGTATATAGTAAGTTATTGGTGGGTGAATAATACAATGTTGAATGTAATTCAAATGAAATTCCTGGTTTGTTTCTTTGTTTTGGTTCCACACTTGGTGGTGCTCAAGAGCTGACACCTGACTCAGGGATTGGGGATTGTCCACACAATCTCAGGTGTCACTCCAGGCAGTGGTGGCAACCATATAGGATGCTGGGAATTGAATCTAGGTAGACATGTGATAAGCAAGTATGATACAATCTGTACTACCATTGTGGTCTCTCCAATGATATTACACAAATTTTTTACAACAATGTCTATGCACATTTCTCTATATACTATGCATCAAAATTTTATGTGTTCTACAGTTCATGAATACAGTTAATACAGTAAATACAGTTTATGTATTATAAAATCATAATGGAGGCATATATTAAAACATGCATCTTCTAGAAAAGTTTGGAATTCTTCTCATCCAAAAATAAGTCAAGGATACAATAAAGGGCAAATAAGTATAGAGAGAATATAAATTACCTTAACATTTCACCATAAACACACAACATTACATAATGTTAAAATGTCTCTCTTTTGGGCTGGAGTGCTAGCACAGTAGGTAGGGCATTTGCCTTGCATGTGGCCACCCAGGTTCAATCCCCAGCATCCCACATAGCCCCTACAGCCCACACAACCAGGAGTGATTACTGAGCACAAGAATCTGAAGGAACTCCTAAGTACTGCCAACTGTGGCTCAGAAAAACAAAAACAAAATCAAAACAACATCACACACAAAAGAATTTTAATGTTAAATTCATATCTGTCAAGTTGTATAGGGTTCCTATATATAATCCTAACTATAGCATCCATTTCCAGACTAAGTATAGAAAACTTGCCTGTATTTAAAACTGATTATATATGTGTATTATTTTAACTGTTTTTCTAATAATTGATGTCATTAGTATTATTTATGCAACTTCTACATAAAATAAATGTTTTCCATTTTTAACTATTTTTAACTTTTTCACATAGTATAATATCTAAATATTAACTTCTAAAATAACTTTCAATAAATAGGTAGAGTATTAACCAAATATGTATAAAAGTTTTTGTGGAACTTCCAAATTATTTTTATATTTAAAGACATCTAGAATCAACATAATGAATGTGTGTGAACATTTAAAATTAAATTATAAAATTAAAAATAATTTAAATGAAAAATTAAATGGTTAAATTAAATTATTTAAAAACCTTGATTGCAGGACAGATGATAAAAATCCTCTAAAAACTTTTTCATGTTTAAAGAAAGCAGATACAGGGTTCAAACTTGTCAGGGAGAATTGACTTATACAAAAACTGGCTTAAGGTAAGAAGACTGTGTTTTTATTTTAATTGCTATTATGGTTATAGTTCACCCGAGCAACCTGAGAAACCCTGCAATGTCTTGCAAGAGTGAGTTTGTGTTTAAATTTATGGAAATTCTTGATATATGTCCATTTGTAATGATAGCCTAAACATACTAGGTATTAGGTGTTTTACAGTTAGATTATTGTAGGGCATTAGGAAAAATCAATTTATAACTGATTTTTTCATAGTTTAGAAAACAACCCAGGTGTTTTCTCAAATGATGTAAGAACTTATCTGAAGTGTTAGTGGTTTTATGTTCTCTTTCAAGTAGTTTGAATTTTAAAAATAAAAAATTAAATAAATTTCAAATTTTTCAAACTGTTATGTTGAGTTAATATTTCAAGAGTTATTTTGGTGCATTATCAAAACACACTTTATATTTGTGAGAGCCAAGATAAACTCTGTTTCTTTAGTAAGCTAAGCTGTATGTTGTCTGGCTTTAATATTATTGTAATTTGTCATACTTATTGATTTTTTGTGGTCAATACAAAAACGTATCTATTGGATTACAAGATAGAAAATGAAGAAAAGTGAGGAAAGAAATCCATTTTTATTATCTTCACCTAACCCCCTTTTTGAAATCTAAATGAAGATTCAATTTCTTATTCCCTATGAATATCTCTGCTCTGAAAACATAAATGTGACGAAGCTGAATTATATAATTGAGAACTTGAATGGCAGTCTCTCCTGTTATTTGATTTTAAAGTAATAGACCAGAGAGACCACTTGAAATTGCATTTATAATGCTTGTATGGCGTAAAAATAGATCTCTCTTATGACAGGTGGAACTATGTTAAGTAAAAATTCTGATTCTCATGAAATGTAATCTCAAGAAAGGCTTACTTGAGTTAATTAATGTGAAACATGGCCATTTTTTAAATTTCACAACTTTTAGGAGCACTGTAAAGTTTTGTTTTATAAATCAACATTTTCTATTTTACAAACTTGAATAATTGTTATTTTATTTTAGACAGAGCATTCACCATTAATACTCAAGGCAAATTTTGAGTAGAGAAAAAAGACATCTTGAGAATAACTCTTATCTTTTTGCTTTTTATTTTGGGGGGGGGCACCCGGTGACACATAGGGGTTACTCTGGCTATGTGACAGAAATCGCTCCTAGCTTGGGGGACCATGGGGGATCAAATGTGGCCTGTTAGCTCATGCAATGCAAAAGACCTACTGCTTGTGTCACCCTTCCAGTCCAAATAATTCTCATTTTTAAAAGTGAAAATTTTCGGGGCCAGGTGGTAGCACTAGAGGTAAGGTGCCTGCCTTGTCTGCGCTAGCCTTGGATGGACTGAGGTTCGACCCCCCGGCATCCCATATGGTCCCCCAAGCCAGGAGCGACTTCTGAGTGCATAGCCAGGAGTAACCCCTGAGCGTCACCGGGTGTAACCCAAAAACCAAAAAAAAAAAAGAAAAAGTGAAAATTTTCTAGGTTATTTGCACTTAGTACATTTCCTGTGACCTATAAATTTATCAATAGATTTTTTTTACATCTATTCCACTATCTTTAAATAGAATTCTATCTATTCTGTAAATTTATGTAAATTTTCAAGCAGCATTTTGCAAATTTACTTTTACTTTCTTTCTTGAATATAGGAAAAATTGTGCTTCTAGAAATGATTTTAATGTTTTGGAGCTATAGTGAGGAACTTCATCTAGTATATCCTACTCCTTTAATTGTAAGAATTGTGGTTATTTCAATTGTTGACAGCTTATTTTGGGGAGGGTGGTTTGGGTCACACCTGGCAGCACTCAGGGCTTACTACTGGTTCCATGCTTAGAAATCACTCCTGGCAGGCACAGGGGACTACATGTGATGCCGGGATTCGAACTACCATCCTTCTGCATGAAAGGCAAATGCCTTACCTCCATGCTATCTCTCTGGCCCTGTTGACAAGCTTATTGACAGTGATTATTATGTTTGTATTGAAATGGAGTTAAAATGTAAAAAAAAAAAATCTGCATTGACATCTATGGATATTATCATTGCTCTAAAACTTAAGTTTATCTAACATTAGTGATAGTATGAAAAACTTATGCATTATGAAACACTTAAACATGTCTTTGCAGAATCATGTATCTCATGATTTTAGGATGGTAAACAAAGATATCTTTGTTTACCTTTGCATCTGTATCATCTCCATACAAAAATTTAGTTTCTTCTGCTTCTCTACATGTATGTGGTTTAGTCTCTATCTAATATGGTTTGCTTCTGACTCTAGACTACTGCGATGTCCATAGTGGCCTTGTTTTTTCAAGTCCTTCCTTTCAAAAGACCATATGTTCATGAAATAAGTCAGCACTTTGAAAACATCTTTGCTATTTAGATTTAACGACATTTTTCAATAAGAAAATGGACAAGGTAGAAGGAAATGGTTTGTCTAGGGTCATACGCTGGAATAAAAATATTGTACTTGATTCAAAATCTCTGTATTTTTTTTTTTTTTTTTTTTTTGGTTTTTTGGGCCACACCCGGCGGTGCTCAGGGGTTACTCCAGGCTGTCTGCTCAGAAATAGCTCCTGGCAGGCACGGGGGACCATATGGGACACCGGGATTCGAACCAACCACCTTTGGTCCTGGATTGGCTGCTTGCAAGACAAACGCCGCTGTGCTATCTCTCTGGGCCCCAAAATCTCTGTATTTATGAAAATTTTTATTTGCTATGTTGACAGATATAGCTGCTTCTCTACTTTGTTGATACATAGTTGGATCATCTCTCCTTAATATTTGGCATCAGAATAACCTTTAAAAATGTTCTTGGAAGTTTCAAATTTAGATAAAATACACTGCACATTTTGGGGAATTTCTGTTTTTAGCCTAGTAATCCTTAGATTTGTGTCACCTAACTACAAGATTTCACAGATTCGTGTACGCATATTCTCCAATTTGCAATGACAAGAATTCATGTAAAAGCCACAAATCCATTTGGAAAGTAGACTATCTAATCCAGTGTTCCAAGGAAACTGAAGTATTTCCCACCATACATGCAGTCAATAGCGTGCATAAAATCTATTCTTTTTCACTTAGCATGCATTAATACCTATTGAAATCTACTTCTAGTTTGAAATTGTTTTTCAGTAAGGACTGACTTGTATGAATCCCATCTTAAAAAAAAGAGAGAGGAATGCACTTAAAAGTTATGAAAATCTGAAAAGTGATTTTTAGAATTTCCTTGGGGATTTAATACAACAAGGTTTAGATTCACTGGAATTTTAGAGATAAAGCTGTTTCCAGAAGCTGATAATTTTGTCAAAATAGGATGTTCAAAAATGACAAGCCTGAGAACTTTTACATATTAAATCAATAGATAAGAATTTTTGAGTTACAAAAAGCTCTTTTCTGTGTAAAGAATTTCTGGAGGCTGGAGAGATATTACATGTGTACAAAACCTTTAATTGCATGTTGTCAATCCTGTTTTAAATCCCTGGAATTGCACATGGACCCTTGAGTACTTCTAGGAAATATTTATGCAGATAGAGCCAGGAATAAGTTTAGAATACCATTGGGTGTGACCTCAAAGAAAACCATAATAGCAACCACAAAGCAAACAACTTAGGAGTTTCAACCTAGTTTAAATTGCACTTACATATTTGAGTGAGCTCCCTAGTGTTCTCTGAATCTCTTTGTTTTTCTGGTAATGGGATCCTAACCTTGCTGATTTGATACTGAGAATTAGAATGAGATGGGTATACTATTTAGTATATTCAGAAAATAGTGGTTTTAATATTTTATCAATGAGTATTTTGTTATCATACAAAACAGGAAAATTATGGGAATTATTATGCTAATATATTTTGAGATGCCCAGCTATTAGGAACATAGTTTTAAGACTCTGTTACCTTGGACAAATTTCATTGTACTTTTAATAGAGTTTTCATTTTTTGTTGGTAATAGGAATTATATGGAGTCAATCTGGCTTAATAGCAAACATATGTTGCAGGTGGTAGACTTCTATTCCCAAGTGGAGAAGTAGTAATCCATCTGGTGGCTTCCATGACATGGGGGAATAGTGAGGGTTCAACCTTGAAAAGGAAATTTACCACTTCCTTTTCTACTCATATTTGATACTCAGGTCTTCAGAAGGAAAATTACCACTTCCATCTCTATCTACCATGTCACACATAGAAGGTCCTGGGGAAATTCATCACTGTAAAATCTAGGTTGAGCCCCTACATAGTAAGGCACAGATGCTTATGACCTACTGGCCTCATGAGGCAACCATCAGACTGTGGTTGAAGTCCACTTAGTCTACACAAGGTGGGAGATGTTACCTGCTTCCCTATTACCCTGGGATCCATGGACTCAGCTGAAGCAAGGAATTGCTTTTTGTAGGAAGGGAAAGTCAGTCCTAAATCTTAATCAGGTTTTATGGATCCATTGCATTTGTTCACAGAAAAAAAATTATGAGGATATGAATAGTGAAGTAAAATTAGTATATTAATAATGAAGTAAAATAAGTTAAAAGAAGGGAAGGAGAGAGGTAGATTGAATACAAAGACTTTGCCAGAATGTTCCAATATGGGAAGAGTAGCATTTTGGAGAAGTTTAAGTGTAAATAGTTTTCATAGCTACATTTCTCTCAAATTCACACAATTAGGAGTGAGTGGAACTTATCATGGGGAAAGCATTGACCAGGTGGTCTTTTCTTGAGTTCCTATTGCAGTCTGTCCTTGCATTCTTGGCGCCTCACCTTGGAGGGATCCATTCTTGCTTGGGCCTAGAATAATGTATCTTAGTGGCTTTCTGAACTTCTGAGATGAGTCTTTTATGTAAAAGGCTGCATACCTTTGGGCTGGTTTAATTTTTAAACAGTGTTTTTCCCAACTTACATCACTAGTGCCCCCTATCGTACATCGTACTGCTTGCAACACATGGACTCGACTCATCAAGAGAGCTTGTGAGATCCATCTTTATGACACTTTGAAGTTTAGGGAAAAAAAAAAAAAGTTTTTTTTTGCATCTTAAAGGTGGAGAACTGAGTCTGCATTTTGCTTTATTTTGGTTTACTTTCCTAGCCAACAGTTAAATTCCATCTTATGCTTTTAATAAATTTTACGTTTCAAATGCTGCTTCATTCCTACTCAGAGCTGCAGCCCTTGAGCTATAACAGCGAATCCAAAAAAACTAATATAGAATCACAGATGGTGCAAATATTTGAAAATAGGTAAATACAATTGAGGATTAGCTGCTTAGGCTCAGAAATGTCAGCTTCTCATTGCCTATTGGTCACACAAGGCAATTTTAGTTAAGGAGTAACCCAGGAAAAAAAGCATAGTGATATAAAATTGCTAATTTGGAGCTGTGCAACATAACCAGCCCATAAATGTTACATAAACCCCCCAATGAGTCACTCTATAATAAGGGAAAGGTATTTCAGAGCAGTCACAAAGTACTAAGAGGTTATATAGTAAAAAAAAAAATCATAACATGGAGCTACTCTAAAATACCATCTGCTGATTTATATTTAAAGTCAAATTTTAAGGCAAAAAATAACTATTACAGTGAATGTTGTAGGTTGGCACTTATTAAATGACCTTAGCATGAGAAGTAAAATCAAAATTATCTGTATAAAATATAGGGATGATGATTATTTGTAACATGCACTTACTCTGTTTTGCACCATGAGAATTTTAAAAAATTGGATCAAAATTGTTACTACTTTTGCATTTCTGGGAGACATATATATATATATGTATGTAGATATACATATATATATATATATCTTAGAACTATCCATGATGATTATACCACATTATTTGCTGAAAAGACTTTGAGAATTATGCAGGCTGCCTTACTCAAGACATATAATTGATATACTTAGTAATTTAAAATCAGAACTGCTGGTCACTAGGTTGAGTGTAGCAGAAAGAACATTACACAATCGCCAGGATCATAGAAATCAATTTTGGTTCTGTATTGGTGCCAGATGAGCAAAAAGAAGATGAAAATTTAAATGGAAAGTTTTTTAAAGGTCTAACATATACAGAATGCAATTTTGCCTTTTTAAAAGTATATTTACCCCACAGAGATGGTTTAATAATATTAACACTGTTACATAGATCCTATCTACTAGCATCAACAAGCAGTTGGTCATATGTGTAATGGTTTGGTGAAGCCTAAATATCACAGTTTCTGATTTTTCAAATGAAAATATAGTGTAGGAGAACTTTGTGTACATAATATATGAAGATCTATAGGATCCTCACTAGTAAGTATATGAAGGCATATGTTTATAAGTTTTTAATAGTGGCTTCTTTATACATAGACAATGAACATAAGTAAATAATTCAACTTAATCCTAAAAGAACCATCAAGTTGGTATTTGGTCCAAATAAAAATTAAAGAAGGAATATTTATACAATCAGTTCAGAAAGACATATTTTGGAAATATCATTTTCAAAGTTAGAGTAAGGAAACTGATAAATAGCCAACAGGGCATTTAAACCATGACCTTGTATCAGCCAAGGATGATAAAAAGAATGTTTATTTTTGCAACTTCTGCAGCTAGCACCTAACTATGATTCTGGACCTATGTTAACAAGAAGGTTTAAGAAAAATGTGTTTTCCTAAAATTGCATAATTCATCGATGGACAGTTTCTTAATGTGATATTGAAAAATGAGTATGAGCCATACATCCTGTTTTGTTTTAATTTCTTAAAAATTGCCTAATATTTTCAACCTAAAAAATGGCACAGTCTGGGCCTATACTTCTCACAGTCAACTTGATAAGCAATTTCATCAAAGACTTCTAAAAGGTCTGTGCACTTTGGGACACTGTGTGTCAGAACTGATCCACAGCAGTGAGGTCCTGGAAAGTAGCCAGTCAGCCAACACTGCTGGTCGGGTTCATTCCAATAATTGCTCCAGGTGTTTGTGAAAGATAGAAGTGAACAACTTGGTAATTTAAAATAGCTCTTTGTGGAGAAATAAAGTAAAATAATTACGTGCAAGGAGAAGCAAAACTTTTCTTGAGGATTTAGCAAAATAAAGTTCATCTCTCTGGAGATAACTGCTTTTAAGGCTGTTTCTTACAGAGCAGTTAGTATAGACACACCCCCACAGTCTGTTTTCTGATATGTAGTAAGTTTCCATTCTCTTTTAAGTCACTTTCTTGGCTGTCAAATCATATATAGTTTATATGTGAAATTCTATCCCATGACTTCCTGTGTTCTTTTGACTATGTCATTGTACATATTTGTTTTGTACATATGTACATTGTACATATGTGTTTTGATTGTGAAGGTGTGGGATAATTTTGTTAAAGTCTTTATTTTTAATTGCATATTTGGGGTTCTTTTAATCTGGGTATGCTGTGTCTTCAGAACTTACATTTACAATTCAGAACAATAAATGAGATTCATGTAATGTGAAGAGGTAGAATTGGGGACTAAATCTCATTTCTTAACACATAACTTAAATCAATTTTAAAAGAGGAGACATAAATAAACATTTTAATAAAATAGTTTATATTGTGTATAAAGAAATTTGCTGAAGCAATCGAGATTACTGGAACTTCCTTGAGATACCTTTGCTTAGGAACATAGCACTATCCTAGAATAAACTAAGTTGCTTTAGACTAGTCTTGTCTAATGATATGTCCTGGGTTAGTGATGATGCTCTGTCACTGCCCTTTTATAATACAGAGAACTTAACCATATGTGGTCACAACATTCTTGAATCATGGCTAGTATCTTTAATAAACTGATTCTCAATTTTTCTTTTCTTTGCCTTTTTTCTTGTTGTTGTTGGTTTGGTTTTTTAGTACACCCAGAGATTTTCAGCATTTATTCCTGGCTCTCTGCTCAGGGATTACTGCTAGATATCTTCATACATGATGCCAGGAATTGAACTTGGGTCAGCCATGTGCAAGGAAAATGCCCTACTCATTGTATTGTACCTGCAATCTTAATATTTCTTTCTTTTAATCAAATGTGAAGAGCCATGTAACTGGAGACTAATATAGAACATAGGTTAACACTTTCATTTTATAAAGTTTAATATGCTAATTAATTGCTTGAGGATGGATAATAGAAAGTAGATTCTAACTCAGCAATCAGGGAAATTATGTAGATTTAGTTGTAAATATACATAGATGATAGTCTACATACTATCCCTAAGCATGTCATTTGCTTTGCAGAAATTATATAACTCCCATTTAAGTTTTTGCTCACACAGATGCTGGTGATAGAATACATAATTGATGGGTTAGTATCAAAGTTATAATGTACAACTTTAGAACTATACAGAGGAACTCTTTTTGTTATAGAGATCATGTCCTCTAGTACTGGGGAGGAAGTTGCAGTCAACACTTTCTCGTGGTTCATTCAAGACTGTTCTCTGATCTGAAACTGAAATCAAGTTTTTGCACAGGATACGCATATGCACCACCATTTAAGTTTTCTTTCCATTATCAAATAGATTTTAATGACAAAGTTATTTAAACTTGATTATCATAGATTGCAATTACAGTTTTTAGTATGTGTATATGTAACATAGTGAACAAGTGACTATATATCATTCAATTATTACTGTAACCCCATACTGTGCTCAGGATTTACTGCTGGCTTTCTGCTTAGGGATTACTTCTGGTGGTGCCTGGTGACAATGATCAAACCCAGGTAAACTGCATGCAAAGCAGTTGCTTTACTCACTGTCATATTGTTCCTGCCCGATATATATTACCTTTTCAATCCCAGTTTTGTAATGAGAAACTAAAGTTTAGAGATTTTCGTGATAGTATTTAGTTAAAGAGAGAACTACCTTCATTTTTTGCCAAAAGTAATCATATATGCCAGTGTTTTTCTTCAGAAAATTCAAGCCAGTGGATTTTTTTCACTGCCTTACATGTTTTTTTACTTCCATGAGCAGAAGTAGGGACAAGAGCAGCAGCAGTAACAGTAGTAATCATAGTACTAATAGTAATAGTAATGTTAGTTACAGCGATAATTGCCTTTTGAACTGTGTGCAATTTGGTTTTCTTAGACTCATTTTAAAGAGGAAAACTGAGGAATAGAAAGTAAAAGTAATTTGACTAGGACCTTCGAGTTAGAATTGGCAGGGGTTGTTTTGTTTGTTTGTTTGTTTGTTTTTGGAGTCACACCCAGCAGTGCTCAGAGGTTACTCCTGGCTCTACACTCAGAAACGCTCCTGATAGGCTCCGGGGGACCATATAGGATGCCGGGATTCAAACAACCATCCTTCTGCAAGCAAGGCAAATGCCTTACCTCCATGCTATCTCTCTGATCCCTAGAATTGGCAGTTTTGTTTTCTTCTTTTTTTTTTTTTGTTTTGTTTTCATTTGGGGGGGGGTTGGGTCACACCGGCAGTGCTCAGTGTTCCTCCTGGCTCTATGCTCAGAAATCGCTCCTCGCTGGCACCGGGGACCATATGGGATGCCGGTATTCAAGCCACTGTCCTTCTGCATGCAAAGCAAATGCCTTACCTCCATGCTATCTCTCCGGCCCCGAATTGGTAGCTTTTTAACCCTTAACTTCTTCAAGGTTCTCTTGTAGGCTCCACTAGTCAGTATTAGATGAGTTTCATGATTCTCTATCACGTGTCAATCATAATGAGAAGAGTTTAGATTTTGTCACCTGTATGTTCAACCACAAATTTATTATCTTTTTTTTTTTTTTTTTGGTTTTTGGGCCACACCCGGTAATGCTCAGGGGTTACTCCTGGCTATGTGCTCAGAGGTTGCTCCTGGCTTGGGGGACCATATGGGACACCGGGGGATCAAACCGCGGTCCATCCAAGGCTAGCGCAGGCAAGGCAGGCACCTTACCTTTAGCGCCACCGCCCGGCCTCAAATTTATTATCTTTTAAAACACTTAGCTATGCATAAATTTTGTCTAGAGAACTTTAAGCTAGAAAAAAATACTATAAAAACTATAATTTATTTTGTGTGCATTTTTTACTTTATGAAGTAAACTTAAAATTATGAATATTTAGTTTGAGTCTTCAAACATTAAGGTAGATCTTTAGATTAGTAAAAAAGAGGTGAAAATTATAAGATGTTTCTATAAAAACTTTACAATTTAGAAAGTTTTAGATATCCTTTTTTGTCACAATAACCTTGTAAAATAAATAGGCTATATTTTTAATGTATAAAAAGTTGAGTTTTGCATATTCAATTAACTATGTATCAGGTCTTATTTTTTTTCTAAGATTTGGTCATTTTGTAAAGTTTGTAAATTTGTGAACAATGACCAGTGTTATTTTAGTCTGTTTTTATGCTTGTGGAGTTTATATATACTTTTCTTTGTAATTTCTGTATTAAAAATGTACAAATATATATGATGAATGTTCCATAGCTTTTTTCCTCAGCAGTTTCTCATTCTATAATTGTGTTAATAAATAAGTATTATTCATGGATGTACACGGAATCTATTATGCTGAGTGAATAAGTCAGAGAGAGAGAAAGATGCAGAATGGTCTCACTCATCTATGGGTTTTAAGAAAATGAAAGACATTCTTGCAATAATAATTTTCAGACACAAAAGAGAAAAGATCTGGAAGTTACAGCTCACCTCAGGAAGCTCACTACAAAGGTGATGAGTTTAGTTAGAGAATAACTACATTTTGAATGTCCTAATAATGAGAATGTATGAGGGAAATGGAAAGCCTGTCTAGAGTACAGGCGGGGGTTGGGTGGGGAAGAGGGAGATTTGGGACATTGGTGATGGGTAACATTGCACTGGTGATGGGTGGTGTTCTTTATATGACTGAAACCCAAACACAATCATGTATGTAATCAAGGTATTTAAATAAAATATATATAAAAATAAATAAGTATTATTTTTACTCCCTAGGTAAAAGCAAAATTACAGTTTGGCCCAAACTCTTCCTTCAAAGATATTTTATATACTTGTTAGAACACACATTTATTTTCAATTTCATGGAATTTTATGTTCTTTGACAAATAAGAGGAAACATTATTTTTCTTTAGAAAAATTTTCTCATTAATTAAATATCAATATGCGTCAATAATTTGACAAACAGAACGATACCTTATTGATATCCTGCTAGAGTACAATGACTATACTCTTTGCACTTTGACATAAAAATGGGAATGCATCATATACTTCAGAAATTGTGTAGTGGGATAAAGATAACACAACATGTGGAGTCTTCAGGCAGATAACTATTGCTCAAATATTGGTTCTATCATTTAGAAATTTTGAAGCTATGATCCATTGAATTGTCTAGTCTTCAGTTTTCACAACTTCAAAATAAAAATGATTATAATAACTACAAAGTTCTAATGAAGCCAGTGTAACATTAGACATTGACTTCTAGTCTATTTCAATTATTTTTTGGAGATAAGAATTTATTGTATTTACTGTTCATCTGCACACAAGAAATTATTTAACATCATTAAAATAATTTAGTATAGGGCCAGAGAAATAGCACAATAGTAGGGTGTTTGTGGCTGACCTGGGATTGACAGACCCAGATTCTATTCTTGGCATCCCATATGGTTCCCTGAGCATCCAGGAGCCATTTCTGAGCACAGTGCCAGAAGTAACCCTTGAGCGCTGCCTGGTGTGACCCCACCAAAAAAAAAAGTTTTTAGTATATCACTTTTTAAAATTCAATAATGGAAATAAACTGATATTATTTATAATGACAAATATATATTCAATTATATGAATCACTGATATGCACATATATAATTATACATATTATATGCATAATTATATGAATCTCCTGAAATATACTATCTATAATAGTCTATGTGATACTGAGTCTTTTAGTACATTGAAAATAGTTTCCTGGGGCCCGGTGGCGGTGGCGCTGGAGGTAAGGTGCCTGCCTTGCCTGCGCTAGCCTAGAGACGGACCGCGGTTTGATCCCCCCGGTGTCCCAATATGGTCACCCAAGAAGCCATGGAGCAACTTCTGACGCATAGCCAGGAGTAACCCCTGAGCGGTCACAGGGTGTGGCCCAAAAACCAAAAAAAAAAAAAAAAAAAGAAAAATAGTTTTTCCTCCTTACTCCTCACCCCAGGTATTATTATTTTCCTAAAATCCCAAATTTTAGAATGTGACATTTTGAAATTTTAAATATTTAAAAATAATTGATGGGCACGGGCGGTGGCGCTAAAGGTAAGGTGCCTGCCTTGCCTGCGCTAGCCTTGGACCGGGACCGCGGTTCGATCCCCCGGTTGTCCCATATGGTCCCCCAAGCCAGGGAGCAACTTCTGAGCGCATAGCCAGGAGTAACCCCTGAGCGTTACTGGGTGTGGCCCAAAAACCAAAAAAAATAAATAAATAAATAAAAATAATTGATATTCCCTAATAGGTAAAGAAAAGGAAAACATGTGTTCTGTCATATTACTAAAGACAGTTTTTAATTTAATAACATACTCATGAGATAATGAACCACTATTATATACTTAGATATTTTGACATCAGTTTACAACATACATGTGCATAGTATAAAATTTTATATGAATAAAAGAAAAGTGACAGTAGGAAACCTATTATTTGCTAATGGATCGGAATCAGCTTTTATAAAATTAAATTGTATTATATAATGTGACTTCAAAGTTACTAAGAGTTGAATATTATACATATAATGTTCTAGCACCATTCCTACTGCCAGTGTCTACTCTTCACCAGGTTTAGCTTCCTCCGCCTTGTCAGCTCCCTCCACTAATGTTACTAAGATGACTTCCACCTCCCATCCCTGCCATCCTGACAGGCACATTATAAAGCTTGTTTGTTCTGGTTGTTGACTTTAATGTTGCTTATTATTTTAATAAGGAAAAAGTGAACATAATGATAAATATATGAAATGTTTATATGTTCTTATGTCTGGTGAGTTTACTCTAATCTTAGAATTGGGTGACATCTTTATAAGGCATATTCACTAATATCTTACTTTAATAAAAATGCTGTATGCTGCTGCCAGTGTCAGTTAGTCATTCTATTGAAGCATAGAGAGAATAAGTATAGTAGGGGGAAAGATGGATGACATTAGCTTTTAAAAAATTCTTTTATACTTTCAGAGAAAAATTACTTTAATAATAATTATAAATTCATATGTTCTTACTATAATGTAATAAGAAAGCTGTGAACTGTTTCAAAGTCAGAAACTGCACTTGGTCAAAATATTCTCTTCCAGTGTTGCAAATTATTAATATAAAACATTTATAATGATAAATATTTAACAGGTTTTATAAAAAATAGCTAGCACTTCCAAGATTTCAACAATTTTACAGGAGGAATTTTGATTATATTTTCTCAATGCCAGGGACATTAAATTTGTTTATTCTTTTACATTATTTTTATGACTACATAAAAATAAAAGCCATTACAAATCAAAAACTTTTCTCTGAAGAACGTTGAATAAAAATTTTTATTTTATTTTACTGAGACCATTGTGAATTACTAGTCTTTTTCACAGTTTTATGTCAGGCATGTAATGACAGTGAATTGGTTCAATTTCCATCACCGGTATTGACCTCCTTCCACCATAGTTCCCAGTATGTAACCCATACCTCCTCCTTTGTCCCCTGGACAACTAGTGTAACAGGTCCATTTTGTGTTTAGCTTGTTATAGTTTGGTCTCTCAAAAATCTATTTTTAACACACTTTAAATTGCTGAATTATGGCAGACTATACTTTTAACTGCTTATCTTTAAACATTTATTTTTTAAAAACATACTAATATTTGTATATTATAGTAGAACTTAATTGGAAACTGCTTATATTTAAACAATATTTCAAAGAATTCTGTCAAGTTACTAAATAGGTGGTGATTCTTCAAGTTTCAATCAACCTTTTATCTTTGATATTTTACTTGATACACTAAGAGAAAAATGACACACTCTTAAGGAATACACTACTAGAAATCAAATAAGACTTTGAAAACTTTTTCTACACATTTTAAATGATCCAAATAAAAGAGATATGAAAACATTATAAAAGTGTTTCTAATTTTATGTTTTAAGCACTACCCAAACACTGCTTTAAATAAATATGCATGTTACTAATTATGAGTTCATATTTAAAACTGGGTCTTGGTACTGTTTAGTTTTACCATAAAGTCATGTTAAATAAATATTTGGGTCACACTTCACTGTGCTCAAGACATACTCATGGCTCTGTGCTCAGGGATCACATCTGAATGTATTGGGGGACCATATGGGGTGCTGGGCATTGAAACTAGTTTGCTGATTGCAAGGCAATCACCTACTTTCTATACTATTTTACCCATCCTATGCATTTTTATCCTGAAATTCTTAGGATAGGCTTGTTGTTTTTCCAAAATAACCATAAAATTTGAAGTCAAACAATTTAATTACAGTGAGGTATAATAGTTTTATTAGCAGTGGGGACTCCTCAGGTATTGCAACATTAATTTAATTGCAGTGATAGATTCGCAGACCTATAATATATATTTCTGCTATTAAATCTTAGCCCCCTCCTAGGATTTTTAAATTTAGCTACTTAGTTGTCAAAGTGGTGAGGAAGTAAAGGGAGATACAGACAGACAGACAGACAGGCAGACAGACAGACTCGGGTTTATGCACTAAGAAGTTCCACTAAATTAGTACAGAAGGGGTCTGTATGCCTACTCACCTCAATTTCTATTGAATTGACTTTCTTGAATTAGAAACTGAAGGTAACTCAAGGCATCCTTAATTGCACTAATTTTCTACTTACCTTTCTTTCTTCTTTACTTCCTTGAGATAAAAGAGAATAAATAAATAAATTTAATCATTCTTCTTAAAATATTTATAAGTTAAAATTTTCCTACCTTTGTTTTAAATTATAAATATCAAAAACTTAAGTCATTTTTAAAGAAAGGCAGTTATATATCTATTCTTTTTATCTTGAATCTTGAAAAATAATTTTTATAGAGTGTTGCAAAAATGTTCAAAATGAGTAGCTTTAATTCTTCTTAAGAAGTCACAAAAGCGGGGCTGGCGAGGTGGCACTAGAGGTAAGGTGTCTACCTTGCAAGTCAAGGTAGGACCCGCGGTTCAATTCCCCGGCGTCCCATATGGTCCCCCCCCAAGCCAGGGGTAATTTCTGAGCACTTAGCTAGGAATATCCACTGGGAAATCAAAACAGGTTTGGCCTGAAAAACCAAAAAAAAAAAAAAAAAAAGGAAGAGGTCACAAAAGCAAGCTAGATAATCATTATAGTAATGATTTCTGTTTTCTCAGTTCCTTTGATTTTGTTTAATCATCTTTTAGTTCACAATCCAGTGCTCCATTATTTGGTGGCTTAAAACAACAGATTTTAAAAAATTGTGTTGTCTATTTGATTGTTTATTTCCAGATATAGAAACAACTCTTTTGTAACATTTGATATTATTAAGAACTACTTAGTTAGAAGATAGATCAGCTGAAAGGCCAAAAACACTCCACTCTTGTGTCTATGCTTTGGTTATTTGCATGACATCTTGACAAGTTTCTTTTCTCTAGACACATAGCACAATCTCTTCATAGGATTATTAAGATGTCTACAAGACCATTGCTTCCCAAAAGAGAATATGCCATATACTGAGGTCACAAAGAGACGTTTTTTGGTGCTGGAGCAATAGTAGAATAGGAAGGATGCTTGTCTTGCACATTCCTAAATCAGGCTCAAACCCAGGCATCTCATATTATCTCCCAGACTCTTCAGGAATGTTTCCCGAGTACAGAGGTCTGAGCACCTCTAGATATGTCCTCAAAATCAAAAGCCAAAACAAATAAACTAACAAGTACCTCTGAATGTGTCCCAGAACTAAAAGCCAGTCACAGATAAACTAATAAGAATAATGGCCCCCAAGGATAGGAACTAGCCTAAGAGACATCATAGGCAATGGCAAGTGGATCTTTAAACTTGCATCCATGTATCTGAATAAGATAACTTTGGTGATTTATTATTTTTTTTGCCATTGTTATACAGTTATGAGGATTTCTTTTTAGGCCTTGAGAATGTATTCTTTATTTAATGGGATTGTGCTGGACAGAAGTGAAGAGGGTTGAAGAAAAGGAAATTACAAAAAAAAAAAATAGGTTGCATGAACATTTGTAGATAACGCGTGCAGAATCAGATATTTTTTCTGTTCCCTGGTCTTTACAACATGATGGCTGTAGCACATTTCTCATTGGAGCTTGCCTCAGGGAATGTTTCCATTTATCACAACTGGATAGAAGTCACATATGAGAAAACTGTAACAGGCAAAGTCAAGCTCTCCATAATTAATGGCTTAGACCTATGTTGATCTTTGAAGTATTCAGGTATTAATAAAAGCTAGATAAGAAAGGCAACTATTCATCTCTTCACTCAAAACACTTTCAAACATTTGTACAAGAGAAAGATACATGCATGTAAACATTTGTAGCCTCATATATTGTTAGAATCTCTGAACTGTGACAACTGACAGCAAGTTGCCGTAAGTAATTGCAGTGAGACAAAATATATAAGTGGAAGCTATTGTTATCCTAAGCAATATTTGCTATGAAATATAGTTAAGAAAAGTGAATACCAGTTTTTTTTTGAATGCATAAATATCAAAGTCAAGGAGAATAATGAAAATTGTAAGGGGTAATTTATTGACTAATTTTATCATTGCTTGAGAGAAATTTTACATGACAGTTTTTTTGTTCAGTTAGTTATATAGGCTTGGTCAAAAGTACTTTGATTTATATTTTTATTTTATTTTTAGGTAGAATAGATGTATATAGAGGTTGACAACAGCCATTATCAACTGGAATTATTAATGTTTATGAAGGTTGTGACACAGTTTTTAGAAATGTATCATACATAAATTTGCTCCCATATATTTCATAATGTTTCCATTTACATAAAGGAAGAATTTTTGTCTTTTAAACTATTTTAAACTTTTATTGTTTCATTTATATTTTTAAGTAATATCTTATTTTGAGCACCATAATTACAGTTGGGTTTCAGTCATAATAAGAACACCCCCCTTCATCATTGCAATATTAACCACCACCAATTTTTCCAATCTTTTTCCTCCCTCAACCCTTGCCTGTATTCGAGACAAGCATTCTACTCTCATTACCATTGTCATGATAGTTTTTCGTGTAGTTATTTCTCTAACTGCATTCACCCCTCTTTGTGGTAAGCTTTATAATGTGAGCTGGTCATTCCAGCCCTCATCTCTATTGTCTCTGGGTATTATTATAATAATGTCTTTTATTTTTCTTAAATCCAATAAATGAGTGAAACTATTCTGTGACTATCTCTCTCCCTCTGTTTTATTACACTCAGCATAACAGTTTCCATGTCCATCAATTGTGTATATGTACCACAGGTTTTTAGCCAGTCATCTTTTTTTTTTTTTTTTTTTTTTTGGTTTTTGGGCCACACCTGGCGATGCTCAGGGGTTACTCCTGGCTGTCTGCTCAGAAATAGCTCCTGGCAGGCACGGGGGACCATATGGAACACCGGGATTTGAACCAACCACCTTTGGTCCTGGATCGGCTGCTTGCAAGGCAAATGCCGCTGTACTATCTCTCCGGGCCAAGCCATTCATCTTTTGAAAGCATTTGGGTTGTTTCCAGATTCTGGTTATTGTAAATGGCCCTTCAATGAATATAGATGTGCAGACAGCATTTTTGTATTATGGTTCTGTGTTCCTAGGGCACATCCCTAAAAGTGGTATAGCTGGATCATATGGGAGCTAAATTTTCAGATTTTTGAGGAATATCCATATTGTTTTTAATAAAGACTCAACTATATGGAATTCCCACCAGCAGAGAATGTGAGTTCCTTTCTCCCCACATCCCACCAGCACTAATTGCTCTTGTTCTTTGCGATATGTGCCAATCTCTGGGAAATGAGATGGTACCTCATTGTTGTTTTAATTTACATCTCACTGATGATTAGTGATGTGAAGCATTTGTTCATGTGTCTTTTGATCATTTGTATTTCCTTTTTTTTTTTTTTTGGTTTTTGGGCCACACCCTGTGACGCTCAGGGGTTACTCCTGGCTATGCCGCTCCAGAAGTTGCTCTGGCTTCTTGGGGGACCATATGGGACGCCGGGGGATCGAACCGCGGTCCGTCCTAGGCTAGCGCAGGCAAGGCAGGCACCTTACCTCCAGCGCCACCGCCCGGCCCCTGTATTTCCTTTTTGAGGAAATGTCTACTTGTTTCTTCTTCCCATTCTTTGACGGGGTTTGATGATATTTTTCTTGTTAGGTTGTGTCAATATCTTGTATATCTTAGATATTATATCCTTATCTGATGAGTATTAAGTGAATAGTTTTTCCATTCTGTGTGTGGCCTTTGTATCCTTGTCACTATTTCCTTTGAAGTGCAGAAGCTTCTCAGCTTAATATAGTACCATCTGTCAGTCTCTGATTACACACACAAATAATGATAGAGAAGAAATGGACATTAAATAATCCCAGTCACATTAGTGCCACACAAACTCAAATACCTTGGAGTCAGCTGAAGAAGTGAAGGACCTATACAAAGAAAACTACAAAACCTGGTTCAAGAAATAAAAGAGGACACAAGGAAATGGAGACACAATCCCTGCTCATGCATTGAGAGGATTAATATAATTAAAATGGCAATGCTCCCCCAAAGCATTGTGTAAGTTTAATGCAGTTCCTCTAAGGATACCCATGTCATTCTTCAAAGAAGTATATAAAACAGTAATGAAATTTATTTGGAACAATAAACACCTACTAATAGCTAGAGCAACTCTTAGGAAAAAATATGGGAGGCATAACTTTTGCCAACTTTAAATTGTATTAAAAAGCAATAGTCATTAAAATATCATGTTATTGAAATAAAGACAGACCCTCAGATCAATGGAACAGACTTGACTATTCAAAGACATACAATTAATTAATCTTTCATAAAGGGTCAAGAAATAAAAATGGAGCAAGGAATGCCTCTTCAACACTTGGTGTTGGGACTCATCAGCCACCTACCAAAAAAAAAAAAAAAAAAAAAAAAAAAAAAAAAAAAAAAAACCAAGGTCAGACCTCCATCTAACACCATGCACAAAGATCAATTCAAGTGGCTTAAAGACCTTATTATCAAATCCAAATCCATAAGGTATATAGAACAACACATAGGTAAAACACTCCATGATATTTTGATTGATTTAAATTGATGTATCATAATTTACAATTAAAAGTGAAATTTTCATTTTATAGTTTTCATAGTTATTACACCAATCCTACTACCAGTGGCTCGTGATCCTTTCACTGTTTTTAAGCTATTCAATTTTAAGCTTTTTATATTTATAGCTTGTGTGTTTGTGTGTGTGTGTGTCCTCATTCAGCATTGGTCATGGGTCTGCACTCAGAAATCATTCCTGGTGTTTCTTTTGCAGATCATAGAAGAATCTGATGATTGAATCTGGGTCAGCCAAAAGCATGGCAAGCACCCTACTCACTATATGATCCCATCATTTTAACTTCTAAATGAATTGCATGTGCTTCAAGGACAATAGATAAAGTGCATTATATTCTTAAGAATATAACATGTTTGGAACATTTCAATAAATAAGTAAATAGATTATGGAATAGTAAATAGATTATTTTAAAGTACTATAATTAGTAGTTATATCTGAATGAATTTTATCAAATTCACTAAGTAAGAAATTTCTCAAATTTATTAAATAAAAATATTGTCACTGTGTCCTGAAAATTTAATGTCTACTTTCAAAAGTGAAATGCATTTAAATTATTTTGTTAATGAGAACTATTTATAATATAATGCTACTTTATGCTAAGTTTGAATTTGTTCATTTTTGCAGAAATAGGTGCTTTAAGGATGTGCAGATATCTTAGAGTTATGAATCACAAACCAAGAGGAAAATAACCATAAATATAGATAGTTAATGTTATCTAATTGGGATATAACTAATGCTATCTTACTAATTTATTAATTAGTTAATATTATCTAATTATAGATGGATGTAACTCTAAATTGGGATAACAGAAATTCCAAAAGCAGATTTTAGCAAAAAGGCATAATCTAGACAATATTATAAAAGTAGGTCATTATACTTAGAAGTAATTACTATAGTTATAATTATATAAGTATAGACTGTAATGGAAGGTTTCTAACTGGAGTTCTTCAGGAATTAACCCTATACTCTGGCAAAATATGAAATACCCTTTCAAGAACAAAGTTGATTACAGTGTATCATAACAACCTCTCAATCCACTTTCCTCAGATTTGACTATAATCAACAATATTTTTGCCATTGAATTTGCCATCGAGCTTATTTATTTCTGTTTTCCAATATTAATCACCAATCTATAACTTTATTGTTTTTATTATATCTGCTCTTACCTCACTTAATTTTATTTTATTTTTTTTGTGTAAATTATTTATTTTACTTGGATGACTTTCTATATGTAGGAATATTAAGAGTATATTTTATATGCTTGTGGCAACTAATGTTTACAGATTGAACATTATGTTCCTGGAGCTGTACTAAATATTGGATTTGCATTTCTGAAGAAAACATGTTATAATTCTCAAATACTACAGTTGAATGAAAGTAGAAGCAGACCAATGCAGGGGTTTGGTAGCTGTGATGAATGAAGTGTGCAAGGAATAATATTGATCCCTTGTGTGAGCTTTGCTTAGTTCATTTTGTTAATGTCCAAAGATAGTGATTTTTTTTTTTGTCTTGAGAGTTGAAGTAAGAGTATAAACTAATGGGGAATACCAGTCATTTTGTGATGCCCAAATGGTATGCAAGAACTGTAAGCAATTTTATATAAAATTCAAGGAAGTGGTATGTTATGTTTGGGGGTGATGTGTCTTGAAAATTACTGTTCTTAAAATATACTCACATCTTTGGTTTTACTAGGCAAGGTTTAGTCAAAAAGCTTTAACCAAGTGATAAATGGGGTTTATTTTAGTAGATAGGATGAACTTTAAAAGAAATGTGTATGTATAGAGAATCTAGCTAGAGCTGCTAAGGAAAGTTCAGATGATCAAATGAAGCAGCAGGACTTATAAGAGCACATACAAAAATATATTTTTAATTTATGATAATTTAGCAACCAAGTAGGTTTGATATTTTATCTGGAGCTATGATTTTAGCATATAATTCAGAATACCTCTGAAATCCTGGTTCCATTGATGGAGGAATCTGATGTGACAAGGAGAAATACTGCTTCTCTTTAGGCTGAAAATTACCTAAGTAATATTTTTTCTTATAAAATACAGGCAAACTTAGGAAAGGTCAATTATAGAAATGGACAACAATAACAAAAATGCTTCTGAATCATCTGTAAGTTTATGTTTTCTAAAAGTAACAGAAATATAATTATGCTGCAGTGCCAATTATCACATTTTATAGTGGCAAATAAATGAATATTTTGTTGATCTATGCTCTTGACACTAGCAATTGCTGGTAGAAATGCAAAATGATAATAACTTTATATGGAGAGGAATCTGGCACTATTCAATTAAATTACATGTCCTTTTGCCCTTTGAGTCAGCAATCACATATTTAGCATCTGTTTAAAAAATATAGTGGAAGAAATATAAAAATAGTATACCCAAGACTACTCACTGTAAGTCTATTCATAATAGTAAAAGACTGGAAATGATCCAATTTACTTTAATGGTATTGTGATTTATCTATACAGTTGCAGTACTGTGAAGCTCTAAAAATGATTAAATTGGGATGAGAAGATAGTACAGGAGTTACAATGCTTGCCTTGCACCTAACTGCACCTGATTTAATCTCTAGCATCACCCTCAGTAGTGAAAGGAATGATCCATGGATGCAGAACAATGTGTAAGGCCTAGTACTTCAAGGTTTGACTTAAAAACAAACAAAAATTAAGAAATGAGTCTATCTACTATTTATATATTATAAAATATAATTATTTAGCTTTATTTGTGCATAATAAGATATATGTTTGAAAGTACAATAATATACTCCATATTTTTGAAAACATATAATATATATTTTTAGAACAAGTGGCTCTTATTGGATATACCTACATAACTATGTAAAACCATTGCTTATACTAAAACATAATGTCCATTGAAATTAATATTTAAATTATTAAAAATATTCTTATAAAACCACATGGGAAATAATGTGAGAGGAGACAGGAAAAGAAGTATTTTTCTATTTGAATATATTATCTCATGAGGTAATGTCTGGATCTGTATAAATAATTTAAATAATTTTTAATTACCATGACCAAAGTAATGAATATTTAAATATTAAAATGAAGAATATTAATAAACCTAACTGTATATTTATTAGAAAATATGTTACATGGTAAATAGTATTCCAAAAGAATTTATATGTAATATTTGGATATTTTTTTCTAACGGAATGGCAAATTAAAATTTAAGAAACTGGCTAGGAAGCAATTTTATTTCATTGTATTTTGGGATTTTTACAATTATTATTCTTGGACAATATGTATAAAGTGAATTGCTCATTATGGTCCCAGTATTACTATTGCTAAAGACATTTATAAACTTGTGAAAAGTAACACTTTGCTAGAGCACATTTGCAAAGGGTGGATGCTTTTTCAAAGTGATCTAGGCCAAACTTATTAGTTAGTGTTTAGGAACTATTCCTATCTCTGTGCTCAGGAATGACTCTTGGAGGTTCTTCAGGGACAGGCTGCAGTGCAGATCATTTATTTATATGCAAGGCAAGCATCTTAACTCCTCTACTCTGTCTCCAGCCAGGGGAGTTAACTATATGACCAGCACTGTGTTCTTCTCAATTGCTTTTGTGATTTTCAAGTCTGAAATGATTTTCAAGCCATTACTAGATGCTATCTTACAACTGACTGTCAACACTTGCTGTGATTGAGATGACATGGGATCAGATCTTTCTATTTGAAGTCTATTACACCAGTTCAACATATTTCATGCAAAGAACCTTTTTTGGTGCTTCATATTCCTGTCAGTTATGGCACCTGCAGTATCTTAGGACCCCCTTAGAAAAATAGCCCTTTTGAAAGGTGTGACTTTCTTTATCTCATATACATAGGAGAATTATATGGGTGTTTCCTAATGTTGGGTTTTCTTTGTCTGATAAATACAAATTTTGACATCTTAATTATCAATACTGTTATGGTAATTGAATATTATAGTAAGAACATTAATTTGATGACACGAAGTGATTTTTTAGTCCTGTTCTGTTTTATACCCGTGAGACAGTGCTGGTTTATAATAAATTTCAAGAGAGATATGTCTTTAAGTATACATGATCATTATTGCCTCTTCTTATTTTCATCACCTTTATGCAATCAAAAGGACATTAAGTATACACAATGCATTATGTACAGTGAGTAGGCTGATTGTCTTGCACAAGACTGACCCAAAGTCAATGTACAGCATCACATATGTTCACCGGAGTGATCCCTGAGCTCAGATCTAGGAGTAAGTCCTGAGCATTGCCGGATGTGCACCTGCCCCCTGAAAAAAATCAAAACAGAAAGAAGGATGTTAAGTGTAAGTCACCTTGTGGTTTACTTTGATCAAAAAAGATAATGATTACAGCTGAAGAAATGAATATTTTGTTAGATTATCTACTGAGGAAGAGGTTTTATTTTCTTTATCTTTAAAAACTGAATCTTTCTAGACATTACATTGACTCATGCTTTTAAACTGACCCATTAATTTGTTTTGAGATTCAAAATACCTCTCCATACTCATTTTCATGTATACTTGTGTTAATGTGTTTTTGTGATTGGTCTATCACTGTGAGTACTGCTTTGGGTAATGGTTGATTAGGCATTGTTATTCTGTTCAAAGTCCTGAAAGTTAGCTAATGGGTACATACTTGTGAGACCTGGATTGCTCATTTAGAAGTGGTTGGAACTTTTTCCATGCTTTGTCAGTATTCTTAATTACTGCTTCTTTCCTAGCTTTTCTTCAGTCTCCTTGTTTTTAAATTTCCTGGACAAAGGGTGTTGTGGTACATTGTCTATATTGTCCAGCTATATGGGGTATCTGACACACAGAGCCTCAAAATGAATGCTTGACCCTGACTGCTGGTCAAATAGGTTCTTTATTAGGACTTCGCTTGCATTTTTAATATTCTACCCAAAATTTTACCCTACCTGAATAAGTTCTGGTAGCTATTTAAGAAGGTAGTTTAATCACCTGGGCTGAGAAAAAATGGGGAACCAAAGATAAAAGAAGAGGAACAAAACGAAAGATAGTCCTGCTTTATGGAGATGGAATCAAAATATTACCATAAGAAAAACCAAGGGCATGTGCCTATTGCAAAGAGATGGAAAAGCAAAGTCAAGAAAAAGAAGCCAGATAATTGCATCCAAAAAGAAAGGGTATTTGTCTGCTGCTTTTCTAATTGTAACAGTTATATTGGAAGATGATCGTGTCCACACATGGCAGGTTTCATATCATTTTGGGAGACTTTTGCCTTGTTTTCTGGAGCATGCGCTGGGAATGCTAGATGTGGGTCACGTTTTGACTCCATCCTAAAAATCAACATATCAATTACTCCACGGTCACTCCAATTTTATCTTGTTTCTCTTCCATGTTTATTTGTGTACCAATATATAGAACATCACTTATTTTACTACTTCCAGTTAAGTTAAAAAGTGGATTTACCATGATAGCCAAGTATTTTAATGGAACAAAAGCTTATATAAATGAAAAAAAAATCCACTAGAATATTTCATGTCGATCTCAGGTGTTTTCAAATTTCAGATGGAAAAATTTGTGATTGAATTGATAATTTTTAGAAACCACATGTTTCTTTTGATAATTAATTATAGAATTATTTTCCTGGAGATTATGCCTTCTATATTTATAATTTATTTCAAAATTTGAAAAAAGGGGGCTGGAGCAGTGGTGCAAAGCTGTAAGGTGTCTGCCTTGCACACACTAGCCTAGGACAGAACCTGATTTGATCCCCTAGCATCCCATCTGGTTCCCCCAAGCCAGGAGCAATTTCTGAGCACATAGCCAGGAGTAACTCCTAATCATGTATGGCCCAAAAACTACAAAAAAAAAGAAACAAAAGAAGTCAAAAATTGAAAATAAATTTCTGAGTTAGCAGAAGTATTATTTTAACTTACACATATCTGATCATTAGAGCATATTCTTTCTTTATGTTAAATGTTTATTGCAATATATTAATAACTGTTTTGAGCATCAGTGGTATGGCCCCCCAAATATATATATATACATATATATCTATATGTATATATAGTATATATATAAATAAATAACTGTTTTGAATCTTGGATCTGCCAGCTTTTCTCTGCTCTTTATATTAACAATAATCTGTTAGATCAGCTGTTCTCTTACTGTATATATGAAATCATAAATATTTATGATAATTAGATAATTTTAGAAGCATTCTTTAAATATTTGGTATTTCAAACTTTCCTCTTCTGAAACATACATTGTATCAATGAAAAATATTTAAGCTGATAAAACATATATTTCTCACCTGTTCAGAGAGAAGGCATTCCTCAGGATATAAAACATTTTTTATTTTCTAAATAAAATCATGGTCAAGACTTATAACTTTGAAATTTTGGGTCTGGAATATAGTACTACATTAAAGACACTGTCTTGCATGCTCTGATTTCAGTTTAATCCCAGACACTGTATTATGCACTGCACTAATTATCACCAGGTATAACACCTGGCCATGGAGAGAGATGTAAACTCTAAGCTAGGGGGTCTCAAACTCAAGGCCCCAGGGCCATAAACGGCCCTCAGTACAACATTTTGTGGCTGGCGGCTGGCCTTCAAATATCGCAGTATTAGTGATTATTCGCTTACCAAATAATCGCAATAAAAATCCCATTAGTATGAAAAAAAAATCGCATTAAACATTCGCATACCCCGAGCAGTTCCATTCGGGGTATGCAAATGTTTAATGCGATTTTTTTGCGATTTTTTTCTTACTAATGCGATTTTTTATTGCGAATATTCAGTAAGCAAAATACCTTATGCGGCCCTGCCTCACCCCGACTTTGCCTCCTGGGGCCCCCAGGTAAATTGAGTTTGAGATCCCTGCTAAGTCCTGTGGAGGTAGTCCTTAATTAGCCACACTTTCTAAAAATAGGCTTCTGAATTTATCATTCTCCTGCAAATTAAGCCATAGTAAGTGCCTATTGAACCTTCTGCCATCACCACTTCTAAAACTGTATTACTTTAGAAGTGGTCCAGTCAATATACTATTACTAAAAGTTGTTCTATGACTAAACTTTGATGTAGGATTTATGTAATGGTGAAATATCACACTGGCTATATATTCAAGTTATCTGGTGACTGGCTTCTTATTTTCTACACTGCTGTTAAATGCTACCAAAACCTCTAACAATGCTTGACAACAGGTTACAGGTACTTAGGAAGATAAAAAATTCAATGAGCTGTATTCATTAAGTTTAAATCCAGAGGGCATTGGATTTGTGCTTCAAAAAGTAAATTTTCTAGGGAATATTTAAATTGTGAAATTTATATTCCAGCTGGTATGATTCACAGCGGAAGTCTGTGATCTTAAGAACTTATTGACAATTTTTGTAAAACACCTCAAAGCGTAATTCTAGCAATTGTGGTATATTTGTGCCCATAAATAATGTAATTAATTTTTGTGCAATTTAGTAGTTCATATATACAGTGCTTTTTCACTTTGAAAATTTACTGAGACTTTCTAATTGATTTTTCATATTTCCCCTCAAACCCTTTTATTGTATTTTCATTTGCTGTAATTTGTCATTATAATAATGATTTTATCAACTTCACTTTTTTAAATTATTTATATAAGTACAAGACTAATTAAAATTGATACATTTATCTAATGATTAGGGTAAGCTTCAAATAAAAGACCTCTTCTTAAAATTCTTCAGTGATTCCTCATCTTGCTCAGCATGCAAGTATAAAATGTACAACATTTTAATGATGTACAGAAGCCTATAAAATTAAAAACCTAAAACTTCACTGTAGTAATCTGTTCAAATTTTATTGTGCTATGCCAGTATGCCATTCAGTTTTATGGAACGAATGTGGCTTTTGGCAAAGATACCAAAGAGAAGGTCTTCAATAAGGATTCACATTATTATTGGTTTGGTATGTGTGTGTGTGTGAAGACATTTATATCTATTTACACTTATATCTAGGAAATAACTTTTATTTGACTAATTTATTTAATGATTTATTAATTTTGTTTTTTTGTGCCACACCTGGTGACACTCAGTGGTTACTCCTGGCTATGCGTTCAGAAATCACTTCTGGCTTGGAAGACCATATGGGACATCCAGGATCTAATCGAGGTTCATCCTGGGTCAGACACATGCAAGGCAAACACCCTCTACCACTGTGCTATTGTTCTGGCCCCTTAACTAATTTATTTTAGTATGGCTGTCATATTATGTGTACCCTAGAACTTCGGTGTTTAGAGCTACTATATTTAGACATTTTTATTCCATGTTTTTCATTATTATGAAATTGTCTTCTCTCAGAAATTTCATGTCTTATTCTCTCAGCTTCTTAAATTTTATTAAATTATTTCTCAATAAAGTTTTCTGTAGTGGGACTTACATAAAATTGCACAACTTTTCTTTTAATCATTATTTTTCTCTCCAGCAATGTGCTGAAGATACCAAAGTTTTCTATTTAAACATAGTTATCTGAATTGTCCAGAAGAACAAATTTTTCCCCTTTTCTCCCAGTTCCCTTTGGTTAGTCAAAGAATCAATTTAATGACAGATTCATTAACAGAGAAAAATGATTTACATACGTATTAGGAGTTTACAGTTATATAAACTTCCCAAATTAGTCAGGCAAAATGTACTATGGACTCAAAAGATGTGTATGGGGTTCTTGGGCTTGAAATGAAAGAAAGGAAATTTGCATGAAGATGAAATGGTGGTTTGCTTGGCTAATAAATGTTTACTGGACCATATAGAAAACAAGAAGACAGAAAGAAATTTAGTAAACAGATATGCTAACTTATTCCCTCTTTACATACCTAGTTTTACTGTGCTGTGATCATCTCTAATAATAGTCCCCTCCTGTCAAATTTCTTTCCATAATTATATGAGAATAAAGATTCTATGTGGCCTTGACTGACTGTATTTGGAAATAATTCTTAAATAAGAGCACCATATTCTGAGACAGCCATATAGCATTCTTTTAGTATCACATTCTCACTTGTGATAGAACATAAATGCCATAAGGACAACAGGGTTTGTTCCTCTTTTCTAGGTGTATTCCTTGCACCAAATTCAAAATCTGGGATGGAGTAGGAATTCATTCAATTCAAAAGTAAATATCAAATGAATGAAGGGAATCCTATTCTGACAAAGCTTCTAACAATACTATCAGTTCCTAAGAAGTAGATCACAAAATGGATAAAGATATAAAAAAATAAAGCTTTCTTACTTTTTCTTCAATTGCAGAATTTATTTTTTATATACTTGAAGCTTTAAATGGTACCATTTCTTTTCTTTTTTTTCCTTGAGCTTCTTTTTTTTCCTTGAGCTAATGCTAGGGAGTAAGGAAGGGAGAGGGAGAAGAGGAAAAGTAAGAGAATGGAGGAGGGCCCGGAGAGATAGCACAGAGCTTTTGCCTTGCAAGCAGCCGATCCAGGATCAAAGGTGGTTGTTTTGAATCCCAGTGTCCCATATGGTGCCCCGTGCCTGCCAGAAGCTATTTCTGAGCAGACAGCCAGGAGTAACCCCTGAGCACCGCCGGATGTGGCCCAATAACCAAAAAAGAAAAAAAAGAGAGAGAGAGAGAATGGAGGAGGAAAGGGAGAGCAGAGAGAGTGAGGTGGGGAGGGGAGAGAGAAGAGGAGAGTGAAGAGAGAGAAAAGAGGAGAGGGAAAAATAGGAGGGAGAGGGAGAGAACGAGAGAGGGGAGAGAGAAGAGGAAAAGAGGAGAGAGAAAAGAGGAGAAGGAGAGTACCATATTTCTTGATTTCTCTTTTCCTTTTCCTCCATTTCTTGCTGTGATGAGAAAGGTTTGTGCAATTCCCTTGGTCTACAGATTTAAAATATTTAAATATTAGAATATCTGCCTGAGGTACTTTCTAGGGGTTGCACAGTTCTTGTACATATAGCAGAGATTGCAGTCTCTACTGTAGGGCCAATACTTTTAGTTAGATAATTGGTTACCAATGAAAAATGCTTATATTTCAAACTTAGGTTACACAGAACTGACACTAACTTTGTGTCCCATTACTATTTCTATGCCTTCAGTTGTTAAAATATGACAGGCTGAGGACTTTTTCTTCCCCCACAGTTCATCTAGTTCGAAGCAAAAATGTTTAAGAGTGCAGCAAAATAAACTGCCTTTTCCAGCTGAACTCTTACATGACAGATGGCTTGGTTGGGAGTCTTTTCCATCCAGGACAGCACTATATCTGATAAATGAAAGCATTCGTCACAGAATGCAGAGTTTCAAATAACCATTAGTAGTGCCAATTCTTTCTGTAACTTTAGATTTTCAAATAGGTATATAATACAACATTTTGGTGATTAAAATTTCAGATAATGCTTCCCCCCAAAATCTATAACATATAGCATTTAATATGTTATATGTAGATTAAAATTAAGGCTAATTAAATACCAGAAAAATTTATTAAAAGTAATAATGCATTGGTATATAGTGAAAACAACTAATTTATTGTGCAGAAGAATAGGACTCTAGAATGATATTTGGTCCACAGGCAGGTACAGCACTTGCTTTAGTTATGGACTATTGGTTTATGTAATTAAACTAATTATTTGTTCATTTTTCTTTGCAATGCCTTTTACTATTTGGCATAGAACATTGTACCCAGGACTATCCTGATAACTAGTCCTTTCTAATTTTTTCTTGTCCTTACATTTATCATGCCTTAATTGGTCTTTGTAACAACTTTTTTTTTTTCTGGTAGTGGGAACTGCAGTCCATCTTAGGTTAGTGTGTGCAAGGCAAATGCCCTACTAGCTGCACCACCATTCTGGTCCCTTTTACCAAGATTTTATGCTTAATATATTGCATTTCTCTGGCAGCTTCAGGACTTTATAAGAAATGACCTCACAGGGGCCGGAGAGATAGCATGAAGGTAGGGCGTTTGCGTTGCATGCAGAAGGACAGTGGTTCGAATCCTGGCATCCCATATGGTCCCTCAAGCCTGCCAGGAGCGATTTCTGAATGTAGAGCCAGGAGAAACCCCTGAGCACACTTCTGGATATGACTCCCCACCCCCCACAATCTAAAAAAAGATATGACTTAACAGAGGTTAAATCAACATGCTTATCATTAAATGGGAAAGGTAATATTTGCAAAAATTAATATTTGAAAACAAGAGAGGTTTTATTTTTTAAATTATAGTTCTCCTTAGTCTTGATTTATATTACCCTGTTAATCCTATTAAAAAATAAATGAGACCTCAGACATTGCAAAAACCAAAATATTAAACAAAAAAAGCATATATTATTAATCTTCACATGAACATTTCTTAAACTTTTCAAATACAGGGTTATTTTGTCACCAACTTTGGAGACAGATCAAACTTTTTTATTTCACTTAAAGATTTATGACGCTGGTGAACTTTGGATACGAATAAGCATCTAAGGCAATGAGTTGATTCTTCACCATATTAATTTTGAGAGCTTCTATTATTTTCAACATGTAAAAAATTATTTTTTTTTCTTTTTTGAAAGAGAAGTGAACCATATTCAATGATACCCAGGAATTATTCTTGACAATGAGCTCAGGAGTGAACCCTGGTAGTATCTCAGAGACTGTATGCAGATTAGGGATTTGAACCATGCCATGATTCTGGCTCATTCAACTAAATAAAACACAGTGTCATACCAACTTTTCTATCTTTGGTCCTATATGAAAATCTTAAATATATACATGTGTGTGTATATATACATCCTATATACACATATACATCTATACACACATATGTATATATATAGCCTGTTCTCTATACTTCATGTGGACGCTCTTCCTATAGCAAATTAATTAAAGGAAAATAAAGCCTTGACCTATTTCAGCGGAAATACTTTTACATATACAAAATTTGTTACATCTGGTAAGGGTGTTAAAAATATCTTTATTTGGAGTTGGAGCCATAGCACAGCTATAGGGTGTTTGCCTTGCACACGGCTGCCGCAGAAGTTCTTGTTTTTGGCCCTGGTGTCTAATTTGCTCCTCAGAACCAGGAGCGATTTCAGATCACATAGCCAGAATTAACCCCTGAGTATCACTGAGTGTGGCCCAAAAAGGAACAAACAAACAAACAAACAAAAATCTCTATTTGAGGGAAAAGTATTTGGGAATTATAGGATGAGGATGTACTGTACCTTGACTTATAGTGTGGCCTTGCTGATAAAAATAGAGTTTTTTCTGTGCCTCCATACATAGCTACTCTGTTATGAAGGATTCCAAAATATATGTTGCAATATTTCCTAAATATTAAAATTCAAATTACTAAGATTATTTTCATTTGATCAAAACTCAGTCACATATTCATAACTCATTTCCATTAGTTAATTAGAACTTCAAGATATAAAGAGAGCTGATTTAAAAATTAAGCAATTTTCTGTGACCGACCAGTGTTTTTAAGTAAAATCTTTCCTGGTTTTGCTTTCAAATGAAAAAAAAAAGTACTAAATGATCTTTGAAATTGTAAGTCAATTAATTCAGCCTTATTTTTTTTTAATTTCACAGATTTTTTTTCCCACAGATTTCCTTTAAATACTTTCAGTGTCCCTGTTTACCTGTTTGCCTCTATTCCTATCAGAAAAATCTATCCTTCTGACAGTTATATTTATTTAGTAATGACTCACTATTTAAAAATAATAAAATTCTTTATGACTTTACTATTTGTCACTACTCTGAAGGCTTTAAAATTTAGAAAGAATACTTCTCTTTTAATGTTACTTTTCTATAATGATGAAATTTTTTATATCCAATATAAAAGTATTGCTGTTGAGCTCAAGTTGATTTTCATTTGGTTGTTAGTTTGGGGGTTACATCTAGTAGTGTGAAGATCTCACTTCTGGTTCTGTGCTCAGGGATCACTCTTGGTGATAGGGAAAGGATATGTTATGCTGGGTATCCAAGCCAGATTTGCTACAATGCAAGGCAAATACTCTATCCAAGGGACTGTCTCACAACTATTGAATACTTGAGATGATTCTAATGTGACAAGATAATTTATTCTATTTTATCAATTTTTTGTTTGTGTTTTGGCCACACCCCCTGGCTCTCAGAGGTTAATCCTGGCTCTGTGCTCAGATATCACTCCTAAAGCATTCAGGGGACCATATGAGATGCTGGAGATCAAACTTGAGTCAGCTGTGGTGCAAGGCAAATGCCTTATATGCTCCAGCCCAAATAACTGAATTTTAGAATCAAATATTAAAAGTTTCCTAGAGGTATTTTTATGAAAGGTGGAGAGAAAAATGTCATTTTCCTTTATTACTGATGAACAGACAATATGACACACAAAAACTTCAATGTCATACAGTTTTAATCACAAAAAATTCCCTCAATTTTTTTGAATTATAAGTGGAAATGTATTATAGATTCCACCTTGCTTCTCATGTGTGCACTTACCTTGCACTTTCTTTTTGCCTTTACCCTATGTCTCAATCCCAAATTGTCTGTTAATGTTAAACTAGATCCAATAGTGAATGAAAAATGGAAGAGTAAATGCCAGGACCTCTGGGAAGATTGTTAAAAGTTATTCAGTCTAGTAGTTCGATCATTGCTGAACCATGCTATTTTAAACTTTTACAAGAAACAGTACATATCCACCAGGATTTATTAATCACTGTTATCAGACTTCCTTGCCTCAAGAGAGGGCTCTCTTCTTCTCTGATTCATTATATATGTCTTCTAATTCACTTTTTCCAAGGAAACCTTTGTAACCCCCTAACCCTAGCCGTAAATTAAATGTATATTTTTGAGGATTAAGGAGTCTGACTTCCAATGGAAACTACTTTCTGACAGAACTAACATTTGCCTTTTTGTCACATAAAGTAGTTCTTACTCTGTTGCAAATAAGTTATTGACTTAAGAATGACATAAAAATGATACAAATTAAAACTAGCATCCAAATAATGAAATTCCTTGGAGGTTGCTAACTTTAAGCAGAAATGACTTCTCTCTTAACTATGAATTCATTTAGTCCTCCTAATTTGTCCTGCCTTAGAAAATTCATAAAGGAAAAATACTATATTCAAGTATATGTTCAGTAAGTTGTACAATATCCAACATGTAGAAACAAAAGAAATGTTCAATTCCATATGAATGAATAGATAATGCTGTATATACACAGTTGGATACTATGCAACTGTAATAAAAGGTAAAAGTTGCAAATTGGATAGAGCTATTTATATCATATTTAGTAAAATAATGTCAAAGGAAAATAAAGAACAAATATTCCACTTATTTCTTAAGTATAAAGAGAGATAATGCCAGAGAATAGAGAATAATGAACAATGACACATTCTTGGTTTTGGATTATAAAATTAACAAGAAGTGAGGAAACAGGAGGGAGTGTGAAGTTAAGTCTAGAGAAGATATTAGGGCCATGGTGGTGGAAGGTCAAAAACACTTGGCAGTTGTTGTGCAGTAACTTTCTATATCAATACCATAAAATTTAGTTCTATTATAAACATACTAAACTATAATGAAATGATTTTAAAAATATGAAAATTGTCTTTGACAGTTAAAAATTCACTTTGTCTTATCAACCTGACTGCTCTCACTGGTGGTTATTTAGAATGCTTCATGGTTTTCTTTTCAACTTTACTAAGATATAAAAATGTATAACTTATTCTAGGAAAGTCAGTCTAAACCTGAGTGAGAACTTGCTTTTAGTTTCTTGCTGATAATAGAAGCTATCACAGATGCTAAGTACATTGTGCAGTTTCAGTGTATAAGTACACTGAATTCTCGATTGTAAAATATAAACGTTTATTGTACCCTGAGACAATGTCAGAGTTTTACAAAGCGTTTTTACTTACTTAACCTCTAATCTCTGAAACAATCCCAGGTATAGGCACCTATATTTTATAAATGAGGATGCTAAGACTTGGATCCATTGCTTCATGGAATAGAAAACAAAATATCTTTACACTTAGGGCAAACAGGTCACAAAAGAAAAAGAAAGCTGTTCAGTTCTTTCTCCCTGCTTCCCTATCAGATTGTGACAGCTTCTCCTCTGGGGGAGCAGTGGCTGAGACAGTGAAAGGAATCTGAAAAGGGAAAAAACAGCTTCTCACACCTGGAGATTAGCAGAAACATTTTCTTAAGGGGAAATGAGGATAAAGAAATAAAGCCCCTTACTCCTCCACACTCCACAAGTTAAAGGGCTTCTTACTTGATACAGGAGGTTATGTTAGTGTGAACTAAAATACCTTGTGAGGTAAGAAGTCAATTTCATTTTAAAGACTCTAATGCTAAGTTGCTCTTTTCTAATATGTTTTCTACATGCCAATAATAAGTATTCTCCGAAAAGAATCGCAGGAACAAAGAAATCTGTTCACAGATTTTAGTGTAAGAAATTGCTGCAAGATCCTTCTTACTCATTGTTCTCAGAACTACACTGGAGAAAACGTTTTTGTTTTTGTGTTTTGCTTAAAACTATGCTTCCCATGTTTGACAAGAAAATCCACCTTGTTTTCTTCTTTCAATGTCACCCCTTAAAATATCAGTTCTCCATCATTAAACTAATAAAGGGTAAAATGTAGTCATCTTAATGGAAGTGAAGGGACATTTTGGCACAGTGTGAATTCTGCACAACTATTTTGTTCGACTATTCAAGTAGTTTCACACCTTTGGTTAGGTGTCTGATTCTGAGAAAATACAATGATCTAATGTTTGCGAACAATAGAACTGATTATTTTGTTATTTAGTTGATAAATTATAATTTGTGGTAAATAATGGTGCTCACATTAAACCCATACACATTAACTGCTTAATCTAGATGTTGGTCAGGCTAGAAGAATTAGTTGAATCAATACTGGCGAGTGCTGTCCTCTTAAATATTTTCAAAAGTACAAGATTTGAAGAACCAGAAAGAGAACATGACTAACAAATGAGTACTGAACATTTTTCAAAATGCCAACAAGTGTGTTTTTGACTGTTCCAGACTTTAAAAAATGCTGCAACTTCAACATTTAAACCTCTTTTTTGTATGCATAATAAACATTCATGCTCTGTGTAATTTTAACTAGACAGAACGATGCTTACACTTTCCACATACCAGCTGTTGAAGCAGCAACTTTCAACTGATTTTGCAGATCTGCAAACACATTATATCATTGTGTGTTTTGCAGCTGTCTCTTTAGTTACTCTTGCTTTGCTCTTTGCAGAATAACTTGTGTACAGTTACAGAAGAGTATTTGTTTTCTTCCAACAGTCTTGGCAATTAGCGATTTCCTAGTTCCTGCTTTTCTTCAGAGCAGTAGGTACCCTCTATTGTGAGCCATTCATACACCAAGGTAAGGGTTTTTAGAGAGCAATCAGCATGCAAAAATAAAAGAAAAAAAGGAAACAGCTTAGTTTCAGCTTGCAGAGTTTTAAGATTCTTTATTAAATAAATACTTCAGGGTACTCCACTAAATGCTTTTCAGCTGTTGAACAATAAAAATGATTTAAGTTGGAAAAAGAGGAAATGGAAAGATTTGTTTTTAAGGAACACAAAATCCCAAGTGTGAGAATATGCTAGTTTAATGCAATTAAATTAAAGAAAATTCAATGAGTTTAGCAAAGTCCATACTATTATATTCTATGAAAAAAGTGAAACTCAGCAGGTGTAATGTTTAGACTTCGGTCTATAGTAATAGGAGTAATTTTCTTAGGTGCAACTTTAAATTAGTTGATATATTTGTATATATTGGTTTATGCCATATTTATAAATATTTACAATTTGAAGTTTATTTGCAATTAGGAGAAGACATCATTTGGAATTGATTGGTCTTTTAATCCAAACCTAGGGAACAAGTTTTGGAAAACAATTTTCAGAGGAATTAAATCACCTTGGTAAAAACTTTTAAAGCCAGAGGGAAAGCTCGATGAGAATACAAATCTCTAGCAGGGGTCCTCAAACTTTTTAAACAGGGGGCCAGTTCACTGTCCCTCAGACCATTGGAGGGTCTGACTATAGTAAAAACAAAACTTATTAACGAATTCTTATGCACACTGCATATATCTTATTTTGCAATGAAGAAACAAAAGAGATACAAATACAATATGTGGCCTGTGGGCCATAGTTTGAGTACCACTGCTCTAGGGAGTCTGCTTTATGTCACTCCTCTTTTTTTTATCTTATTTTTCTTTATTACTTTACTTAGATATAAACACATAGTATTACATAAAAGAGTAATTTTTTTAATATGGTTACAAATGTTCTGAGCTCCTATAGCCACGGAAAGTGTTTAATAGTGTCATCTTCTACCTCTGTCTCTTGCTATTTGACTTTGAGCAATGCATTCATTGAGCTCCAACATTTGCTTTATATTCTTTTCTCTAACAGCCTCACTTGTCTCCATTATTCAGTGAGCAAGTATTGATCATCACCTGTGTTGCAGGGACAAAAAAGGTATTGGGTGTACATTGAGCAAAGCTTTGTCCTTGAGGTTCTTGTAGCATAAGAAAAAGCATATAAAAAAGCAGGATACCAAATGACAGGAAAATCAGAAAACTTGCTCAGCAATTGTTAGAACAAGAAGTCCAATTTTTGTTAGGAACAGCTTTCTGGGCATGGCACCTGCTTAAAATCAGCGTTAACATTATAGTTCTAATTGTTCTGGAGTAAATTTTAAAACTATGAAAATAAATTTCATATTTCTTGTTTGTGTCTGACACTTGTGGTTGGTTTAACAGACTTATTCTCAAATTCCATTCCTGATAGTGTGTGTATGTGTGCATGTGAACAGTAGCTCAATTTCAGAGAATTCAAAATGAATGGAGACTCAAGTCATTGTAAATTCTCTATAGAGAATTACTTGGTCTAGCCCTCACAGTAATCATAACAATAATGGTATTTACCCCTGAGCCATTCCTTTATGATCCCAAACTGAAGCAACTTGATCTCAAAGATATATTTTTGGGCTTGAATAACTTTTTCAAGTTTAAGTTGTATCTGCGTAATAAAAGTCAATCACTCTCATCTTAAGAAAAATGTCATTGCTACCATAAAACTTTCATCCTTTCCAAGAGGATAAATAAATATGATTCCATAGTGAGAGAACATCTTGAGAAAAATGAAGCTATTTACAAATATTATTTTCTTTCCTCATACATTTCTTTATATTACATTTATTTTTATATTTTTTAAAAATTGAATCACCTTGAGATACAGAATTACAAAGTTGCTTATAGTTGAGTTTCAGTCATACAATGTTCCATCAACCTTCTCTTCATCAGTGGATATTTTCTCTAACCAATTTCCTTAGATTTCCCATGGTAGTCTTCCTTCCTTTGTTCCCTCCTTCCTTCCTTTTATCTTTTGTTTTTTTCTCCTTCCTTCCTTCCTTCCTTCCTTCCTTCCTTCCTTCCTTCCTTCCTTCCTTCCTTCCTTCCTTCCTTCCTCTTCTTTCTTTCTCTTTCTTTCTTTCTTTCTTTCTTTCTTTCTTTCTTTCTTTCTTTCTTTCTTTCTTTCTTCTTTCTTTCTTTCTTTCTTTCTTTCTTTCTTTCTTTCTTTCTTTCTTTCTTTCTCTTTCTTTCTTTTCTTTTTTTTCTTTCTTTCTTTTCTTTCTTTCTTTCATTCTTTCTTTCTTTCTCTTTCTTTCTTTCTTTCTTCTTTCTTTCTTTCTTTCTTTCTTTTTCTTTCTTTCTTTCTTCTTTCTTTCTTTCTTTCTTCTTTCTTTCTTTCTTTCTTCTTTTTCTTTCTTTCTTTCTTTCTTTCTTCTTTCTTTCTTTCTTTCTCTCTCTCTCTCTTCTTTCTCTTCTCTCTCTCTCTTTCTTTCTTTCTTTTCTTTTCTTTCTTTCCTTTTTCTTTCTCTTTTTTCTTTCTTTTTTCTTTCTTTCTTTTCTTCTTTCTTTCTTTCTTCTTTTTCTTTTTCTTCTTTCTTTCTTCCCTCTATGTTTACTTTATTTTCTTCCTTCTCTCTCCTCCTCCTCCTTTTCATCATCATCTTTCTTTTCTCTTCCTTTATCTTCATTTTCTTCTCCTTCTCCTCCTCCTTCTCCTCCCTTGTTCTTGTTTTCCTCCTCTTTCTCCTTCTCCTCCTCCTCTTTCTCCGTTACATCCTCCTCCTCTTTGTCTTCTTCGTCCTTCTTCTCCTTCTTCAGAGTTAACATTCCAAATATCATGGTCATAATGGTTCCTTTTTGTCCTAACTGTACTCCCCAGTCTTTATGGAAAACTTCCTACCATAGTCCAGCTCCTCACCCTTAGGTTTTTATTGTCTTTCAGTATTATTCTTATACTGTGTGTTTTGTTTTTCATATCCCATATAATGTGTGCCATCATTTTATGTCTGTCCTCTACTTTGGCTTATTTAACTTATCATGATTCTCTTCATGTATATCCATGCCATACAAATTTTATGATTGCATCCCCTTTTCTCAGTGGTGCATAGTATTCTATTGTGTAGATATCCCATAGTTTATTTATCTACTCATCTGTCCTTAGACACTTGAGTCACTTCATTTCTGGATATTGTGAGTAGTGTTGCTATAAACATATATTTCTTTATGGAGTGCATATATGCTTTTATTGCATTTTGTTTATAAATCCTAGAATATATTCTCAGAAACATTATAGTTGGTTCAAATGTAAGCTCAATTTCTAGGTTATTTTTTAGGACTATTTCTATCATTTTTCAAGTGGTTAGATTAGTTTATATTCTCATCATCAGTGAATGAGAGTTTCTTCCCACATACACACCAGCATTGGTTGTTCAGGGTATTTTTTTAATATGTAGCAGTCTTTGTGAGCTCACACATTTATTTCTATTAAATATAATATATGTTTGGCAACCAAACTGTTGATATGTGTTTTATACATAAAGCATTCTAATACTACACTATCCTTCAGAGTGTCTACTTCTCTTTACTATTGTTCCAGCCTCACACCACCACCACACCACCACTCAAGCTTCTCAACTAAAACTCTCTGTAGCCTTTGGGCATTTTTATAATCCTACTATGTTTCTTCATATAATAATGAGAGAAATAATTCTTTATTTCCTTCTGAGACCTTCACTCAACATAATATATTCTAGAACCATTCATGTAGCTAGCAGCAAAATTGCATTAATTTACCTTGGGTTTTGTTTTGGGGCCACACTGGCATTGCTCAGGGATTCTGGCTATGTCCTAAAAAAGATCTCTTGATTGGCTCATGAACCAAAAATGGCATGCTGGAGATTTATACCCCATTAACTGCATGCAAGGCAATTAATTACCTTACCCATTGTATAGTCACTCTGGCCCCTTCATGAATTCATCTATTTTTAAAATTGTGGATTGTTCCATTGTCTTTTTGTACCTGATTTTACTAAAGTATACTTACCAAAACTCAAGGTGTACCCATTTGTTTAATATTTATATGCAGCGAGGCTTAAACAGAAAAAGTCTTGGCCTGTAAATTTGTAATAATTTTATAATAAATTTTATAAAAACATAAAAATATTATGAAATGTTATTTAAAATATAATAAAACAATTGTTTTTATGTTAAAATAGACCTGATTTTGTATTTTTCTTCTTCAGTATTGCTTGTTTCCATTTCTTTGTCTATTATAGCTCTTTTCTTTTATGCCAGCTTTAATAATTTTTTATCCCCTGAGTAAATATAGAACCTCCTGAAAATATGGTTTTGCTTTTGAGAACAGCAAAGAAAACATGAATAATCCAATAACTCTAAAGAAGAAAGAATGTTTTTTTTTGAAGGCAAATAAGGGCTAGAGGAGATGTCAGAAGCAACTCTTGCAAAGACAGAAGGAATGCAGATATGTCATAATTTTATTTCCTAGTTATGACAGTGATTGAAATGCAGATACAAGGAATTACGTTTCTAAAATACATGTATAGATAATATTAACAATATTAAAATATTAAATGAATGCAAGTAATGTAAATTAGAAATGATCAGGATACATATTTTAATGATGCTAAATGTTTGTCTAGCAGCAATTCATTATTGGAGCAGAGGTATAAATCATATATAATTTTTATAATATAATTTAGAGACTAGTTAGTTGTATCTTCTCAACTTTGGCATTCTTTTGCAAAGTATGTTTTTCAAAGAGATGAGTTGCGCAGTTTCCTTAGTTAATACTGTCTGCATTTTTCTGTCCTCATTTTGTTTTAGATCTCAAAATGTTCCATGAAAAAGTCTCAGTTGGTCAATAACTTTTAAAATGTTAGTTTAAAAATATCAATGATGTGCTCACTTCAGCAACACATATACTAAAATTGGAATGATACAGAGAAGATTAGCTATGCCTCTGCACAAGGATGACACACAAATTCGTGAAGTGTTCCATATTTTAAAAAAAATATCAATGCTATTTTTTCATTTACTTGATGTGGAAACTTGAGATTGTCATTGACTTTATCATTCTTCACAGTTATATTTTTAAAATTTATAATTACACTTTTTACAAGTTCATGTCATTTGTAGTAGAAAATTATAATACAAACCACAGTTCAATAATTAGCATCAGAGACACCAACAATTGTACAGTGTTAGGGTGCCTGCTAGCCTTGCACATATTTGACAAGGGTATTATCCTCATATTCTTCCAGGTATAATTTCAGAGTGCAGAGCCAAGAGTAACTCTTAGTCAATAAATTGTTTTCAGTTGGTGGTTCATTTATTTTCAACTTTAAAATACTTTTGTAAATAAAATCTTGAAATTCTTTAACTCTATCTTTAAACTTCAGGACTCAGTCATTACCCTGTTCTGTTAAGAGGGTAGACTTTGAAATATGCTGTCTATCCCTTAGTGTGTGATCCAGGAGTGAGAATTGAACACTAATGGATGTGGCTCCAAACATAACAATTACAAAACATTAAGTGCTAGTTAAAGGCATTTTTATGTCCTGACTATTTTCTTTAAGGTAGGAGTCTGAGTTGGACCATTTGGGTTGTGAATTGTGCCTTCAGCCTTATGCATGGCTTTGTTCTGACCTTAACCAGCAATTACTTCTCAATGAAACCCTGCAATGTCTTTCTCAAGTACTTGTACTTTAACCACAAATTAGCTAGTTTAAAAGTTACGGGGTTAATCTTTATCTATATTACCTTCAATGTAAGCACTTATTGTTCCCTTAAGCAGTTTATAGTTAAAAAAAAACTTAGAGAAGTGAATTTCCTTGCCTGAATCCATGAAGATCCATGGTGTCTTGACATTTCATTAAAGATTTTTTGAAGATGTAAAGGATTTTTATGTTAAGCGAAGATGATAAAACAGCCTGCTTTATCTAGAGAATCACCCACACTTACATCACACTTAACAGTGTGTCTTTTAGCCAAAGGATATACTCAAACCATTCACCTCAGACTTTATCTATTGTCACAATCTTAAAATACTGCACTTTTGATCAGAATACTCTTGGATTCAGCATAAAATTTTGTGATAGCCTCAGCTTCTTGGAACATCTATGCTTCTACTCAAGGGGTCAATAAATAGTGGCAGACTTAAACATATATGGTGAAGTGATATCTTTTGGTGAAATGGTAAAGCCTATTTTGTTCATTTTGTTACTTACCTAAATCACATGCAAGTATGATGAAATGCCTTTTAGTTTGATCATTTTAGCATGATAAAAGTTACACAAATGTCTCTAAATATTTAAGATAAATTTTCATAAATTTTAAAAGTGAAATGGTTATGTATGAAGTCTTAAATGAGTTCATGTGGTAAATATTTTATTAAGAGAAATAGTTAATTTATTCATCTTTGGTTTATTGCATATGGAATAAAATTTTTACTTTGCAGCTTTTTCAGAATCATGTAAACTATTCTAAACAGTATGGAAATAAAAAATAGAGACACGTCAGATGAATAACCAAGTGTATTCATACTTGATTTTCTTTTCTCTGCAGCCCATCAAATAAGTTCTTAAAAACATTTGATTCAAGAAAAATGAAAGACATTCTTGCAATAATAATTTTCAGACACAAAAGAGAAAAGAGCTGGAAGTTCCAGTTCACCACAGGAAGCTCACCACAAATAGTGATGAGTTTAGTTAGAGAAATAACTACATTTTGAACTGTCCTAATGTATGAGGGAAATGGAGAGCCTGTTTAGAGTACAGGCGGGGGTCGGGTGGGGAGGAGGGAAACTTGGGACATTGGTGATGGGAATGTTGCACTGGTGATGGGGGGTGTTCTTTACATGACTGAAACCCAAACACAATCATGTATGTAATCAAGGTGTTTAAATAAAAAAAATAAAAAAGAAAAAAAAATGCAGTGAAAGTCATAGGTTTTACCTATATGACATTGTATAAAAAAACCCAAAACATTTGACTCATTTCTAAGCTACTTTTAGAGATGTGATAAGCCATTATAATAAAGTAAAAATGTAAATAAATTAATTGGAATATCTTATCTTGAAGAGGAAATCAGTGTTCTTGTCTGTGAACTTTTTACAAAACTGAATTATAAACTCAAATATATAATTAATCTACTTCAATAACTTTTTCATAAAGTGCATCATGTCTTTGCATAGTATAGTAAGAATTTACTATTCTGATTCAGATTTCTGTTACTGAGTATTATATTTAAAAATCAGAATTTTTAATACATGTGTGTTCGTTCTTGAACTTGAACCCAGGACTTTATATATATAAAACATGCACTCTTCCACTGAGTTAGCTCCCAGGATGGTGCAGAAGTCTTCCATACACCACAAAAGCACCAAGGGGAGAGTAAATGAACCTGAAAGGATTCTATAGTTAATCCCATGATAATATACTTCAAGGGTGGAGAAAACCTGTATCTCTTAGGCAAAGGAAATTCCTTTTCTAATGACCCCAATATTTACTGTGCATCTGCAGGAGGGAAAAAAAAGCACAAAACAATTTTTTATTATTATTTACTTATATATTTTTGGTTGATTTCATTGTTGTGTTTGGCTATTGAAGTGGATGTCTCCATTTATATTTATTTATTTATTTTATTTTATTTTCTTACGTGTTCTGCCACATTTTTTTTATCTCAATACCACGGCTTTTATATGGTGCTTACCCTTGTTTTTTGTTTTGTTTTGTTTTGTTTGTTTGTTTTTTTGGAATGCTCACTGGATATTTTATTTGACAGTTCTTTATGTATTGTTGTGGGGTGTTTCACCTTCTTTTTCCCCTTCATCTCTCAAACCAAGGATGAAAGCCTCTTGAAGGACTCTGCCCATTTCCAGAGTATCTGATTCTTTTTTTCTTTTTTTTCTCCAGGTTATTACTTTTCTCTTCTTCAAATAAAACTGCATAACTTGAACTATCTAGTCCCACCTCCCAATTGGGGGGGGAATAAGGGAGGTACCAAGACCAAATAGGTGTAAGACCACTAAGTAGTAAGCTAGGCACAGAGGGGACCACTTATTCTAGCAGCCCCAGGGGTAAGGGAAGAGGATATGGGAAGAAGGACAGGAACGGAGATGGAGGGAGGACAATTCGGTGATGGGAATTCCCCTGATTTTATGTTACTATGTACCTAAAATATTATTGTCAATGATATGTAAGCCATTATAATTAAAATAAAAATTATATTAAAAATAAGTTCTAGTAAAATATTTTTTAAAACAGCATTTAACATTTAGTTATCTTTAGCTTTACAAAAGAATTCTGTTTTGTGGAATAAGTTTTTCATAAATTGAAACTAGGAAACTGACTTGGAAATGTAAAATATTTTCCTGGCAAATGTGACCAGTTGGCTGGAGAATGCTGTACAAATTGAGAACTGTTGTGAACGTGGCATGAATGGGAGTTTGGTATGGGTGCCAAGTCAATGTAAGGAATGAAAGCTACATCCCACGAAGATGGTTTAGTGACAACCCTGGCTTTCAGCAAGTTGATGAAAAGCTTTATTATTCCAATTCTGCTGCAGTTGCAGAAATCCTTTTTGGGGTTAAGCTTCCCCCAGAGTATTACCTCATTTCCAAGTCTAAGTATCAAGTCCTGATAGATGGTATGAAATTGTTAAACCCTGTGAATTTTTTGAATGACCTTTTGAAATCATCTATATTCAAAAGAGTGATGTTAAGACACACAGATCATTCTGATTTATCTCACCTTCAGTCAAACTTGACAGGGAACAGGTAGGGGATATTGATTAGTATTGTCAGGTAATATGCATCTCTATATAATATAATTATTTGTATTACAAAACATATGTTTGGCATTGCACTCTCTTCTGGCCCCAGTTCAGTTGTTTTAAATCAATATGAACTAGTATAATGATAGATCTTTATGTAAGAACTTTGTACCAATTTTTTGTGTTAGTTTACCCAACTTCCTACAAAAGTCTTGATGTCACTTTCTAGATGAATATTGAAAAAAGTGGAGAAGTGAAATGAAACAGGTGGTCAATGGTAGCCTTGAATGAAATTAGGAGATGTTTATTTTTTGCTAGTATAAAGAAGGAAGAATTCCAGCTCAGTGCTATTTTTTTCTAAAAAGAGATCAAATAAATTTTTAGGTCTATGCATAGACTGGTAAATTAATGTCTTGTGCTTTTGTGATATAGTTCCTAAATATGTCTTACAATAATGGATTACAGTGATAATTTATTCCCATATATCAAGAATTTATAGAGTTTAATAGTAATGAGCCTTTTATTAAAATAAAATCTTTAAGCAACATGATTACAAGCATGATTGTAGTTGGGTTTTAGTAATAAACAGAACACCCCATTCACTACTGCAACATTCCCACCACCAATGCCCTTTCTCCCTCCTTCCCACCCCTGCCTGTATTTGAGACAGTCATTCTACGTCTCTCATTCCTTAAGATTGTTGTGATAGTTGTTATTGTAGTTATTTCCCTAACTGCACTCATCTCTTATCGTGGTGAGCTTCATATTGTGAGCCAGTCCTTCTGGCCCTCATCTTTATTGTCTGTGTCCTTAATTTTTCTTAAAACCCATCGATGAGTGAGACTATTCTGTCTATCTCTCTCCCTCTGACTTATTTCACTCAGCATAATAGATTCCATGTACATCCATGTATAGGAAAATTTCACAACTTCATCTCTCCTGACAGATGCATAATATTCCATTGTGTATATGTACCACAGGTTCTTTAGCCATTCATCTGTTGAAGGAAATCTTGGTAGGTCCAGAGTCTGGCTATTGTAAATAGCACTGCAATGAATATCGGTGTGAGGAAGGAGGTTTTGAATAATAACTTTATGTTCTAGGATATATCCCTAGAATGGTTTCCTGTTTTTTGAGGAATCTTCATATTGTTTTTCATAAATGCTGGAGTAGACGGCATTCCCACAATCAGTGAATAAGAGTTCCTTTCTCTCCACATCTCCACCAGCACTGATGGTTTTTGATCCTTGTGATGTGTCTCTGTGGCATGAGATAGTAATGAACTTTTTAAGTAATGTCATTAGTTGATTTAATATTAAATTCTAATTTTGGTGACTAGAGAGAGAGCATAGTGGTAGGGCATTTGTCTTGCACGTAGCTGACCCAAGTCAAACCTGGGTTCAATTTCCGGCATCCCATATGTTCCCTTGAGCCTGTCAGGAGTGATTTCTGAGCACAGGGCCAGGAGTAGCCTTTGAACACCACCAGGTGTGACTGCAAAACAAAACAAAACAAAAACAAAAATTGTAATTTTTAACATTTAAAAGGAACACATTACTTTTGATTACATTTTCATTTTTATTCATAATAATAAAATAAAATCACACTTCATTGATTTATTACTAGTGAAGGATTCCAAGAAAACAGCATCTGTGTTTATGTCTCATTTTGTCTACAACCAAATTCCTATCATTCTATCAAAATGATTCCTGTGCTCATTCTTCACACCTTTACTTACTATTTATCTCTGAAAATTAAAAATGTTTGTTTTTAATTATTTATTCATGTATTAAATTTAATATAAAATAGTTATATACTACACTAACTGCTACACACATGGAAACACTGATTCGATAGCACATTAGTCATCCTTAAGAAACGTCACATTTTAATTTCTTATCTTTACTCATGTGAATTACTTTCATTTTAGTTTATCAAAGATACTTTTAATATGGAGCAAGGTTTGTACATTAAAATCATAGTTTTAAATCCTATATGATGTCATGTAGAGTTTTGTCTTAAAAGATTCATTTAATGTTGGTTTTATGCTTATGTGAGAAATAGTTATCATTGGTTTAAAATTTTTGCTTTTTAGAGAGTTACCTCCTGAGTAGTGCTTAGGGGACCTAGAGACCACTCCCAGAAACACTAGGTAGCTGGAATACAAGACTCAATGTTCTGCCTCATACCACCAGGCCCAATTTATTGGTGCTCAGAGGTAACAAGGTTCATAAGTTGTGCTCAAGATTAGGTTGGGGTTTGGGTGGGGGCTGGTGGGAGGTCCAAGTCTTCAGGACAAGACTTTCACATTTTTAACTCTTTCTGATAAAAATACTTTTTTTATATTGGATATCTTTCCCAACTTCATTAACTGTTATATATTGTTCTTCCTCAACATAACTTATAAACATAGTATTTGTTAATTAATTTAGAATGAATCCAAATGAATGCCATTCCTTACCAGACAGATACACTTAAATCTTACTTTCTCTTTGGGTGATGTGTTAACTTTATAAGGCTTCTGATATCTTGCACATGAAAATTAGTTTTTTTGAAAATATTTGTAAAGGGACTGTTTACTTTTCTTCATGGTCTTTATAATGAGGTAGTTTTATCTCGTGAAGCACACTATTGATCCACATGTTAGTTTTTGCCTTTGCTTGAGCAAGTTTTACTTACCTATGACTAAAACTGATCAGGTTATTTACTTGTCTAAATAAATTTGTCTAAACCACTTGCTCCAAGACTCATTTAACATTCTCAAACTAACACGCCATATAGATTTAAACATTGCCCTTCCAAGTTCTTCTTTAATTTCATATTCTATGCCACTTAATTTTAGCTGTCATTTTTGACTCTAACCCATCAGTTTGTTCTTGACAGGCACACATGCATTTTTAGTATTATATTTTCTTTTAGGTTTTGGGTCAAACCTTGAGGTGCTCAGGGGTTATTCATAGCTCTGCACTCCGAAATTACACCTGGCAGGCATGGAAGACCATAGGATTCTGAGGATCGATGTTGGGTCAGCTGTTGCAAGGCAATGCTCTCCCTGCTATGCTATCACTCTGGCCCTCTTTATAGATATTTTAATGTCAAAATATCATTTATTGATTTCATTTCTGGAATATACAGTTCCTTATTTTGTATTTTCTTAATATTACTATAATATTACATTTAAAATATTACTCTGATGATATTCTATCCTTTTAAAGAGCTTGATTTACAACATTCTTCATAGCTTTGTTTTAGACAATACAATGTTCCAAACTGATCCCACCACCAGTGTCAACTTCCCATGATCGTTGTTCCTAAGACCATTGTACACCTTAACAATGTGGAGTAAAATATTTGACTTTCCTCATGTGATAAGAAAATCTCTCATAAAGAATCTATACTGAAAATAATTATATTAAGACATACTTCTGAATTTTCTTTAATATTTGAGTCACAAAATGTCTAATTACATTTGTCATACATTAAGCAAAAGTACTATATGATTTAATTGTATTTTAAATAATATAAATGCTTTTTAGTTTTCAAATATATGTTTACTAAAAGGGTACTTTAGTATGTTCAATGCCTTATTGATTATGTAATAGTTAATTGTCTAATACTAATAGAGTAATGGTCTAATAATGATCATTGCTCAGTACATGTGGCCATTATATTATATTGATTGTTTATAATATGTTTCATATTTGACTGTGGCATTCATACCATGTTTGTTCAATTGTCTAAGCTAAATTATTATTTCTATTTTTTAAATTATAAATAGCACTTAAAGGGAGTTGAAATTCTTATAAATTCAAAATACTAAAAGTACTTTTTCTTATTCTGAGATAGTAACAACTCATAAAGATCTGAATTCACCTGCTTTTTACTGACTTTGTTGAGAAATATTTTTTCTACACTGTAAACTTCTTGAAAGTTAGTGAAATCATATAATATTTATTTTCTTTATTTCTTATGTGAATGAGTGAGATAGTTCTTGTATTATAGTCTTAAAAATAAGTAATTATTTGTAATTAGGGCTTCAAGCTCTGATGTTGAAAAACCACAAGACTAAAATATTTCCACATCAATTTTTACTTTTTTTTTTTTGCTTCAGTTTTAAGCATCAAACATATATCCTTTCCTTAAAGGTAATTGTTTATAATCCTAAAGTCAAGAAGTCCTTATATTTAAGAAATGTTAACACTTAATAATAAAGCGTTATTTCTTTTTTGTTTGTTTGTTGGCCACTCCTGGCATTGCTCATGGCTTACTTCTGACTCTGCTCAGGATTATTCCTCCTGTTGCTGGGAGACTATATGGTGTATATGGGATCAAACCCAGGTTTTCTCACCATACTATTAATCTGAACCAGGGTTAATTTTTCTTAAACTCTTTTCCCAATTTACAAACAATAAAAATATTTATAACACTAATTTTATGTTTTCGATTTAACAGTGAAAGCTTTTCAACAAGTGATTTTAGTGTTTTTCTTAACATTAAAAAATGATCACAGAGGGCTGGAGACATGGTAAGACATTTGATTTACACTTGACCAAACCAAATTTTTAATCCCTGGCACTTCATATGGTCACTCTAACCCTACCAGAAGTGATTAGAGTACTGAGCCAAGAATAACCCTGTGTATCATTGATATGCACCCAACAAAAACAAATAACACAAATGTTGATTGGGAGAAAAAAAATTAAAGAAAATTAAAGAAACAGTTCAAAGTTTCACTGCTAGCTTAAAACTGAGCTGAGAGTTAAACAAGAGTATATTGCTGAATTATCCTAATGACACCTACTTTTGGTTCTTTCAATAATAAGAAAATTTTTTCATGAAAAATTTTTAATAGTTGACTGTTTTTGCTATTAACAGCTTGATAAGTAAGAATTAATTCACTTATCTTCTTGCTGCATAAAAGTGATGGGAGTGTTAAGAATAGTAACACCAGGGGAAAAAGACAGAAATGGCTGGGGGCCTGCCAAGCCTCCCAGCACTCCCCAGGCTAGGAAGAAGGCCTCAGATATGGGGCCTCGCCAAACCCCATACCTGGCAAGAACCGGCCTCCAGAATCAGAGGAAACCGGAAGCCAGATATCTGCCCACCCTCCTCTCCATGCACCTCCCTTCTGGAGTACAGAGGAAGCCTGAGGACCCCTAAGATTCCACCTTAACCTACTTCTGGCCATCTGAGCTGGTACCCAGGGAAGGCCTGGAGTGCAGCTGAGAAAGAGGGAGATGGCTGGGGGCTTGCCACGCCTCCCAGCACTCCCCAGGCTAGGGAGAAGTTCTCTGGCATGGGGCTCCCCAAACCCCATACCTGGCAAGAGCTGGACTCCAGAATCAAAGGGGAAACAGGAAACCAGATGTCTACCTGCCCTCCTCCCCATGCACCTCCCCCCTGGAGTACGGAAGAACAGGGGAAGCCTGAGGACCCCTAAGAGTCCACCTGAACCCACTTCTGGCCATCTGAGCAGGCACCCAGGGAAGGCCTGGAGTCAGGGGAAAAAGACAGGTACAACTGGAAGTGTTAAGAATTTATGTAAATATATACCTAAAATATTAATGTCAACAATATGTAAGCCACTATGATCAAAATAAAAATTATATTATTAATAAAAAAAAAAGAATAGTAGCACCAATGACTAGCATTTGTTGAGTGTCCGCTGTGATCTTCACAAGTATCATTCAACTTGATCCTCACTTCCACCAATTAATAACTATAATTTATTGTAAAGTAATTAATCCTGATAGGGCAACTTAATTGCTCATGACAATATTTCAGAGTAAAGACTGAAGCCAGATTATTTTAATATATTCTACATTTATTTATATTCTACTTTATTTCATACTACGTAGCCACTGGTGAACATCAGCACTGAATGCACCATTTTTTATAATGACTGGCTTCATGAGTTGCTATAAAACTATGATATGAAAATGAAGTATAGTTTAATTAGTTGCCTTTGCATCAATTTCCATGTGTTTTATGAAGGACACTTGTGTTTCTGTTATGCTAACAAAAATGCATTTAGTAAGAATTGTTTTACAAAATCATATGCACATTAATACATATCAAGTTGGCATGATAGATAAAGGGTAATATGTGACGTATACATATAATTTTGAGAAATTATTAGAATTAACTTAGTTGGTTTTAACTGCTATTTCTATTAAAATACAAAACAAATTATGGTGCAAATAGTCTGAATAAGTACTGGACTATAACCTATGAATGACAGAGGTCCTGATTCCATCATAGGTACCACATGGTTGCTCTCATGAGTATTGCCAGAAGTGGTCCATGAGCAATGATGTAAGAATAGTCTTTAAAATGAATTTAACCCATCAAATGCTCCAATGAACAATAAAGAAAGCAAAGAAGCTATTGCTTGCATTGTGCTACTTTAAAAAATATTTTCTAGTTATAATATCTATGAATTCATATATAAGTGGTTACTTATAGATAACTGATAGATTATAATTAATTATTTAGAGAAATGTTTTTTCTTTTTATTTCAAAATATCAATTTATGTTGATATCAGAAATTGCAAGCTATCCATCCTAACCTGGAAGCATTATGTATTCTATGTGTATAAAAAATGGCTATTTTATGATTGGTTGAATTCAATGAAAAAATTTAAAAAATCATAATTTACAAATAACTTCAGATTATCAATCTTTTTAAATTTAACAGCAGTATTGTGCTGTTAATTTGAGAAAAAATTAGAATATATACTATAATTAAAGCTTTATGAGCATGTATATACATCTGTTTAGATGTGTGCTTTTAAGTAAGATTATAGTAAGATAAAATACAACTTTGTTACAGTGTACATTGAAAAAACAAAATGGTTCTGCGAAAGACTATGGTGTTTATTTGCTATGGAAACTTTGATAAGCTAATTATGTTCACACTTAGCTAGATTTCCTGAAAATGAATAAAAATAGTGTTCTTACTGTTGCCTTGCATGCAGCTGACCCAGGCTGAATCCTCTGCAATCCATATGGTCCTCTGAGCTTGCCAGGAGTTATTTCTTACTGAAGTACCAGGAATAAGATCTGAGCACTTGCTGATTGTGGCCCAAAGCCAAAATAAAACATAAGATGAATATGTCTGAGCAGCCAAACATGGATGGGTAAACATAAATGAACTCTTGTAATGACTGTCTACTAGAAAGTCTGAGGAAATTTGTACAATATGTTAGGTAAAACATAGATATGACTGGGTAAAAATAGATATGTTGGGTAAAAATACTCAAGGAAAAACAGTTTTCTAAATAGAATAACAATCTGCACACAGAAACAACCAAATTCAAATAAAATATGAGTTATAGAATCTCTGATCATGCCTATTCATATCAAAGCTGAAAAATTGTTTTATCAATGCACATTTATTCAGGGTATTCTAATCTTTAGATAGTATTATATGTATATAAGATCCAGTGAACCATAAATGGCTTGATTTAGCCTCATTTGTATTGATAATGTGTTAAAAGAAAAACAGACATTATCAGTCAATAGATAAATTAATATATGTAAAGTACAACTATGAAAATAAAATAAAAATAAAACATTTTAGGATGTGTATGAAAAAAAGCATCATCTAATTGGGAGGTCGAATGTTCTTTTCTGAAATTTGAAGTGCTGAGTTAAGCCCATAAATGTCAACATCTTTGTAAACATCTTATGTGCTACAATTTTTAAAAGAATATAAGAGAGCAAGAAGGGAAAATAAGGTTATTTGAATTTTTCACTCACAAATTGAAAAAAGATAGGTAGCTAGAGATTAAAGAAAATAAACATCTGAAGATAGTCAAATTAGAAAAGTAGTATGAAACAATGTGAGTACTAAATATTGAAAGCTTTATCTATCTATCTATCTATATATATATATTAGTAGCACTATCATGTTATTCTATATTGTATTTCTAGGTTTGAGAACACTAAAATAAATAAATTTTCCCAGAGAATATGATCCTATTAGAGCTAGAAATTGAATACAGATAGAATCTTAAGCAATGTATTATATACTCAATTTTGTGGTAGACTCAAAACCTGAATTTATTTTTATTCCAGGTGTATTTTTTTAATACTAATGAAATGCAATAACCTTTGTTGTGTTGACATTTTGGGTAAGTTCTCTAGCATTTGTGAGGAGTAATCACTGAGTCAAAAGAGGAATAACTGGAGGGCCAGTGAGATGGTTATAAATAAGATGAAAGGCAGTTCTTAACACGTTAAATGTGGGAGAGAACAGAGACTTCTGTATGAAGTATATGTATGAAATATATATGTATGTATCTGTATACACATGTGTATATGTATGAAATGTGAAAATTTGTATGATCAGTTTCATGATGAATCTATTGAGGAAAGATGTGAGAAAGAGATGCTAATGAGGCTCAGATTAATGAATGGGAGCTAAAGGGAAAGTAAGACTAAAAATCAGGTAACCCTGAATGGGGAAAATGGCTCAGTTTAATTTTCATATTGCTGGGTGTTATTCAAAGCATGTAAATGTTGACACGAAGCCAGATGAATATATAGATCAAGAGTTCAGAGAAGATCACTTGGCTGGAAGTACTGAATTGTGAGTCATTTGTGTATAGTTGGCACTTGAAAATGTAGCATGAAATAAATTGCCTAAATTGACATAAATCTATATAAATCTATATGGATAAATATAAAACATGTCAACAGATAATGTTGGTATAACTATATTTATAAAATAAAATTTTTGTGAATTTTACAAATATAATCAAATATATTTTTAAAGAAAATATGTATTATGTTTAATAGGTATAATCAAGGTCATAACATATATGTTAATACATGAGCATACATATTTGTGTATATATGATTATGACTTTTGAAAATATTTATTTTTATTCTTTTTTATCTTTATTTAAACACCTTGATTACAAATATGATTGTAGTTGGGTTTCACTCATGTAAAGAACAATCCCTTTTACCAGTGCAACATTTCCATCACCAATGTCCCTCATTCATGCACATTGTTATGATGGTTCTCAATGTAGTTATTTCTCTACCTGCACTCATCACTCTTTGTGGTTTCATGCGTGAACTGGACATTCCAGCCCTCCTCTCTTTGTCTCTGAGAATTATTATAAAAATGTCTTTCATTTTTCTTAAAACCCATATTCTGAGACTATTCTGAGTTTATCTCTCCCCTGTGACTTATTTCACTCAGCATAATAGATTCCATGTACATCCAAGTATAGGAAAATTTTATGACTTCATCTCTTCTGATGGCTGCATAATATTCCATTGTGTATATGTACCACAGTTTCTTTAGCTATTCATTTGTTGAAGGATATCTTGTTGTTTCCAGAGTATGGCAATTGTAGATAGCTCTGCAATGAATATAAGTGTGAGGAAGAGATTTTTGTATTGTATTTTTTTGTTCATTTTTTGTGTCACACCTGGCCATGCTCAGGGGTTACTCCTGGCTCTAAGCTCAGAAGTTGCTCCTGGAAGGCTCAGGGGACCATGTGGGATGCTGGGATTTGAACCACCGACCTTCTGCATGCAAGGCAAATGCTTTACCTACAAGCTATCTCTCCAGCTGTATTGTATTTTTGTGTTACTAGGGTATATCCCTAGGAGTGGTATAACTGGATCATATGGGAGCTCAATTTCTAGCTCTTGGAGGAAACTCCATATCACTTTCCATAAAGGTTGAACTAGATGGCATTCCCATCAGCAGTGAATAAGAGTTTCTTTCTCTTCACAGCCCAGCCAGCACTGCTTATAGCCATTCTTTGTGATGTGCACCAATCTCTGTGGCGTGATATGGTATCTCATAGTCGTTTAGATTTGAATCGCCCTGATGATTAGTGATGTGGAGCATTTTTTCATGTGCCTTTTGGCCATTTGTATTTCTTCTTTGTCAGTGTCTGTTCATTTCTTCTCCGCATTGTTTGATGGGATTAGATGTTTTTCTTGTAAAGTTCTGTCAGTGCCTTGTATATTTTGGATATTAGTCCTTTATCTGATGGGTACTGGGTGAATAGTTTCTCCCACTCTGTGGGTGGCTCTTATATCCTGGGCACTATTTTCTTTGAGATGCAGAAGCTTCTCAGCTTAATATATTCCCAACTGTTGATCTCTCCTTTCACTTGTTTGGAGAATGCTGTTTCCTCCTTAAAGATGCCTTTAGTCTCAACATCATGGAGTATTTTACCTACATATTGTTCTATATACCTTATGGTATCAGGTCTGAAGTAAAGGTCTTTAATCCATTTGGATTTTACCTTCGTACATGGAGTTAGCTGGGGGCCAAAATTTGCTCTTTTGTGTCTAACCAGTTGTTCCAACATCAGTTGTTGAAGAGGCTTTCTATGCTCCATTTAGGATTTCTTACTATTTTTCAGGAGCAAGTTTTTTTTAGCTTTATATTATTTTTTGCTGTTAATGTTTCATCAGATTGTAGTATTATTGATAACTCAGAAAAATAATTAAGGTATACTTGTGATATTATGCATATTTTTACATTAAGAAAAGTTCTCATAATCAAGTTAATTAACACATTTATTACTTCAGTTTTCCCTTTTGGGGATGAGAACATTAAAGTTACACTCTAAAAACATTTTAGTTATACAGTAAATTATAAACTATAGTAACCATTAATATTTATTATTATTTGTACTTATTATTATTTATATTTACTACATTTTGAGTATTATACATATGAAAACACATCAACTTGTGAAATCTATCAACTCAACTTTGTTATTTTATATTTTTGATTCTACTAAGTAAAATCAAGCTTAGAATTCATCTTCGAATTATCTCACTTAGCATAATGTGCTTATAATTCAAATTTTATTTTAAAGGTATTTTTATGTTAGTGGGAAATTATGATATTAAGTGTTTTCAGCATTAAAAAATCTTCAGAACTATGCACCAATATCTAAATATATAACATGTATTCACCACTAAAAGTCAAGTTTGTTTTACATCTTGGAATTTTCCTATTATTCAGTTTTATAACTCACTTCACATGCCCTACTGGTAAACACTATTTTATTGTTTTGTCTTGTTTGTTTATAATTTATTGGGTTACACCTAGTAGTGCTCAGGGCTCACTACTGACTCTGTATTTTGAGGTCACTCTGTCAGGACACAGTGGTTCAAGATATGTTGCCAGACCTAATCATGGACAACCAATTACAAGGCAAATGCTTTATCCATTGTACTATTGCTATAGACTTATTTTATTTTAATTTAATAGGCCAAATTATAATGCATTGTATATATGTAGGTATGTATGTGATATGCATATTATATAATTCATTACATATAAAGATAGTTATTCTATGGCATAGTATATGTATTTTATATGAACACATGTTATATATAATTATTATCTGTATACTTACTTATACACAAGCATATTATTAAGCATATATGTATATTTATTTATATATTAAATATATTTATATGTCCAGAGCACTGTAAAGGACTTCCTTTATATATTTTAGGAAATTTTTAATTTCAAGTCATACATCCTAGTCTTTAATCCAATTTCAATGGATTAAGTGCAGAATGAGTGAAAGAGTTCTGATTTCTTCTTTTGCACCTGTACATTCACTTTTCCTAGAAAAAATAATTGAAGAGACTGGTGTTTTTGAATATATATATCAGACACAAGCTTTTTTGGGAGGCAGGGTCACACCTGTAATCATTGCTCAGGGATAATCTTGACACTGCACTCAGGAATTACTCTGTCAGGCTCCAGAGATCATATTGGGATTCTAGGGGTCAAATTCGGGTCTGCTACAAGCAAAGCAAATGCATTACCCACTGTACTATCAGGCCCAGCCTCAGCACATACAAGTTTTATTTCATATTTTAAATTATTAGATTAATGGACTTATTTATGGGCACTAATATCTATTCCAATGATGTCTATTTATTATGCTAATATTACATCCTTAAGTTGACTTCAAGTGTTTAAATTCTTTAAACTTTCATAATTGGATGGCTATAGTTATTTTTCTTTTTGAAGATTTTTTTCTGCATTTGGGTTATAAACTTTTCCACATTACACTTAAGATTTAAAGAAAATTTATTTTGTACACACCCAGTGGTTCTTAGGACTTATTCCTTGTTTGAACTCAAGGATTACCCCTGGTAGTACTGAATGTCTATATGGGTTCCTGGGGATTGAATTTGGCTTGGCCCCTTGCAAGGCAAGCACCCTGCTTGAAGCGCTCTATCTCTGTGGTCCTTCAGAAATTTATTTCTAATTTCTGTAAACTGTTCTTGGAAGTTTGATGGTAACTTTATTGGATCTCTAGAATGCTTTGGGTAGTTCTAGATTTTGACAATACTTATTCTTCCAATGTGTGACTATAGAACAGTGTTCCACTTATTTGTATTTTCAAATTCTTCCCATGTTTTGTCATTTTTGTCATACATATTATGCATGTAATGTATTTTGATTATAATTATTTGCAATATATTATTATTTAAAATTTTTTATTTGATAAAAATTACTTTCATAAGTTTTGTTTCTAATAAATTATTAGGATATAGAAAGAGCAACTGATGACTAGAGTTGTGTGTGACTCTATGGTGAAGAACATGTCTTGAATGTATGAGATTGATGTGTGATTTTTCAAAATCTATATTTTTCAAAAATTGAAACTGATATTTGTATGTTGAATGTGTATTTGGTTCTTACCCAAATGTGTTAATGTTGTTTGTGTTTTAAATAGGTATTCACCTCTTTACCAAATTTATTGGCTCTAATATCTTTGGTTGAGTCTTTAGAATTTTCTTTACAAATATAGTATTGCTTCTTTTCAGAGAAAGTTTTATGTCCTCCTTTTTAATTGTGATACTTAAATTTTTCTTTTTTTATTTTAAAATTTATTTATTTATTTAGGGTTTGGGGCCAAACCCACAATGCTCAGGGGTTACTCCTAGATCTGTGCTCAGAAATTGCTCCTGGCATCCTTGGGAAAACATATGGGATGCCGGGAACTGAACCCTGGTTCGTCCTGGTCAGCCATGAATAGGGCAAATGCTCTACCACTGTGCTATTGCTTTGACCCATGCTGTTAATTTTTTCTTGCCTAGTATTCTTATTTAGCATTGGCATCAAGATAATGTTAATTTTGGGGTGGAGAGATAGCATGGAGGTAAGGTGTTTGCCTTTCATGCAGGAGATCATTGGTTAGAATCCAACGTCCCATATGGTCTCCTGTGCCTGCCAGGAGCAATTTCTGAGCATGGAGCCAGGAGTAACCCGAGTACTGCCGGTTGTGACTCAAATACCTCAAAAATAAAGAGATAATTTTAATTTTATTGCATTCGTTTGGATTACTTAAGAATAAATAATATGGGCCCAGAGAGAGAGCACAGCGGCATTGCCTTGCAAGCAGCCGATCCAGGACCAAAGGTGGTTGGTTCGAATCCCAGTGTTCCATATGGTCCCCCGTGCCTGCCAGGAGCTATTTTTAAGCAGACAGCCAGGAGTAACCCCTGAGCACCACCAGGTGTGGTCCAAAAACCAAAAAAAAAAAAAAAAAAAAAAAGAATAAATAATATATATTAAATATTTTAAAATAATAAAGGCCCAATTTGCTTCTATTTTTTATATATTTTAAGAGTAGTTTATATGTATTTTTCAGTGTTTAAAGTTTATAAGCAACATAATTCTGGACATTCTATTCTTGACAGGTGATTAATTACTGACTAAACCTTCTTCGTTTAGTCAGCTAAAATTTCCCTTTCTACAAGTTGGATTCTTCCTAGGTCACATGCTTATAGCTATTTATCTGCTTCATCTATGAAAGTATTTTTAAATATTCAGAAAGTACAATAAATTTAAGCATGTGTGCTTTAAAAATGTCATGATCTTTACAAACCAAATTGGTGAAAATCAAATTTTTTTTCTAAAATTCTTTTTAAAAGAGATACTGTCTTTTTAAACAAGTAACTGTCTTATTCTTTTATTTTCTTGCCATCTATAATTAAAATCTACTTTATGTCATTCTACCATATCTTCTTCAAATTTTTAGTTGTCAAGTATCAAGTATTCCATTTGATAACAATGTTGGTTCTTATCATTAATACTTAAATTCAGTTTCACTTATTCAAACAAACAACATATACTACTAAACATCATTTAGAATGATATCAGGCAGTTGTCTGGTTGGAAGTTTAATGTCATGATACATTCAGCAATATTCTGGCTGTTGGTAAGGTTGACTCATAACTATTTTATCACAATTATGTGTTGTGTTCTCTATATTTTAGGGATAATCAAATAATAATAAAATAATTCAAATAAATCAAAATAAATTCAAAATAAATCACAATAAAATAATCAAAGTTTTGATTATTTATTATTGTGAATAATTTATTTATAAACTCAAGTAAAAGCATAATATTTTATTGTAAAATAATATAATGTATATTATATTATTGTGTAAATATATGAGTTTACACTATATAATTATTTGTATAATTTGATACATTTTAGAAAGACAATCAGATAGAATAATCATGACTATTTGCTAAATTTTGACTAAGAAAATTTAAAATTTGTTTCTCATGTGATTCTGTTTTCAGATAAATAAGTTAAAACAGAAACTACATTTTTTTATAATAATAATTTTTATCTTGACCAACGTGTATTACATATCTTTCACAGTAATATTTTAGGTACATATTGACATTGAATCAGGGGAATTCCTATCACCAAAAATGTCCTCCCTCCACTCCTGTTCCCAACTTGCATCCCATATCCCGCTCCCTTACTCCCCGGGCTGCTAATATAAGTGATCCCCTCGGTGTCTAGCTTGTTGTAGATTGGGTATCAATTTTTTTGTTGTTGGCTTTGGATTTGGTGTTTAAGTCTAATCATTTTTATTACTACTTAGTGATCATACAAATATTCGGTCTTGGTACCCTACATATTTTTAATTGAATTTTTGTAAGTATACTGTCATGTATCCAAATATCAAAATTAAATTTAAGAAAGAATAGGATTTTTTGTAATATCCTGTGAAATAATATTATTCAGCTGTAGAAATGATAGATGTTTTATCTATAGCACAGTTTAATAGAACACTTATTTTCCTGCTTGTGACTTTTTATTTTCAATTTAGTATTTACAATAGTTATGATACACAATTTAATTCAACTACTATGAGGAGATTAATTTTTATTATAAAATATAGTCACTTTTAAAGAACTATTTTGGAAATCAGATTTTTACATACTTATGAAGTGACCTCTATATTTCTACTTTAAGTAGCATGATCTTTTCATGGTAATGATGAATTTCTTTTTTTCTGAATTACTACAGAATAAAATATAGATAGTTGTATCAACAGACAACAAATCACTAAATCAAGATACATAAATATTCCCTGTGTAGCCAACAAGGCATTTTTCATATTTATACTAAAATATGAAAACTTTTTATATATATTTATAATGCTTATTTTAGAGAACTACTACCTCCCCCTCAAACTTGTTCCTACTAGTAATTTCATAGCAGGATGTTCTAACACAGAACAGAGAATTATCAACTGTCACTGGAACTGCCATCAAAATTGTGCAGGAAGGGCCCAGCAGGGGATCAATGAGAAAGAAGCAATGACAGTTCTTCCAAGAACAATCCTGGGATCCATGTTGACTGAGAAATGCTCATGCCAAATTTGGGAACATTCGGGCTGACCTTATCTGTGAAAACTCTGAAAGCCAGAAAGCCAGTCCCAGTAGAGCCATCTTTTTCTTGTAGTCTTTTATTTTATTAGTGTGTGAGTATACAACCTCAGATAATTCTTGCCATGTTTGATAAGAGGTGAACTTTTGGTTTTGTGATGGTTCCCCTTGTAAACTAAAATAAGGCTTAAGATTGGACTCATCTTTGTTAAGATTAAATTTTAAGTATTTTGTAGCATTATATCTGTTGTACAAATATTCTTTTTATTGTCAAATATAGTCGAAGTTATATGAAAATATAAGATGCTTGGAACTTAATGAAATAAAAAACTTATTTTTCAGGGCCAGAGAGATAGTTCAGCGGTAGGGCATTTGCCTTGAAGTAGCCGACCCAGGACCAACAGTGATTCAAATCCCGGTCCATATAGTCCCCCATTCCTGCCAGGAGCGATTTCTGAGCAGAGAGCCAGGAGTTATCCCTGAGCGCTGTTGGTTGTGGCCCAAACACCAAAAACCAACCAACCAAACAAAAAAACGTATTTTTAGTACACATTATTTTTACTAGCATATTATTTGTCACATTGGGTTAGTACTGAGAGTACTTGAAATCATATATACTTATTTTGCAATGCACAGATATGCTCATTCTTCCTTTTTGAATATAGACTTTGCCTTTTATTTACATAAAATTTATTTCTATACAATTAACAAGTAACTTTATAACCACAGTCTCCATTAACCCTCCAGGCCCACACTTGCTCCTCTAGTGATCCCTTCTTGACTCTATTTCCTTGGTTAATACTGGTTGATTTTTGTCTCTGTGGTTTTATCTTTATCAGATTGTCATATAATTCAATAATATAATGTATATTCTTTAGGCATTGACTTCTTATCTTAATGCTTTTGTGATTTATTCATATATTGTATGTAATACTTTTCCTTTGATTGATATTACCATATTATTGAAAGAACTTATTATAATTCTTCATTCATGGTTCTTTCTTTCTGTTATATACCTACATAGCATTCTAAGAACACTAGCATTTTATTATCACTTTGTCCAATATTCATTTATGTATTGTTATTTTCTTTTAGTTTTTCTCTAACATGTTATCAAAACTTTTTGTCTTTTAAAATAGGAAGTATTTTTTCTTTTTATTTATTTTTGATGAAATTTGTTTTGCTTTGGTTTTCTTTTGTTTGTTTTTGGGCCACACCTGGTGACACTCAGGGTTACTCATGGATATGCACTCAGAAATCGCACCTGGCTTGGGAGACCAAATGGGATGCCAGGGGTAGTCTGTCCTAGGCTAGGGCCATATATTTATGAAAATTTAACTGCTGAAAATAAGGTATATGTAAAGATTATTAATGCCTTTCTCAACTGTGTCAACTATCTGGTAGTGATATGATTTTGTACTTTAAGGATATGCTTTATATTTTGGTATTAAATTGACTATCAAAAATGCAAAGTATGGGTACATGTAATTGAATATAAGGAAAAAACGATAGGTGAAATATTGTTATATCTAATGGGAAAATATATTTGAATATATTATATATAACATATAATATATATTACCTAATATCTATAAAATTAATCTCAAATATTGAGAATTTATGCCAATAAAAGTGGAATTTTTTAAAGTGAAAGAATATTTAATTTTTGTAAATATATATTAGGGGAAGTATGCCAAGGTTATATAGTGCAGTTGAGAAAAAATGCTTCAAGATATAGTTAAAAAAAGAGAAGAGTTAAACTATAATTTGTCACTTGAACTTGCCCGTGCATTTCTAGACAGGTTTTAACTTTAAGTAGGCTATATATAACGGTGTTTAAAATATAATTAAATCTGTAATACTTTAAAATTTACACCAGAAAAAGTAGTATAGATTTAATGACTGAAAAATAAATTATGCATAATTACCTCTCTCTAAGGTTATGAAGCAGAGAGAAGATAGTTCTAAACTCAATAGCTTAAGAATATGAATTCTTTCACCACTACTACAATATATGTGAAAGCATAATAAGGCACAGTATACGGCTAAATGTATAATTATCTTCTAGCAGAATTTGTAATTTTTAATTATGTTTTTTGTATTCTCCTAGGAAGATCTTTAGGTAATAGTTTATACTGTGCTCGACATTAATATTTATGGTGTACTTTTCTTTTGTTTGTTTAAATTGTACCTACATTTATAATTTGAACTGGACTTAGAAATTTATTTTTGCCTAAAGATCTTATTTTTCTGAAGAAATCTGTTTCTTGAATAATTAGTGAATGGAAGAGTTTTAAAGAAGCAAAAGCTTCAAATTATAGTTCTGAAGAATTACTTCATTCCATCTGTATTATGCAATAAATTTTACCAGAACTAACATTCTCTGTCTAAAAGAAGCTGACCTCACAATTTTTCATGCAAATAGTCTCCTGGTACATCTAATTAAAAAAAAAAGATGTGTTATATGAAATTATTTAGGTCTTTCATGTCTAAAACTCATCATTTCCTCTCCTTATACTCTGCGGACATCACCCTCTAGAATAGATCAATTCCACATTTTTCCTCTTAAGTGGTCCTCTGTGTTGGATTTAAAAAGTGTGGAGACCCTAATTTATTTAAGCAAACTGGTCCTTTGAGTTTTTATAAAACCTCTGGATGATTTAAGTCCCCCAAAAAAGTGTTCATGAAGTCTTATATGTGCTTTTCCCTGGGTCTTCCTGGAATTTCTCCTTTAGATCTCATTGAGATCATGTAGTTAGGAGAAATGGTACAGCAAGGTATATTCTTGCCTTGCATCAGCCTGTCCTGGTTCAATCTCCTTCACCCCAAATTATCCCATGAATGATTCTAGGAGTTATCCCTGAGCTCAGAACTACAGATAGTTCCTGAGCACTGTTTGTGCTTCCCAAGAAAAGAAAAACAGAGCATCTGAGTTCAAAAGTTAGTATAACTTGTAGGGTACTGACCTTGCAAGTGGCAGTCCCTTAGCCCCATATTATCATACCTTATGCACATCCCAAAGTAATTCCTTAGCACAAGTTAAATGTAAGCCATGAGATTTTGTAAGTTAAATGTAAGCCCTGTAAGTTTTTGATCCCTAAACCACCTAAACCACCTAGTTTTAGACAAAACTAAACAAAATAAAAATATATACTTCAGCATCACAAATATTGAATTGTTATTAAACTTGTTCATTGGTCTCTGTTGTTTGGAGGTCAATTTAGCATCCAGGAAAATGACTTTGCTTTCTAGTCTCTTTGTCCCTTCATTTGAAAACTACTCAACTCCTTTAATAGGAAATTCAGTGTTAGGAAAAAAAAGTTTTTTTTTTTTAATTTTCTTCAAATCTTAAATTTAACTCATAATCGTTTCTTATAGTAGTTTGGTACTTGACAAGTAAAAAATGGTTGTTACTAAAATACCAAGCACAGTTGATTAGGATGCTAAAATCCGAGGATATGCCCCAAAGTGATCACATTACTTTCCTTCCATTAATTTTTTTGCACACCAAAAAGTAGATACTTTGTTTAAACTTACAAGTAATTTATTCCTCAGTTTTGTTTTTGAGTATTTCCTAAAATCTTTTTGTTTGCCCCAGTGTGAAGTGTTTCCTTGTATCTTTGTGCCTGTATAGGATTACCAAGTACTCACTCAAAAGAAAGATATTTTTATTTTTGTGAGATTTAATGTGCATTCTGTATAATTTTCATACTAGATGATGATCTTATTTCTTTTAAAATCACTGTACCTGACAAACTTTCTAAACTATTTATTGAATGAAATGTAGTCTTATTTGAACTTTTAAATTTTATTACAAATAATTTTGGTTGTTAATATAGGCTAACTATATTTAAAAATTTATGCTTATTATCATGGTTACATATTATTAGAACAGCAACTTCTATAGATATTTATTAACTCTTCAATATATGGAGAAACTTGTAACATAGGAAATTTAAATAACTTTACATGTTTTAATAGCTAGGACAGTCCAGGATGACTTATAAATTTATAACTCTTAAAAACTTTATCAAATACTTCTTGTGTCCATAATAAAAAAATGAACTTAAAAAGACAAAAAAAATTGTAATTGCTTTGACACATATAACATACTTTATTTTGCTATATAAAACTTAAACGTTTTTCAAGCATGTTAGATGTTCTTGTAATTGCAAAGAAATGGAGGTATGTGTACGTAATATTTATTGCTCATTAGATGCAATTCGTTTAAAATTAAGTTATATTCTCCAACATATTTCTTTATTATGTCTTTTGAAAAAGATCTATCTGATTCCATACATATGAATATTCTGTTATAGATATTTTGTTGTTTCTTAGCACAAAGACTCTTTAAGTACAATTAATTGCATGGTCTTTAGTCACTCCTCAAATTAATGCCTCTATTTGGATATGGCCAAGATGCCACTTTACATGTAACCTTTTCAGGATCCTCTGTGCCATTTGAGCATCATTTCTCAGTGCTAATCTGAGTGGAACATGCAGGTTTTGATGTTTACTGTCCTTTCCCACCACATACATCTCATCTCTTCATCTGTTTCTACCTGAGCCCTTCTTTTATCATAACATCTCCTGGTGATTTTAAAATAAATATTTCCATTCATAAAATTACTCAAAACATGAAGAAGTTGAGGTAAAAAGTTGGTGAAAGTTCTTTTCTGTATAATTTAATATTATTGAAAGGGGAGAAGTCTAATGAGTGATAAAATAAATATAGAAATAGCTATTTTATTTCTTAAATTTATTATATTATTTATACATACTGCATACATGTATTATGTTTTACATATCATAAATAATTATATATCTTATTTTTATTATCTAGATTCTTTTTATTTTAAGATGTAGAATAGCAAAGTAAATACATTTCATATTACAAGTTTTCTGCTCATATATATGTTTGTGTATATCTCTGGTCTATCTCCTTTACTGTAACTTATGATTTATACTTGTTAAAATTATATGTAATTTTATATATTTTATATATATTAGTTACATAAATTTACAATAATTTATTTACATCCCAGTAAACTATTTAGATAATCTTTGATTTGGTTAAGTATCACAATATATAAAATATTGATGTAGTAAGGAAAGACTAATACATATCCTGACCTTTCTATCCCCAGAAAAGAATATTCTTAAGTCAAAAGTGGTCCTGAATATTTCAAGATCACAATTCTCAAAAGTTTTCTATGGAGTAAACTTTGCACTACTATGAAAACTATCAGAGTAATCATTGTGTGTTGTGGCAATTTGTTATTATGCATACTTTGACAGATAACTCGTTATGTGTATCTAGGCTTATTCAACCAAATTTGTAGTTTTTTTAATATGACAACAATATATGCTTGGTTTGAAAGACTTCTGAAATATATGTAATTTTTATAAAAAAATCAGCCTTTCTCACTCCTGCAGAACAACTACAATTTCTGAGATTTATTACTCTTACACAATAGCTATCCACATATACTTGTATTCTAGTAGTCTTTTCATTTCTCCCAGGAATTTATTTATTTTTGTAGTTGATCATCACTGACAACATAACCTCCACATGGAAGTCAGCCTGTGCTTGAAAGTTTAAACTGGCACATCCCTATTGCCTTGAAGGGCAAATTTATGGTCTCTCTGGCTTAAGAACATGATCTTTAGTTTCTATTAGCTTTTCTTGAAATTGTCTCTCATTTAACATGAAAATGCTTACGCTTTACTTTTTAAGATTTTTTGGGTAGCTCTTATTGTACATTTGCTAAATTTATTCTCAGTGTGACCTGTCAGATGTCTGCAGGGAAAGAAAAATTGCTCTAGAAACCCCCCATGCAGGAAGCTCAAGAGCTGACTTCTCTTTGTGAAAATAATACAGAAAGTAATGGTTTTCTGGTGCATTTGCTTTTGTGCATGCACAAAAGCACACACACACACACACACACACACACACACAACTAACTGATCAGGATGGTAGGAATAATTTGCTTTAATTACTTAATTGTTAATGTATTTTCCTTCAAGTTAATGTGTTTGCCTTTATGTATTTGACTTCAATTTGCAAAATATATTTAGTTGGAAGATTATTATTTTGGCAGGAATCACTTAAAACTATATAATCCTATTTAAAGCCAATTTGTCTTAATTATTTCAAATCAAATATGTTGTATCATTTTCTTCTTTCCTCTTTCTATTAAGACTTTTTGACTAATGTTAGTCATAGTTGATTTTCAGGCACATACTGTTCCAATACCAACTTACCCACCAGTGTTAAGTTCTCTCCATCAGTGCCTCCATTTCCTTCCTACCCCATAGCTTGTTAATCAACAAGTGTTGTTGTTTTTTGTTTTTTGTTTTTTGTTTTTTTTTTTGGTCTACATTTTGTTGCATGAAAAGCTTACTCCTGACTCTGAACTCAGGAGTCACAACTCTAAGCTTGGGGATCATATGAATACTGGGACAGGTCAGCCACATGAAAGCAAAAGCCCTACCCACTTTATAATTTCTCTGGTTCAACAGGCACATTTTTAAGTTTCTTTGTAGTAGTCTGAATATTATGCTTTCTGTTTTGTTAGTCCTGAGATAGAATATCACATGTTTATGCACATATATATACAAATATAGACTTATTTATATATGTATATGCAGATATAGATATATAGATATGTATAAGCATATAAATATATGTAACTATAGGCAGAAAGATCTATATATCACAGAACATGACATATATGTAAGTATAGCCATAAATCTGTTTCTATGTCTATATAGATATGTCTATATATACCATATCTTTATATCAATAATGTAACTAAGGCACCTGTTACTACTGTTATCTTCTATCCTCATATTCTAACTACCCTCCCTCTATTTCTTTCTTTTCATGTCCTTAGTTCTACAATCTAGAGGCCAGAGTGATCTAGATACCTTGCTCTCTAGGTACCTCGATACCCTTTGTTACCTGCATTCCCATGTCCTATTATCCTATATGCTACATTATTTTTTTGTTTGTTTTTGGGCCACACCCGGTAATGCTCAGGGGTTACTCCTGGCTATGTGCTCAGAAGTTGCTCCTGGCTTGGGGAACCATATGGAACACCGGGGGATTGAACCGCGGTCCGTCCAAGGCTAGTGCAGGCAAGGCAGACACCTTACCTCTAGTGCCACCTCCCGGGTATATACTACATTTAAGAGAAATCATCTGGTATGGTCTTACATTTTTTGACTTTGCTTAGCATGACATATGTACTAGGTTCATCCTAATTGTAGTAAACAATTATTTTATTAAATGGATGTATATGATTTCATCTGTCTATTTTCTGGTCTTACTCCCTGTTCAGGGATCACTTCTGGCAATACTAAGGGAACATATCTGGAGCTGTGGATTGAATTTGGGTCAGTTACATGCATGGCAAGTACAATAATTTGTATACTATCTCTTTTCCCTGAAAAAAATTCTTAAGATACTGAGTACAGGTTTTTATTAGAAATCTTCCTACAGGAGGGGAATATGGTTGTAAAGACACTATATATATATATATATATATATATATATATATATATATATATATATATATATATATATATATATAGTGGTTACGGAAAGCAGACATTGGTAGAGTTTTTGATGTTTGAATTTTTTAGGCATGAATATCCTACCATTGTCAGTTTTATAAAAGACAATGCTGAAAATAAAATATATATTGTGCTATATTTTGATTTGTAAGATGCTTGTATTAGGCATTGTTCAGAATAAGTTGGTTGGCTCAAAGAAACTCTCTGAGAGCTAAGTTAATTTACCCTATTAATCAAAACAACTCTAACAGCTATTATAGTACAGTAGTCTATTCAGAATTTCACTTGAACAACCAATTTCTAGATACAGTTCAGAAATTCATTGTTTTTTTCTTTCAGTTTCTTCAGTATATAACCACCACCAGTACTATAATAATAAAACAGTTTTGGTTTTCAATCATCAAGCTAACCCTGAACTCACTGCTGCCTACACATTAAATGCAATTTTCACAAACACACACACACATACAAAAAATCTATAAAACAGTGTCTTTCTCTGTAGTAGAAACAAAACAACTGCAGTTTGCCTTTTAGTAATGTTTTCATTGATAACAAAGCGAAGAGCTGCCAAATACTGTAAGAAGTACAAGTCTCCCTCTTGCTCTCTTAAGCTTGTGATTCAACAGAGAATTTGATAGCAGCAAGTTATTCATGGAAAGGAAAATGAGCATATTTCTAGTGTCTGACACTTTTTAAAAATTGCATGTGTTAACTTTTTACTAGTTCCTTAAATTTGTTCTTTGTGGCTGCCAGTTCCCTTCATCTTCTTTACTATTATTTTTGAAAGGAAGTAATTTATCTCACATTGTATATCATTTGTAATGCTTTGTACAGATTACTGATATCAAAGAATAATTGGACTATTCATAAAATATATTCTCAGATCTTGAAATTTGCCGTAGGTCAGTAATAACACATTGATTTTTCTCCACCTCCCAACCATCCTCGTTGATTATTTTCCTGAGAATTCTGTGGCTTGGAATCATAATGAGAAGAAAACTCAAACTTTGCTCATGCTTAAGAAAGAAGATCTCTTTTTGATTTTGTATACTACATAAACGTTACATACTTTAAAGTAGAACTACCCTGAACTTGATCTCTGTATTTGTCTTTGTCTCTATAATTTGACTGGTCTAAGTAGCTAATACTTCTTGTGTCCCTCAGAATTTTTTCTTCAGAATTGGGACATATTGTTATAGAAATGCATAGTTTATGGTGTCTAGAGTAAAGAACCATGTTTTTTAAAAATTGTTGGATAAAACTTCAGAGTTGGTAGATATTTCCAACTACCATCTTTGCTGAGAGCAAATTAATTGGAAGATCTGTGTAAACAAATATATTCATCAGTACAGGCCTTTTGTAGTCAAACGCAAGTGCTTCAGCCTTTTTAATCATTGCCCCTTCCCAAACCACATTTTAATGAGTTTTAATAATCATAAATATATTTTGAATAATCTCAAAATCTTGTATGCAGCTCTTGATATTATTATATTAGTTTTATCTATTTTATTATTAATATAGTATATTTACTATTAATTGGTGCCTGTATATGCTGATCCAGATTTGTATCCCTCAAATTAAACCGATTTGTTCATGTGTTTTGCCTTTTTAATGCACTGCTAAATTTTTTTTTTTACTAAGTTTTGTTGAGGATCTTTTATATCTATGTTTTTCAAAATTTTTTTTACTGCATTTGTCTTTTATGTATGACACCCCTGTCTGCTTTTAGTATCAGGTTAAGGTTGAATTTAAAAAAGTGTGCTCTAGAGAATTTCTATTTATTTAATTTTCTGAAGACTTTGAGAAGAATAGGAAATAAATCACATTTGAAGATCTGATAAAATCTGCAGTAAACATATGGTACTTAGGCTTTTTCTTTCGTGGAGACTTGATTACTATTTCAGAGTATTCAGTCTTAAGCATTTTACTCTGATTTTTAGTTCCTCCTTATTTTGATAAATCATAAGGGTCTAAGGATTTATTCATTTCTTCCAGGTTCTTCCAACTAATCAGTTAAGACATTTTATATCATTCTCATAAGCCATTGGCTTCTGTGATATCTGTTGTACCTTTCTACCTCTCATTTGTAATTCATTTTTTTAGATTTTCTTCTCTTTTTCCTTTTTGACATGGATTAGAGTTTGTCAATTTCCTTTATTCTTTTAAAAAGCCAAAGAGAACTATCATAACAATGTGAATGAATGAGGGAAGTGGAAAGCCTGTCTAGAGTACAGGTGGGGGTGGGGTGGGGAAGAGGGAGATTTGGAACATTGGTGGTGGGAATGTTACACCTGTGAAGGGGGGTGTTCTTTACATGACTGAAACCCAACAACAATCATATTTGTAATTAAGGTGTTTAAATAAAGATATTAATATAAAAAAGCCAATGGTTTTTTCCATTGATGTTCTGTAGCTGCATGCTACATCCCTAAAACATTAAGTTGTTTTTATAACTCAATTTATAGGTGATAAAATCAGTCAGAATACAAAGCTGGCATTATTATTAAAAATAATACTTAGAGGGGTTGGAGAGATTGCACAGTGTTAGGACTTTTGCCTTGCAGCAGCCGATCCAGGATGGAAGGTGGTTTGAATCCTGGCATCCCATATGGTCCCCCGTGCCTGCCAAGAGTGATTTCTGAGCACAGAGCCACGAGTAACCCATAAATGTCACTGGGTGTGACCCAAAAACCGAAATAATAATAATAATGATAATTATGATGATAATAATATTTAGAAAAACAGGAAATTATGACATTGACATAGTTCTAATTTTTTGTCTGTATATTTTGGGGCCACACTCTGTAATGCTCAGGGGTACTTCTGGCACTGCATTCAGAAATTCCTCCTGGTTGCCTCTGAACCAAATGGGATACTTTGGGTCAAACCCAGGTCGGCCGCTTGCAAGGCAAACAAATTACCCACTCTTCTATCACTCCTGTCCAGTTTTTCTTCTTTTTATTATTTAAATGTTGGTGGTTGGTAACTCAGTGAACAGTATATATTATAAGGAAGAAATTTTTAAAAGAAAAAAATTTAAAGTAGGGTTTGAAACCTTTAACTTCTAAATATGATATGTTAATATGCCAAAAGTATTATCAATCAGATTTTATTTTTCAGTAAGTCATAATTTATTAACTTTTTATATAATTCTGTGGTTATCAGAGCAGAGGTGAATGTCACACTTATAGGAAATTGTAAATTCTCATAAATTTTTATTGTTGTATATTAGAATATTAAATTTTGAATATAGAAAGCAATTATATAATATGAGGTTATATTAGGAACAATATATATCTATGAAAGACTGAAATAAATAGAAGAGTCTGAAATAAGTATAAAGAAATTAGCAGGAAAAGGAATTCACTGGAGGAAAGGATGAAAATAATTCAAGATTATGCCACAATGTTCGTATTTCATGAGGAATGCATAGAAAGATGGAAATAAAAAAGAACTTATGATATCTTACTATGAATACTTTCAGTAAAATTAAATAAGTTGTACATAGATTTTCCTTTTTTTCTAAATTTTTGGGCTTTGGCACATAATCGGTAGTACTCAAGACTACTATTACTCCCTGTTCATTGCTCTAGTGTCCATATTGAATAGGGCACTCTAATTCTGAGTTTAACATAGATTTTTCAAATGAAAATTATGTATATAGCCCTTTGAATTCTTCCTCTGCATCTAGATATAGATTTTAAGAAGTACGGGGCTGGAGAGATAGCATGGAGGTAAGGCGTTTGCCTTTCATGCAAGAGGTCATCGGTTCGAATCCCAGCGTCCCATATGGTCCCCCGTGCCTGCCAGGAGCAATTTCTGAGCATGGAGCCAGGAGTAACCCCTGAGCACTGCCGGGAGTGACCCAAAAACCACAAAAAAAAAAAAAAAGAAGTACACTGAAATAAGATTTTTTAAACCAGGAATTATTATTTTTTTCATTCAAGAACATCTGAGATTAAAGAAAGAAGGCACATAGTGTTATAAGAGAAACTTAACTAATGTCAGCATGTAAACATAAATGACAAACCAATATACTACATTTGCTTTTTGTTGGTCCCAATTTCTCTAAGGCCAGTTCTTTAGTCTCCTTGCTTGCTTTTCTGGGTAGTTAAGTTTGTTTACAAGAAGTGGGAGGTGCTCTTTTGTGACTGCATTTCCACTTTGCCTTATTACAATTCATAAGATTTTGGTGATAAAGGTCACAGAGAGGGAAATGTGCTGATTCTAAACAATACCTGATGAATAGGTAGTGCCAACTCTATGAGGAGGAACTTTGATCTAACCTGACTTCAGGCAAGTTTCAGATTTATTTTATGCTTTGTGTGCCCTGAAGATATTTCAGTAAGGGATCTCTTGTTATTTGTATTTTCGTGTATATTTTAATGTGATTCCTTCCCTTAGGACTAAGATATGAGTCTCACAGAAGGTCTGACGGATGTGTTCAACCCAGGCTATGAGCTGTGCACCATCACTCTTACAGTAAAACTTGACTCATGATTTTAAATTACACATTTAATAGTTCTTCTTTTCCTTTAGGGTGAGGGTGTTTTTTTTTTGTTTTTTTTTTTAGTAGTAGCTTTGACTATGCTTTCAGATATCTCTCCTGTGGGTAAATCCTACTTAGTCATCACAAATACTCAAAGAAAGAATTGAGGCATTAGTGTGCATAGTTGGAGATGCTTACTAGCATAATCTTCTACATAACTTGTTACTTAGTAAATGGAACATCAAGTAAAGTTCTAGTTTCTGTTATTAATAGACTGGTCTTTTGGAAAGGAAATAAACTAGGAAAGGAACAGATTCTTAAGATTTTGAAAAGGAAGGTGGCTTTGTTTTAATTGTTTATTTGATTATATATTTTTATAATATATATTCTAGTGTGTATTATATAAAACCTTACATTTATTCTACAACTTTTAGAAATCTATTATCAAAAAATAAGAAACAGGGCCAGAGTGATAATAAGGACAGCCAGAGTGATTTCTTTGAATGTAGCCAACCTAGATTCAATCCCATTACAATACCCCTGACATTATGTATCCCACTCTCTGGTACTATATATGTTTACAGGAAGTAAGTTATCTGCAAAGTTCTAATTGTATGTCCATATGAAGTAATTTAAAAAGCCTGTAACACTTGATCTTATCTCTGAACTTTAATAAAAAGTAGCTCTAATAATAAAGGCATAAAAATATAGAGAATCCCAATTTAAAGAATGCATGGCATAATAACAGAAAGAATTAAGGTTAACTTGGAAATGGCTTTTAATTAGAGGGCCTAGGATAATAAATATTTAAGAGAAGTTAAAATCAAGTGCTTAAAGGCTAAGTCATTGTAAACCATAAAAGTTTGGAAAGACAAAGTTTCATTTGGTATATTGATTTCAATTTCTTACATATTTTGATCTGGGAATTCAGAAACATTTTAAATATCAAATATTTTGAGTAAGTAACTTAAAATACATAACATATAGGACATAGAGAATGAAAGTTCATAGAAAACAATCAAATAAAAAGAACATATATTTCTTCCATAAAATGCTGGCTTGTAGTAGAGATAAAGGTCAGTCTTCTTCCAAGAAAAGAGCAAGCCACTGGGGTCAGAGAGGCTATTATGGTGAATGAACTACTTTATAAAATGACCAAAGAGTTCTGAATGATGATGATGATTATAGCTTTTGTGTATTACTATAATTATCTTGTTTATTGACTTTTTGCTGCTGGCGACTTACCCAAGAGGAAAGAAATTTGTTCAATACATTGGCCAAACACTAAAAGGATAATAGGAATGTGATGCTTTTGACTTTTGGATTGCTATTTTAGTATTTTTCAAAGACACCAGATGTTTTCTTATTCACTTTTTGCTCACTTTGCACTCAATGTTCCTGACTTTGAAGGTTTCATATGTTGAAAGATATGTATGCATACTGAGGGATATAGAGATATATTAGAATATCTACATACATATGTCTCACTCAATATTTGATACATATTGAAAATTAGTGTAACAGGATTATACTGAAATTAGAGAAAGATAGATTTACACTAGCAATTACTATATGATATACTTATGATTAACAAATCTTTTGTAAACGTTGATTTATTATTAATCTGAACCAAGACAGAGATCTTCTCTTATCAGGGTTTCAAAATGTTAAATTTGTATTAAGAATATATAAATATATATAAAGAATATAAGATTATAGATGAAGGAATATAAGAATATAAAGAACATAATATGAAGGAATGAAGGATATAAGATGAAATGGTTTGGACTGAGAGAATGATGTACAAGTTGAACATATAACGAATATGGAATTAAGCTAATGGTAAAATTGAGGATATAGGGTATGAATATGATGACCTCAGGACATTTATATTAGACAATTTCAAGTGTCTTGGAAGATTTCACAAGGAAAATATATCAATGGAATAACATTTTCTATACTTATATTAATATCTCTTGGCAAGTAAGAAAATATTTATTTCAGAAAAATATCACTATGTATTAAGAGATTTTCACTTTGGTCTACAAAAATCTACTATAACTTAATTCTAAAATTGCACTAATAAGTGGTAGTAACATGCTTTTTTTTTTAACATCAGGCATTTCTTGGGAGCTTAATGCTCAGGGGTCTTAATGTTGCTTGGTGAACAATATATTGTTAGGGCCTCCTGTTTTACATGTGATTTTGCATGGAGTTACTAAGCAGTATCTCTAGCCAGTAATATACTACTTTAAGCATGGTATACATGGAGGAAAGATGCACTAAGCTCTGGAAATATTGCATCATTTCTAATAGTATTGTATGGTACGGATGATGTCCCAAAAGCTGGAGTTTGCATTTTCAACACTGAGACAGAAGATAGAGTTGGAAATTAGATCTGAGAACACCTTGCTTGATTTTCTTTGCTAATGTCATTTTAGAAAACTACTTCACAGTTATTGTGTGAAATTCATGTGGCATGGTAGCAAAAGGTATAGTCATCCAGGATATAGTTGTGTAGTTTGGAAATTACTTTATCATAATCAGAACCCAAAATTATTTGAAGCATTTTTACTACATTTCCAGCAACTTTACTAAGAAAAGCTCCACAGCTTTCTTGTAGAAAAGTGTTGAGAATTAAGTGTGATTGGTCTAATTTGATTAATGATGATTTTAAGGCATATTGAGATTGAGTCTGCCACTGCTAAACATAATGCTCTTCTTCCCTAAATACCTACATCACACATAGTGATTTGCATCTCACTTGCTCATCATCACCTTTTGTGATATCTACTATATCTGGACCTATCAAGCCAGTCACTAAGGAGACATGGTTCTAATATAACTTATTAGAAAGCTTTTACTGGAACCCCCAATTTTCTAAATCTTAGCACACATTTACTTTAAGAAATGTTTATGTGCAAAAGTATAAGTGATAAAAATGGAAACTATTTAAGAAGTGAGGGAGTGATGTCTACAAAATGACAGTAGAGGAATGTCTAGGATTAATTGCCCCATGTCCAATTTGAACACTCCTCATTTATAAAATTACCTTATAATTTGTAAAAGACTTAAGGTGAGGGGTTATAGATTCTGATATGTGGTTATGTATCACAATAAAGCTAATCAGATTGGAAATTTTACCTCTGTCTAGCAGAAGTATCAGCTTCATATGATATCCTTCAGTGTCAGTAACAAAGAATAAGATGAACTAGACACCATTGCCCTCCAGGTTGCAAGCTAGACTTGACAGCCAAGAAAAAGTGAATAGTCTGTCCCTTTATTAAATACAGTCTTTACAGTCTCTGTTCTTCCACCCTGACTCCTCATTCCATATGTGTGAACCTTATTTCTAATAATAAGCAAATTAAAAGCAAACATTTAATTGGACAATCAATTTACTTTAAATACTTAAATGGACAATCAACAGGCAAACTTAAAGTTATATGTTTTTATTTGTTGCCTGAGCACATATGTACTGCCCCAAATATCTAAACTACTGTAAATCTGTTTTATTCATGCCTAGTTCACATTTGTTGACCTTACATTTAAACTCTTAGATAGTTTTACCTATGGGGCTATCTTGGAGATTTTGCATGGAGGATAATCTTACACAGTGAATAAAGTACATAAATATAAAAAGACACTTTGAAAAAAGGGCATATAGATTCACGCTGCCCCTATTCTAGACCTCTCCTAATACTGGGTAGCCCAAGTGGAGAGTGATCTTTCCATCAGAGAGTGAATTGAATACCCATTTTGCCATGAACCCACAAATTTGTCTCTGTACACTGAGAATTTCTGATTTGCTTCTACAAATCTAGTTTTGCTCTGCAAACTCTAGAGGCTTTCATTATGCAAGGCTTCCTAGAAATTCCTTATTCATGTTACTAATTTGTCACATAGATTACCAGCTTCCATCTCCTAGGTATCCCCTATGTCAGTGAAGATGTGAAGAAAAGGGTGCTTTTAGAATTGTTAGTGGTGACATGAATAGGTACAAAAATTACAGAAAATTCTGTAGATTATTTACTGCAATCTCTTTGATGGCTGAAGAGAGTCAACTCATTTTCGCCCAACCTGTTTCCTTGACATTTATTATATTTTGTTTTGTTTTGTCTTGTTGCTTTTCTATAAGCACAAGTTGTTTCTAGTTCTTGGATATATGCCATTCTTGTTGGCATAAGCCATATTTTCTTGTTTTCTTAATAACTAGATTCTGGTGTTTCAGTTACTGTTCTGGAGTTTCAGGAAGCAGAGCTATGGAATGTAAATAAACTAATGCTTTAACCATGTTCACTTCTTGTAGATGGCTTCCTTGAAAACAAGCCCTCTGAAACTTACATATAGTATTCAGCAATCAATATGCAGCACATGTGCTCCTGGGGTTCATGTTTTGATGCTATGCACATGTGTGTTGCCAACCCATGAACAGGGTGGTTGCACATGTTGACTGTGTCTCCTCCTTAAGATGTGTTCTTTAGTACTTTCTTACTTTCATACTGGAATGTGTACTAGGATGATCTCTATGATTTTGGAACAGTCTACATTCTCTCTTGAGCATGCTTTTCTCTCTCTCTCTTGTTCTCTTTCCCTTTTCTCAGAAATCAAAAATAAAATTTTTTTCTTACAAAAAATAAGAAATTTATCAAATAATTATACTTAGAGGTAAGAAATTTTAGTAGCTTTACTAGATCTGAACATTTCTGTCTGAAGAATAATTTTGTTTGGCCAATAACATTCTCACACTGGCATACTTATATTAAATATAAAGTAATTTAAAAGCTAAACACAGATATGCATATTCACAATTGACATCATATACATATTTCTGTAATTTGAAAATTTAAATTTACTTATATTTGCTTTGGTAAAATATATTACATACTATTGCTAATACCATAATAGTAGATAATAACTATACTATACTGCTTTAGGTGCTATAATACATTAGTATATTAGTAACACTATTGACCACAAAATTATGCAATTATTATCGCCAGAGAAATATATTTTTGTTTTTAAATTTATATGGTTTTAAAATTGATATGCATCTATTTTAATAATAAACTTTAAAAATTCTGGTGTCAATATTCTGCTATTCCCTAAGGTGAAACATGTAACAGTCAGTATTTTTCATAAATCCTCTATAGAATATAGGGAATGATATAGGGAATTGGTTTTAAGTATTCTTGTTAATATAAAATATTTAAATGATGAAGTTGGGAATGTGTTAAAATCATTCAGTTATTCTTCTCTTTCAAGACATGATAGTTTTAATACATTTTTCATTTCAGAAGCAAAAATATAAAAAACATATGACTGTTGTAGTCTTTCTGTTGTTATATATCCACTAAATTTAAAAGGTAGCTTAAATAAATAAATGTGCCATGAAATAGTATCCCAAACCCAAGTCACTCATCAAGCCCAAAAGAATAGATTTTACAAGTTTCTTAAAACCTAAGTGACAAAAGCCACATTTTTTCTTAAATCTAAAATACATCAGTTCAATGCTATAATTTATAATTTAGAGGTTGAAGTTCATATGTCTTTAGATCTGAGACAAAATGAATATATAGGTAGCTTATAATATTTTGAAGCCTTTTATATATTTCTTAAGAGTTTTAATTTTTCACTTTTTCTAATTTACTCTTATTTGACATTTAGTTTTGAAAACAAAACTAAAACTTAAGGAAATAATATTTTAAATCAAATCTTCTTGAGTTCACTAGTTCATTAAATTACAAATTAAAAATTGAGAAACTAACATTGGAATCTGAATGTAGGTTATAATTACTTTGAAAGCTAAACATGAAAATAAAACTGTGTCAAAATCATAATTAGTATTTGTCCTTGACTTGTCCTTGTTAGCAGAAATGGAACAATGGAAAATACTGCACAGAAGCATTGACTGGAAACTACATTTCATAGCTAATAAATCCCAACTTTCTTAGTAGAATATAATTAAAAGAATGGTCTGTAAACTCTATTGTTTGTGAAAAAATCCAAGAACATATTGCTATTCCTTTTTAACTTGAATCCTGCAATGACTTGAAACTACGACATTGAAAATTTTATTGCTATCAGTTAAAAACTATATAGGAATGATTTACAAAATGTAAAAAAAAACCCACCAGTGTTTGTGCCACAGCAATAGAACAGCAGTAGAACATTTGCTTTGCATGCAGCTGGCCCCAAATTTTATCCTTGAATCCCATAAGCTCCTCAAGAGAACCACCATTAATGACTCCTAGAAACAAAGCCAGGAGTAACCCCTGTGTCCCAAACCCCAAAATAACTAATGTTGGTGAGTCAAGAAAAAGCCAGATAGTCCTAAATACCCTTTATTTTTACCTAAGTGTCAATTAGGTAATTTCAATTAGGATATTTCTTGTGTTTACCTTATGAAAGCTATGAGGAACCTGTGGCGAATGATATGGGCTAATTGAGTTGAGTGGTAATTTGACTTAGTATAATGGAAATTCTTATTCAGTTTGAAAATTTTAGTTGCTGGCTTTTGTGTCTCAAAAATTTTACATTAAAATTTAATCATCTCTTACTTGAATTAAAAGAAGGAGAAAATAAATTTTCCATATTATTTCGAGAACATGTTTTGGATGAGCATTATAATTTTTTGTGTTTCTTTTTAAATTAGAAGTAAATTATAAAGGTTAGAATTTGAAAGGTATATGATACATATCATCTTGTTATATAGGTTCTTCCTATTTTCATTTTACTAACCTACTAATAGTTATATGGCAGGCTATTTTTACTTACCTTTAAATTGCTTTCATTGTTGTTGTTTTGATCTACATTTAGCAGTGCTTAGAGTTTATTTCCATGCTCTTAATTTTATACTATTGGTACCACAGTTTTAATCATTATAACTCTATAGAATAGTTTAAAGTCAGGGAAAGCAATGTCTCTAATCATTTCTTCTTAAATTTAAATGATACCCCATGCTAAGTTTATGAATATACCTACATGCCATATGTCTTACAAAGGGCTATTCCATGATGTACAAAACACTTAGGAGAGGGCCCAGAGAGATAGCACAACGGTGTTTGCCTTGCAAGCAGCAGATCCAGGACCAAAGGTGGTTGGTTCGAATCTCAGTGTCCCATATGGTCCCCCGTGCCTGCCAGGAGCTATTTCTGAGCAGACAGCCAGGAGTAACCCCTGAGCACCGCCGGGTATAGCCCAAAAACCCAAAAAACAAAACAAAACAAAACAAAAAAAAAACTTAGGAGACTTTAACAAAAAAATAGGGGGTATACTCACATCAAAAAAATGAGAAAATCTGTACAATGCTTTTGGAAGTATTGCCATTTTAATGATGTTGATCCTGCCAATCCATGAGCAAGGTATGCTGAGTGAAGTAAGTCAGAAGGAGAGAGAAAGACGCAGAATGGTTTCACTCATCTATGGGCTTTAAGAAAAATGAAAGACATTTTTAACAGTATCTCAGAGACAAGAGAGATGAGGGCTGGTAGGTGCAGCTCAGGACATGAAGCTCATCACATAGAGTGATGAGTGCAGTTGGAGAGATGACTACACTGAAAACTATCATAACAATGTAAATGAATGAGGGAAGTAGAAAGCCTGTCTCGAGTACAGGTGTAGGGGGATGGGGAAGAGGGAGATCTGGGAAATTGGTGGTGGGAATGTTGCACTGGTGAAGGGGGGTGTTCTTTACATGACTGTAATCATACGACTATAATCATGTTTGTAATCACGGTGTTTAAATAAAGATTAAAAAAATGAGAAAAGTTGAAAAATACTTTCTCAGAAACACACACACACACACACAGATATAAATGTGCTCTTTATTCCCTATCAGGGATATGCATGTAAAAATGACTGAAATATCAACTTATCACAATGTGCCTGGCCTACTTAAATATATATGAAATAACTAGCTTGTGCTAGTAAGTATCTGGGTTAAAAAAAATACTCTTATTCATTGTTACTTTGGTGTCATTTAGTTCAACATAATGAATAGCAGTATGGAGTTTTCTCAAAGGCCCTCAAAATAGTACCTCAATAACTCAGCAATTTTAGATTTTTGCATATGACCTATAATATCAAAATTAATTTGAAAGTTCTCTGCACACAAATATTTATTAAAACACTATTTATCAAATTCAAATTGTGGAAACTAACCAAATTTTCAACTATAAGTTGACAAGTAAATAAATTGTGCCATGCTCACATATAATAAAATATGATTAGATATAAGAAAATGCAAAATAATTTCTTCTTGCTACAACTTGGGTAAAATTTGAATATTCCATGCTTAACAAATTGAATCAGAAGAGTAATGCCATAAAAGATATTACTCATATGTGTAATACAAAAACATAATGTGGGAGGGGGGACAAGCTATAATGTAGCAGGTAGGGCATTTGCCTTGCAATCACATGTCTCAGATTTGATTTACAACATTCCTATATAGTTTACCTAGCATGCCAGGTGTAACTTCTTAGCACAGAGCCACCGGTAACCCTGAGTACGATTGGTGCGGCCCCCAAATCAAAACAATGACAATAAAAACAAACTACAATGTAAGGGATTAAAAATGGCTTATAAAAATGCAAACTGAGATTCTGCCTGTATAAGCAAGGTTGTGAAGCTCGGTTGGGGATAGCAGAGCAGATGTGAAGTGCAGGCTTATTCCTAGCAACAATGTAGGAGGGATACTGGCAAAGTGGTGGTGGGTGCAATACTATAAAAATTTATACCTAAGGCATTAATACTTACATCATATTATATCATATTATATATGTTGCCATTGCCATGTGAAATTGTGAGTTATTAAATCTTGAAAATTACTCAAATTATTTTGTAGTTAACTGTCATCTATTATGCTCTATAAATATTACAATATTAAATTCAAACATAAATCTCTTGTGAGTTTTATGCAAGCTATGAAATAAATTTCTAATAATTATGAAATATAAATTTCAATTTATATACACTATTTTAAATGGATAAAGCATTACACAGTCACTGAAACACTTGTATATTTCCAGTTTATTTCTAGATTCATATATATATATATATATACTATTGTCATTTTTTTATTTTGTAATTTTAATTCTTGTTTAGGTAGCATGGCTATGGTAGTTTTAACATTGTGGTATTAATAATCAATGTTACTTTTATTCCACCACCACCTAAGTGTCCAAGACTCTTCAGCACTGACCTTTTCTTACTCCTGGCTATGCACTAGAAATCACTCATGGCTTGGGGGACCATATGGGACACCAGGATCTAACCCAGGTCTGTCCTGGGTTTGCTACATGCAAGGCAAATGCCCTACTGCTGCACTATCAATCCGGCCCCTATACTCTATTTTCTGATTCTGCTTCTCTATATGCTTACAGATAAGTAAGATTATTCAATATTTGCACTTTTTTCTCTGAGTTATTTTAATTGTGTTATATATTCCAGCCCCATTATAGTGTCCACTATTTATTTTAAATTGTATTTGATTGCTATTGATTCACAAAATATTTCTGATTTGTAAGTGCTATTTAGAGATTCTCAGAGATTCTAATAATTCTGTTTTGCATTTTGGATTTGTGAAGTATTTTAATTTGTGGTTAATAACAATTTTTTTCATTTTATTATTTTTCTTTTAGTTTTTGGCTTATAGAAATACCACTAGTTTTCCTTTAACACATTCTTGATATTAATAAAAATAGCTGTTTATAGTTAAGTGTAAGGTTTGACTTAAATGTTAGAGACCATTTAGTAAATTTAGAAATTTTCATTCTATAATGTGTTTATTTAGAATAGGGACTATTTTACAATGCTAGGGCTGGGAAGGGATGCCTATGTCACTCCCAGCAGCACTTGGGCCTAATGCAAAGTGCTTGATGTTTCTTTTTTATTAGGGCATAAGGCTACTGGGGCACAATGGTCATTTCTGGAATTGAGGTGAAAATGTTTGATATGTTTTAATGAATTGTTCACATGTCCCTATGGATTCATTTTCTCTGCCATGTAAACTGAGACTTTATTTCTATTTTTTAAAAATTTTGTATTCTAAATATATTTATATTTATCCTCTGAATATTCTTATTCTTCTTATTATTATTATTATTTGTTTTGGGCCACACCCAGTGACACTCAGGTTACTTCTGGCTATGTGATCAGAAATCACTCCTGGCTTGGGGGACTGACCATATGGAACACAGGGGGATGGAACCGTGGTCCATCCTAGGCTAGTGTGTGCAAAGCAGATTTATTACAGCTTGTGCTACTGCTCTGGCCCCCAGATATCCTTTTTATTATAAAAACAACAATGAAGTGAAATCATTTAAATTTAGTGTTAAACCAGTCCTAACTCTCATTTTGAATAGTACATGTAAAAATTCAAGTAATATCTATATTCTTTGATTTAGATATAATTATACTTACTAAGTTATAAAGAGAGATTTGAGTTGTTGTAGTGATGGTATGGGGGTTAAGGTCCTTTCCTTGCATTTACCTAGCCCTGGTTTAATCGCTGACACCACATATGCTCACTTGATCATTAGGGAAATGATTCCTGAGCTCTTAACCAGGAGTGAGCCCTGAACACTTGTAGTGTAGCAACAAAACAATAACAACAAAAATAAAGACAAGGAGAAAATGGGGAATTGCCATAATTTATTTTCATAATAAAATTTATTAATTATTATTTTCATATAAAATAGGATTATAAGTTAAGGATAATAAATATTAATAAATTATGTTAAATAAAAATATTCCAGGGGTACAATGGAATTTGTGGTGTAATATAGTACATTAATATTATTTTCACAATATTCTGAGTTTTAAATTTTATTGATTAGTCAATTTCTGTTCAAAAATGAATGTCATATAACCCATGGTCAGTCTCTAAATAAATGTTTCTTCAATGACAGGATTATATATTGATTTGTTTCTTGGCTTCAGAGTTTTGATTGGACTCATATTTCCTCCAAAAGTCTCAAGTTCTATGATTGAAAAATATTAACATGGTTTAGGAAGAGCTTTTATATATTAGATAAATGATAAATATATGTCTAAACTCAAGTTGGTCTTTATTATTTTGACAGGTTACATTAATTGAACTGAGGAAATAATAGGTCAAGAGCCAAGTTAGTAAAGAAAATGTTTAATGCGTTGTATTTTTTCTACAGTGAAGACATTTCAAGTGGGACAGAAGAAAGAATTGTGAATAAAATACAGTCTGCCACATGGATTATGCTTGTTAATATTTTGCATTATTTTGAATATTGCACATAACAAATTCAAAATATGATTTGAAAAATAGACTAGACAAAGATGTCATGTATTTTGGAATGATACTATTTAGACAGATGGTACTATTGCAACTCAGTAAGCTATTTAATGTTTATTCATATGTCATATTTGTTTTAAGATATAAAGATCTATTTACATAATGTATGTGGAAACATGGCTACCAAATTCTGGACTATGTAATACAATAAGAAGGAAAATGGACATAAGAAAAATCTTAAATCTAGAAAAGTATTATTTATGTAATTTTATAAGGAAGCCAAATGTTCTATTTCACACTTTGAGGGAAGGGGAACTCATTATATTTCTCAGTGATAAACTTGCTCATAGAATAAAATACTGTAGATTATGTTTGCATTTTATGACAATACACAAAAATGTTCTAATTGAAGTATGACCGTCATTTTGCCATGTAGCTTGTGCCAAATTAGAACTAACTCCAGGCAATCCAATGATCTTGGCAATCTCTTCTCATTTTCATCATTCAACAGTTATATATTTATTGTTGCTCCCAAGTTGTCATTCTTTCCTTTAATTTTTATCTACCCTTATGTGTATTTTATTCTCCCTTAAATTTATACACTCTGAAGTGCTGGGCTTCAAATCAGATATTTATTCTAGGATTTTTTATTATTTGGATAGTAAAATAAATAGGAAACATGGTGTTTTAGAATGTTTCAAAAATATCACACTAAGTTACAGATAGATATCAGGGCCAGAGAAATATCTCAATCAATAGTAATGTATGCAGTAAACTATTTTTGATTCCCATTAGCTCATGATACCCTGAATATTGTCAAGAACAAACACCAAAGAGGACGTGTTGCAGATTATGCTTCCCCAAATACAATGTATTAAAATATATTTAATACACATCACTGATCATAAACCTATACATATATAAAAGAAAATATCACAAAAATTAGTGATATATGGGGGCAAACAGTGATGATCAAGAGTTATTCCTGGCTATGACCACAATAATTATTTCTGTTAGTGGTCAGGATTCCCTGTGAGATGCCACAATCAGCTACAGGTCAGCCATATGTAAAGCAAATGCCCTCCACATGATACTATCTTTTCTGCTCTAGTGATCTTTTCTAAATATGATATATTCTTTATTTTATCAAGTATTAGGGAAGATTGTAGCTCATTAAATATACGTTACTCAAACTAATATTTCTCTTTTAATGAAAAATTAAGAATTTTTAGTTCCACTTGTGGCCAGAGTTTAAAGCTAGAGGCACAGAAATTTGTCTATAAGCCCTTTGTATCATTCCATGCTAAATAGATCATGCAGATATTAAGTTTTTAGAGAAAAATACATTACTTATATAATACAGGAGATCTCATTAAGAATAACCAAGTGTGGGGCTGGGAAGGTGGCACTAGAGGTAAGGTGTCTGCCTTGCAAGCACTAGTGTAAGACGGACCACGGTTCGATCCCCTGGCGTCCCATATAGTCCCCCCAAGCCAGGGGCGATTTCTGAGAGCATAGCCAGGAATAACCCCTGAGAGTCAAATGGGTGTGGCCCAAAAACAAAACAAAACAAAAAAAAGTGTGAGGGGCCAGAACTATACTATACACAGGGTAGCATGCTTTCTTTGCATACTGTCAATCTAGCTTTGATCCCCATCTAAACCCATATAAATCCACTAGTTTGCTGAGTGATTCCTGAGTGCAGTGTCAGGAGTAAACCCCATGCATTGCCTGACCCAAAACAAAAACAAACAAAACAAAACAAAAAGAATAACCGCGGGCCCTGGGGGGCAGGCGGAGGAGGGAAACCCTTCCCATTCAATTTTCAAACGGAGAGGGAGCTTGCAGTTGGACCCAGCAGAGCTTACATGCCAAGAAAGCTGTCCCTCTGTTTTTCTGGTATGTTAGGGTCTCTGGTCGGACAGCGGGCCACAGAGCTCCTGGGCTGAACACTTGGTCCAGGAGACTGGGACCCCCCACGCCAGGCAGTTCTTCATGGCCGGCCCTGGCAACTCAGGCCCTGGGGGGCAGGCAGAGGAGGGAAACCCCTCCCTTATGTATATTCGACCCCCTGTTTTGTTTGCTAGTAATACTATTTTTCAAACCCCGTGACAAATGTACTTTTTAAGCATTATCCAAAAGCGTTCCTGATACTAGACTGTTCCTAGGAATAGAATCAGGATGCCCAAGATTCTAATAAAACACTCAAATTGACCTTTATTGTATAGTTTTTTATGTATTGCCTCTCCCCTCACCCCTTCGTCTCTCCTACCTCCTCATACCCAAACCCTGAACCATTATCTTCCCCTTATTCAACCCTCCTTATCCTCAGTTTCTGATCGGGTAGTCACCAAGACTGACCTTCTGCTCCAACAGCACCATCCAGCTCCTCATTGAATGACACCCTCTCGGTCCTCAGCTCATGCCTATGCAAATAACTACAACCAACACGCCTGTTGATCCATGCTTGGTGGCCCCTCATGCCCCCATCAAACTATGGACTGTTGCATAATACCGGAATCAGCTTCAGCATAACCCCTAGTTCAAGGAAAATATAGGGTTCTGTAATGCCGCAAAACATGTCTCAACTCAACTATCACCTGTTGTCTTCAAATACTTTTTTTTCTTTCTTTCTTTTCTTTTTAAAACCTAAAAGTGTCACATGCATCTCTTTTGTATATCTTAGATGTATTCCCTTACATCTATAACTCTTTTCAAATATCCTCATATAGTGGCAATTTTGCCCACTAGATTAGTTATTTGATTGTTTGATTTCCCCCCTGTGAGATCTGTTTTATAAGCAATACTGGTAGAAGAGTAACTCTGTATAGATTTCACGTTTATACCAAGTTACGGGAAATGTTGGACTTTATTCGTTGGCCCCCAAATGCACCAACAATATCTTGTGGCATTGCTTCTCTTTTGTATAGGCATAATAAAATGGAAAAATAATACATATGCAAACAAGTTTTTATCTAATAGAGATGGGAACACAAATTTGGTAATGTAATTAGGTCTTTTACCCTGAACATTGGCATAATGATTTGGCTCAGGTCTCAGAAGAATGGGCATTGCCCACACACACCTGATCTATGGAAACAACCACAATTGTCTTTAACATTCCCAGGATCCAAGCCTCTACCAGAGAAGACCTACCACTGCTTTGGCATTGACTTACTCCAAAGAGTACTCCCAACACCCAGGCGACTCAGCAACAGTCTGCTTGCAGGGCAGATCGCTCTGCATTTAATGATATGCTGAAACTAGAGGATGCTCCACATCAGCCTGACATTGACGAAAGAAATGCACAGAATCCAGAGTCTTTAAATATAAAAGTCTGATACCAACTATAGCTAAAGTGTGCAAAAGTTTCACCAGGACCTTGAGAATGACTGGAGTTGGATAGACTGGTATGCCTGGAACCCAGAGTCTGTCTTATGCCAATAAACTTCTGGGGTGAGGCCTTTTTGTAATCAGGTCAAGGACTTTTTTTTTCCATTTTCTCCATTTTTCTGGACCTATGCAAACATTGGCGATTGCCACTATCACACCTTTACTATATTTTCTTTTTACTCTTATCCTTTAAGGAAAAAAAATACAACTTACTAAACTTAAAAACAAATTACTGTAGTAGAGTGCCTGTCTTGAATGCAGGTAGGGGAAGGGAAGGGGGAAGGGGATAATGTTACACTGGTGAAGGGGGGTGTTCTGGTTATGACTGTAACCCATATATGATCATGTTACTTAAATAAAAAATATATTTAATAAAAAAAAGAATAACCAAGTGGAAATTGATTTTTTTTTTGGTAATTTGAGAATTAACATGAGAAAACTTGAATTTTATTTTGGCCTTTCATGAGAATTAAGATGAGAAACTTAATAAACTGATGTGTATCTACTAATAAAAGTTAATCAGGGTGCTATGATTCAGACAAAAGAATTAAGAAATGACTTTGAAGTTTAGTAAGAAATGAACATAAAATAAACATAAATTTTCTATGTAACAAACATGAGTTCAACAAAGGTATAAACTGAAGTTTTTTTTTTGAAAAATGAAGAATTACTCCCAATTTCTGATTTGTATATGAGGCAAATTTAAAGGTGTGTATAGCATAACCACAAAATTGCTGTTGTATTTTTATTTTAATTTTTTAGATTTTCATCAGTACTGTTTTGATATTAATGTTGGTAATTCCTTAGCAAGGTCTATCACAGTTTTTGGGACATTATATGAGCTGCAAAAGTATTACATTTGTTCTTAAAGTGTTAATGAGGATCTCATGTCACCTTCAAAAATCCATGTTTGTCCCAATTATTTTATGTTATCAAAAATATTATTCAGGGTTTAGTATCGTACTTCAGGTACTTAACTTGCACACAGCTAACATGGTTTAGGTCCCCTGAACTCAGCTAGGAATAAGTATGAATACACTCATGTGTGGCCCCCAAAATTTTTATTTGGTAACTATGATTATCAATATTTTGACAGCACTATTAACTGATCTAATGTGTATACCTAAATAACTATATAACTTTGTTCCATTCACTGACACTTTTTCTTTCCTCCTACCTCTTCTTTTTAATTTAAATGATTTATCATGAGCTTTCTCTCTTCATACTTTGTTCCATTATTTTTCCTCTTCTATCCATGTTTCTTTTCTTCTTTTAGGTAAATTTCATTTCAAATCCTTAATTTCCAAAACCAAATTTCAAGAATTTCAAAATATATATAGATATATATAGTGTATATATAGCAGATTTGCAGAAAGATGGACTCAACAGATATTTAGCTGGACTTTTAATATGGATTCCTTTTTATTTTCATTTATGACTTTATAGTTTATGGATGCATTTTAACTATAATCATCACAAAAGGATATAAATCTTGATTCTGTGAGTATGTCTAACTCATATTTGTAAGCCCATAGATCTAGTTTCCAATCGTTGAATTCTAGTTATGGTCCAGACTCATGAATCATCACTAAGTTCTTAACATTTTTTTTACCTCAATGTACTTGATCATCAAAACAACCCTCTAAAATTTGATTTCCTATTGATTGGCAATCTGTGGGTCACAAGTTAATTTATACCCTAATATATTAAAAACCAGTGAGTGACAGAACTAGGATAATACTCAGAGAACTCTGATAGATTTTTTTTGTTTTTGATTTATTTATTTATTTATTTATTTTGGTTTTTGGGCCACACTGGCGGCACTCAGGTTCCTCCTGGCTCTGAGCTCAAAAATTATTCCTGGCAGTCTCTGGGGTCATATGGGATGCCTGGAATAGAACCCAGGTTCCACCCTGTGTGACACTTTCAAGGTAAACACCCTACAACTGTGCTATCGCTCTGGCCCTGACTGATTGAAATTTTTAATAATTTATGCAGATTACACAATTTTGTGAACAAATATGTCTTCTCAGTTACATGCCTCACAAGAGAAGAGTCATCATATGACTTACTAAAATAGTATGCATTAATTTTATTCAACAAGAAAGACAGAGTATAATAAACAATAATGTTAATAGAAAATGGAGTGAGAAAGAGGCAATTTGCCAATTAATTATATATTTAGGTGGGGTTTTTTTTTTGTTTTGTTTTGTTTTTTGGTCACACCTGATGACACTCAGGGCTTACTCCTGGCTCTGTGCTCAGAAATCGCTCCTGGCTTGGGGGACCATATGGGACGCCAAGGGATCGAACTGCCACTTCACCATGACTCCAACACTTATTTAGGTGTTTTTTTAAATTTGCTTTTGTATGTGATTTTTGAGGTTCATCCTACTGTACTAGGATTCATGTGTCCAATATAGGGTAGAGACTGAAATCTTGGTTTATTAAGCTATTTCCCTAAGTATAGAGATTTATTTTTTTAAATTATCACAACACAGAATTTTTATTTTCATTTCCATGATATGTGAATTTATTTTAAATATTATAAAAGCAAAGTTTTTTGTAATTCATTTTTATACTTGCTAATTGTACACAGTGTTTTTTCTTTTTCTTTTTTATTGAAACAGTTGTGATCTACAGAGTCCTTCATAATTGTATTTTAATACACAATGAATTAGGGCACATCAGACCATCAGTATTAACTGCCAACTGGACCCAGAGTGCATTTTATGCCACCACCCTTGCCCCCTTGTTTCTAGTATAACAGGCCCTTTTAAATTTAGATTGTTAAAATTTTGGTACTTTGATTCTATTATCATTGACTTTGGTTTGAATATTTAGTCTGTCTTTATTCATTTCCCTGCCAATGTATCTGAGACCACTTGGCCCCAGCCTTTCTTTATTCCTTTTTTCTTTGTGTTCTAGAAAAAATGTGGGAATAAATGGTAAAATAGAATAATCCATGTCCCAAGATTATATTTAAAAGGTGAAAGCCCTAATTTAAACAATAAGAGATAAAAATTACAATAAAAAGTGTGTGGCAAAAAACTGTGTGGAAGTTGTTGGTGACTTTTTTTACAGCAAAAGTTTGGAAAAATAGAAATAAAAATCCTTTGGCATAAAAACAGGGTGAATTATCTTGAAGCCTCCTGACATAGACCAACTCCAGGCTCCAGGCATATTAAGTTGTCAACCCCAAAGTCTTTCTTCTTGGTTCCAGTAAAAGCTGTTCACAATCACAGTTGTTGCAGTCAGGTTTCTGTAGTTAGAGATCCTGGTTTTTATACATATTTTATGTTGAAGTCAGGATGATATGGAGCATCTTTTTGTTTGGTCAAATCTTTAGGTGGCAACGCAGAGAACCCTATTCTGAAAGCAGGTTGATGTTGTTACCAAGTCACCAGGGTGTCATATGAACTCACTCTGGAACAATTCAATGCAAAAGCAGCATTAGGGACTTCCCTGGCAGAAGTCAATTCCTAGTGCTGGTGTGGAAAACCAAGCTGGTTCTATAGATGGGACTTAAGGTTCAAGGGTGAATGTCCAATGTCCAATTCTAAGAATACTACACCAAAGCATTATAACAAGTGTTCAGTGTGTGAGGCCCCACAACAATATAAAATTTATGTGTTCCTTTCTCTATTAGCAACATAAGATTTCCTCATTTTAATGTGCCTATGCAAAAAAAGGAGCAATACCACATAGAACTACTGGTGTATATGGGGGTAAAAATGACAAGCTAGGGGCCAGTGAGGTGGCGCTAGAGGTAAGGTGTCTGCCTTGCAAACGCTAGCCAAGGAAGGACCACGATTCGATTCCCCAGCATTTCATATGGTTCCCCCAAGCCAGGGGCGATTTCTGAGCGCTTAGCCAGGAGTAAACCCTGAGCATCAAACGGGTGTGGCCCCCACAAAAAATGACAAGCTAAACAATCCCAATAACCTGGTTTTAACATGGACTCGGAACACTAGAGAAACTTATTTACTAGAATTTCCTACTAAATAGATCCAAAAAAAAATATGGAAGAAACTACCGCTACATAAAATGATAGATAATAAGAGTTATGCCTATTAAGAAAATACATACAAATAAATATTGAAGGAGATATACATGCCCTCCTTAAGTCTTTTAAAATTGTTTGGGAGAGATAAAATCCGGAGCACAGTTTCTGCCTGTTATATGGTCTTGTGGAGACTAAAAAATGGTTCCCAGCCATCACTTATCAGGAAATGTCCTTGAGCTTGAGTAGCAAGCAACAGTCCACAGAGAAGGGAAGTGGGGGAAAAGGAGCCACTGAGAGCAAATCAGCAGCAGTGGCAGGGCAGCTTATTCTCAGGCAGAGGCAAGGCAGGCTGGGAATCTATCTTTTCTCTTTGGGAGCTGGTTGGCAGCTGGCTGGTGTGGGGAGAAGGAGGAGAATTTTAGTAATGACACCGGAACCCAGAAGGAGGCTGAGTGAAGGTTGGAAAGGAGGCCCTGTTCATTCTAGGTGGAGGGGGATTAGGATGGGAGTTTTCCTGTTCCCACCTAGACACAGGCCTGACTATCCCAAGGGACAAAGTATCAGCAATGTTGCTGGAACTAGAAGGAATCTGAGAAAAGACCAAAACAGACAGCCCTGTTTGCCTTTGGTAGAAAGGATTAAGAATTGAGGTACCCTATTCCCTCCAAGACACAAATGTGGCTGGCCCCAAAGGTCCAAGGAATAGTGATGGCACTGGAACTTCGAAGGAGGCTAAGGGAAGGCTGGAAAGTAGCTAGATTGTACACAGTGTGTTGTATGAAATAGATATTCCCTAAATATTGTCAGGGAGAAAACATTAGCTGCTTTAAAGCTCAGTATTTTGAATAAGTCAAGACTATGCTTTACAAAAATACAAATGATCATTTATTAGGGTAATGCAAGATAACAAAAGACACCTGTGTTTTTTATCTATTGCAATAAAAACTACCTCAAATTTATGGCTTAAAATTATATTGATTATTGAAACATAACTTGAACTAATTAATGAAAATTTTAAGGATGTGGGTGCCAGAACAATAGCACAGCAGTTAGGGTGTTTGCTTTGCACACAGTCAACCTTGGTTAAATTCCTGGCATCCCATTTTTATGCTCCAAGCCTGCCAGGAGCAATTTCTGAGCACAGAGCCAGAAGTAAACCCTGGGGATGGCCCCCAAAATAAAATAAATAAAAATTTGTTTGAGTTTTTACACAAATGTTATCTGTGTGGAGAATACATAGCTTACTTACTCAACTATATGTCATATATTATATTCATAATCTATATAACAAGAATTTATGTAGAAATATTTTGGGAAGCTACACCTATCTTTGCTCAGAGTGTTCTCCTGGATATGTGCTTACTGATCACACCTGATAGTGCTCAGGGGACCATATGCAATACCTGTATTCATAGCAGATTTTGTGCTAGGTCAATCATATGCAAGAAAATGCTCTCTTGCACTATCTCTTAGGGTCCTCTTCTCTGCACGCAGGAGACTAGCCATATAAACATATTGATTATATCAACTAATTATATTTTTATGCAGTTCTGGAATACTCAGCTAATGAAATGTATTTTATATATACTTGACATAATAAAACTGAACAAAATTTCCTCAAGTTTCTAACTGCTGTTCTACAGAAAGATGCAATTTTTACACTTTTTGTAATCTTTTCCCAGGATAGTAGTACTATGGGTGAGGATCTTAATACCAGGAGTTATCCTTGAACATAGAACAAGGGTAAGCCCTAAGCACCATAGTCTATGGCCCTAAAACATAAATAAAATAAAAATAACTTCTCTTCTCAGTGTCTTCTCCATGGACAGCTTAAATTTATTATAAATGTGGGTAGAACTATCAAATATTTCTGTCTTTTATGTCACTTGTATTACTTTGTTTAATTTTCTAAATTTTTTATGATGCTGTAAATGGAAAACTGTTGTTTCTTATGCGTGATTATTATTCTGTTGCCTAAATATCTACATATTTTAAATATAATCATATATAGACATATTCTTTAGCCACTTCTATTTCTCTTTGGCTATTGTATATGCTGAAATAAATTTTAAGTTGAATATAAATTTCAGTATTAATGTTTTCATAGTTTGGGATAGATCTTCCAAAATAGGATTCTTGAATTATATGATAATTTTTGTTTTAGCTTCTTAAAAAAGCTTCTTAGCAACTTCCACCAAATTTGTATTCACACCCAAAGTGCAAAAGATATATTTTCACACCCTTTCCAAAACTTGTTACTGTTGCTTAATATATAATTAATTCTTAGATGTGTGAGGTGATAGCTTATTGTGGTATTAATTTGTATTTCCCTAATGATCAGGGATCATGAGTATGTTTTTCATATGACCAACCTTTATCTGTGTATAATTGTTTATATTTTGGTGTGGGGTATATGAGACAGTCGGGAGACCTTATAAGTAAGATGTGCTTGTGATCCATCTTGGGTCAGCATGGTGAAAATCAGCAAAATTTAATCTACTGACCTACTTCTCTGGAGGGGGCACACCCAACAGCACTCAGGGTTTGATCCTGGCTCTGTACTCACCAATTAATTCTTTTAGCTTGGGGGACCATATGAGATGTCAGAGATCAAACCCAGGTTGGCCACCTGCAAGCAAACATCCTAAGCAATGTATTATTACTGCAGCCCCAGAACATACCTTTTAAAAAGTGTTTATATATAAATATATATTAAAAAAATATATATATAGTTTTTTAATCATTGTTCTGTTATTAAGTTGTAAGAGTTTACCTTATTAGTTTGGCACCAGCAGTGTTCAAGATTTATTCCTGGTCTGTGCTGAGGGATGATAGGAATCAAATGTATGTCAGGGCATCTAAGTCTTAACCCCACCTACTCTACTACCCAGCCCACCAGACAAGTATTAGATTTCACTCCCGACTATATGCTTAGAGACTTAGGAATCACTTATGTTAGTGCTCAAGCAGTTTATGTAGTAATGAAGATCTAATCAGGACCTGCTGTGTGTAAGGCAAATGTGGGACATAAATAAACATAAAAGAAAACAAGAATTCCATAAAAACTCTTGGACTCTGATTCAGATCAGAAATTTGAAATTATAATAGGGGGAGGGAAAGAGAGCTGATGGGGTGGGGATTCTCAGGAACAAAGATACAGGTATTAGTTCATTGATAGAAGGTGTGGTATAAAAACCTACCATATTTTCCAGTGTATAAGACAACTGGGCGTATAAGATGACCCCCTATTTTGCTGTTAAAACATAGGTTTAGGCCTATATTCGCTGTATCAGACAGACTGTTCCCTGTGCTGCAACTGTATGTACCACAGTGAGCCAATCACAACAAGCAAAGGTTCAAAGGTTATACTGTAATAGACTTCCTCTCTGACTCTGGCCAATCTGAGCAGGCTTTTGACAGTGTAGATTTGGGTCCAGAACATTGTCTAATTTGCATGCATAAAAAGCCTGCTTGGATTGGCTGAGTTAGAGATGCGGTCCGAGCAGCCTTGCAGTGATTGGTGCAGGATCGAGTTGGAAAATTTGTTTTGTGACAATATTTAGACAATTTTCATTTAGCGACATATTGAAACATTTTTCAGGGTATACTCGGCGTATAAGACGACCCCTGATTTTCAGTTCACTTTTTTTTTTTTGTTTCAAAAGTCATCTTATATGCCGGAAAATACGGTATATTTTGAGAAGATACAGGTTTTACCCCTAAATCATGCATAGTATTCTAACCTACTGTTATCTCAATGAAAAAATAAATAAAAATTTTATGTTGCCATAAAATCTCCCTAGCTATAGTGAAATATACCATATAATTTGTTAGGGATAGAGTGCTATTTTTCTGTTTTTGTTGTTTGTTTGTTATTTTGCTCTTTGAGAGCTTAGAGCTCAAATGGGAAAAGTTGTTGAGTACATTAAATGATGAGAGATCTACTAAAACTTTGCTCAATAGAAAATTTTGTTAAATTATTTCTTTTTTTTTCTTTTTTTATTTAAACAACTTTATTACATACATGATTGTGTTTGGATTTCAGTCATGTAAAGAACACCACCCATCACCAGTGCAACATTCCCATCACCAATGTCCCAAATCTCCCTCCTTCCCACCCAATCCCCGCATGTACTCTAGACAGGCTTTCTATTTCCCTCGTACATTGTCATTATTAGGATAGTTCAAAATGTAGTTATTTCTCTAACTAAACTCATCCCTGTTTGTGGTGAGCTTCATGAGGTGAGAGCTGTAACTTCCAGCTCTTTTCTCTTTTGTGTCTGAAAGTTATTATTGCAAGAATATCTTTCATTTTTCTTAAAACCCATAGATGAGTGAGACCATTCTGTGTCTTTCTCTCTCTCTCTGACTTATTTCACTCAGCATAATAGATTCCATGTACATCAATGCATAGGAAAATTTCATGACTTCATCTCTCCTGACAGCTGCATAATATTCCAAATTATTTATTAACAATTACCTTTGAAAAGATTACAAATTTCTGGTAAAATGAACTGTGTAAAAATAGAAATTAAAATTGCCAGTTACTACCATACTAAAAGTGACTCAGAAAACAGTTAGAAGAGAAAATTTCATCAATGTGTATTAAAGGATACTTTGTAAAATACTGAGATCACAAACTATTTATAGCTTTCATTCTTCATAATGTCATTACTTTTTCCTTTCTCTCAGCATTTAAGATAGGCAGGGCTTTATACAAGAGTAGAAATCTGTTTTTATTTTAGATTAGAAATAGTACATTGCATCCTGACAAGGTGCTATGAAACAAAGAAGAAAGGTAAATGATTTAAATATACTATAATAAAATATATAGAATATATATATAAAATGAATTAAGCAGTCACCTGCAATTTAAAATTGTAAGGCAATTAAAATTTTAAGTCAATCATGTAAGGCATTTCAAAAATAAACACTCAAAACCTCATTGTGACTTGTACATCAGAAATAGTTTAGGTTTATAACACTCTAGATTTACCCTCTTGGATATTTTTGTTTGTTTGTTTTTTGCTTTTTTGTCATTGTTATGGCTTTTTGTTTTGTTTTTGTCTTTGTCTTTTTCTATCCCTTCAAACAGAAACACATAACTTGAATCATCTTGTTCTACTCATAAATTTAGAGGGAATAAATGGAGGGTACCAAGACTAAACAGTTGTATGAACATTGAGTAGAAAAAAAAAAGATCAGGGCCGGGCGGTGGCGCTAGAGGTAAGGTGCCTGCCTTGCCTGCGCTAGCCTTGGACGGACCGCGGTTCGATCCCCTGTGTCCCATATGGTCCCCCAAGCCAGGAGCAACTTCTGAGCGCATAGCCAGGAGTAACCCCTGAGCGTTACTGGGTGTGGCCCAAAAACCAAAAAAAAAAAAAAAAAAAAGAAAGATCAGTCTTAAACATCAAATCCAAAGCCAACTGCAACAGAATTGATACCCATTCTACAACAAGCTAGACACAGGGGACCAGTTGTACTAGCAAAAGGGGGGGTATATGTGATGCATGCTGAGAACAGTGTTAGAGGACAACACTGGTGGTGGGAATGCCCTGGGTTCAATGACACTATGTACCTAAAATATTACTGTGAAAGATTTGTAATCCACTTTGGTCACAATAAAAATTATTAATAATAAAAAATAGTTTAGGTGACTTTTTCTGGGATAAATAGTGTATTGTCTTTTAAGGGATTTCCTGATTAAGTAATAATGTATCTCTATTTTTAGTCTATCTTGGTAAGTATACATCTATGAATATGCACATTTACACATATACTTCATTTTGTAATGCATCTATTGATAATAGTTGTAAGTAATGGCTATATATTTAGTGCTTTCTTAGAACATATGATTTTCCATACAGAATGCAAAATCCTATAATGAAAGCAGGGTTGTTAATATTTTTATGTTCATCAGTAAAACTGAAAGAGTTTTAAGGGATTGTTCCATGTACATATATAAGAGGAGTTATGGTATATGTCACTTTATAAGGTACAGTATATAAAATTAAGCAAATTATCTTAAAATGTAATGTCATAAAAATAGTTTCTCATTTTCCATCATCTTCTTGGTGATAAAAACATCTTTTATAAATTTCACCTGGATGTAAATTATATGTCCACCTCCCTTTTATCGTAATTTTTTTCAGGGGATGTTTATAGATGTACTTTATTGTTGGTCTTTTAGCATACTTATTGATAATGGCAAAACACCTAAATAATAGGTTGTCAGTCAAATCCTGTCAAAATCAAATTTGATACAATCATCTTTTAACTAGAAAGTTTTTCGAGATTGCTGTTGAAACTTGTCACTTAGATTTTAAGAGGATAAATTAAGAATTGGCTAGATAATATATCATCTTCTCTGAAAAATACACATTACATTTACATACTTAACTTGTATTTTGTTTTTAAGAGGTGTGTTTTTAATTCTATAGGCAAATTCAATTTTTTCTTAAATATGTTCATATACAAGTTCCAAGAGTCACTTATATTAGGCAAAGAATAGTTGCACTTCTGATATCACAGGAGTTGGTACATTAGTGCAGAATAAGACATTACTTCAGAACAATTAATGATGCCATTTATTTCCTGGTGCTCTGAGCCACAACCCCCATTTAGATGGATTACTCTCAGAATTCTCTACGATATTCAATGAGATACAATCACCTTTATTAGTGGCACTATAAAGGCAAGCTTGAGAGATTTTGGCAAGATCATCATATTTTTAGAGATGCATTTATCATTTTGCTTTTTATCTTTTATTAAAAAGGTGCTAATAATCTTTCTGATTCACTGCTGTTTTACTCCCTAGATTGCACTAATAGGATCATTTTCATAAAACTCTTGGCTAAAATGTCCTGCTATTGACCTATGCCACTCCATTTCTAGATTAATCAAACATATATTTCCATGCATAATATATGTGCCAACAAAACATTGAATCTTAAAGCTCTATAAAGTAGTATTTCTTACAGATATTCAACAACAAACTTTTTAATTTATTTCTTAACAAATTTTGAAATATTAGAAACACTAATATTGCATTATTACACACCATATATAGGCATAATTTAACTCTTATGAAATAAATTTGTATTCTTTTTTTATTTTTCATTGTTTTGGTTTTTGTGCCATACCGGTGATGCTCAGGGGTTACCCCTGGCTATGTGCTCATAAATCCCTCCTGGCTTGGGGACAGTAAGGGACACCAGGATCAAAGTATGGTCCGTCCTAGGTTAGCGTGTACAAGGCAAATGCCCAACTGCTTGCTTTACCGCTCCAGCCCCTCTTAAGAAATAAATTTTAAGAAAAATAAAAAATCCCTAGGGGCCAGAGCACTGGCGTAGAAGTAGGACGTTTGCCTTTTAAGCAGCTGACATAGTACTGACCGCGATAGGATCCCCTCAGAGTCACATATGGTCCCCCAAGCCAGGAGCAATTTCTGAGAGTATAGCCAGGAGTAATCCGTGAGCATCACAGGGTGTGGGGAAAAGAAAACCAGAAAAAAAATGAAAAGGAAAAAAACCTCTAAACAAATATCTTTCATATTTTTTATTTGAAAGCTGGGATGAAAATAGGAAATTATAAAGTAGCTAATGCATTTCTAGTTCTTTTTGTTGGTGTATATAACCCTCATGTCTTAGTCATTAGTGAAATTCATGAATTATACAGTCAAGTGAAATGATAATAAAATTCTATAAAATGTTTAACCTTTAAAATAGGTTTTCTAAAATATTATTCTATCTTAGAATGATGTACATTTTGATATTACTCTAGGGAACTAAGAATATGATAATGATACTTGATCTCTGCCAATTTTTTTTCTGTATTCAGTACACTTTCCTTATATTTATAGGTGATTTGCATTATAGAAGAAAATATTTTATGACAAATATATTTTGCAATTCAATCCCCATGTCTCTTCATATACTCATCATTATAGTGATTGCATATATTTTATTTTATTGAAACCATTGTTATTTACCAAGTCCTTTATAGTTGGGCTTCAGACATACAATAAATCAGGGCCAATCCCACCACCAGTGTCAACCTCCTTCCACCATATACCCAGAGTATATCTCCTACCACCACATTTTTCCCATTAGCCTGCCATTAAGAGACTGATAAAGTGCTTACATATTCTTTCTACAAATCCCATATATCAACCTTTATAGCTATTTCTATGTATACTGTATTAATTGCTACATCTACATAGATTAAATACCTTTATACTTTACATGTATATGTATAATACATACTTTACATATCTATACTTATATATATTATATGTTAAATATAATATATATAATCTTTTGGATTCTTTGGTTTTTTGTAGCTTGATACTAAATGTAACAGCATTTCATTAAAATATTTACCTGTATATGTCAAAATTCTTTCATAATTGATGAAAACCTCTTATTGTAAACAGTATTATAAGAGTGTTATGTGTAATTATTTTACCTTTTTCTTCATTATGGGGGATCATAGACAGTGAATGAGCTGTCAGGATTCTTGAAGATGTAAGTATCTCTGGGAAAAATACCAAGGTCTCACATCTTAATTTCTTTTTAGCAATTAAAACATCTTTTGGGTTGGGAATTGTCTTACTTGAAGCAAAAGTAAGTGTAGAAAACTATTATAAGTTTTCTATACTTCAGTTAACATAACCACAAAAATCATGATTGAGAGAGTTCTAGGACACTATTGATGTTAATACTTGATGTTGCCTTAACTTAAAGTTTTCGATTTAGTGTCCTTTATTCACACTAAGAAACAAACATTTCATTTCTGTACAGGTTAGTAAGGGGATAAAGATTATATTTGAGAAACAGTTATGAATTTCAGACCTTGCCTCCAAGTATTTTAAGCAGTTTTCAATTTAAGGCTCACATTCATTTGCTCTTTTTATGGATTATTTCCTTACTAATTAGTATGGAAATAAAATTTTATCATTATTACAAGTTTGTCATGAGAAGAGTACAGTCATACCTGTTTGTAATAAAGTATCCCAGGTCCTTATGATTGCTTATGTCCTTTTTCAAACCAGTCTGTTCACTGACTTTGATATGAAACTGTTCCTTTGTGATATTTCTAAAGGTTGAGTTCTTTTTGAAATTTTTGACTTTTTCCAATTGCCTATAAGATTCATTGTTTAAGATGCCTATGTGAGTTTGAGTGGAGAATCCACTTTTCTAACAGGTAATGTGAATAATAGATTTAATACCAGTTAAACTGCAATAACAGATTTACAGAAATATTGCTGCCATCACCATAAAAAACTTCTTAAAATATAAAAGTGTTACAAAATACCACAAGAGCAATATATTTGGTATCTTGGTGTAGAGAATGATTTGTTAGATTTAACTTCAAAGTCATCATTAATGAAAGATAATCAAGTAACTTGAATTCATCAAAATGTAAAGTGATTTTGCTCCAAATAATATCATCAGAAGCCATTCTTGAGCAATGTAACTAATCCATAATTGGCATAAGAAAGGCAGAATAGACTTAAAATGGACATAAAATCTATTGTAGGTTATACTAATTATCTAAAGTAGGTATTTGTGACAGAATATCTTAAAAAATATCTGCATATATTACTTTGAAGCTTTATGGTTATTATTTACTTTATTTACTCACATTATAGAATGACAAATAAGACCTTAAGAAAAACCCAAAAGAAAAAGATCAGAGAGGAAAAAATAGAGTAGGATGGGAAGAGGAAGAAATATATTTTATATTTAAAAATTTGCTACTCTAATGTGAGTAATTATCCCTCTTCTGTGAACTCTTTATCACTGATCCTTATCAGATTGTGCTAAAAGAAATAGCTGGACAGACATTTCCTTTTGTAGACAAATCTCGATTTTTTTCAGTCACTTATTGATTTAAATTAGACACAATTTTATTTTATGGAACTGGAATTTGGGGTGACCTTTGTAGACTATTGAAACAATAAGTATAAGTATATTAATAACTTCCTCTATCTTTACAAATTTAAATCCAGTTTAACTGGCTATGATCAATGAATATTAGTTGAATAAATTGTATAAGCATAAGGAAATTATAACATCTTGAATTTTGATGTTTATAATTTGAGAAATAAATATATAACAAGATAAAAAAAGGTGTCCTTAGCATCTGTTTTTACCAAATTTTAGCATTTTTTTCTACTTTTAAATACTGTATAGGAGTAAAAAGTTTAAGTTTTTTCAGGGAATAGACAAAACTTAAAATCTGCCTTCAAATTTCAGGGAATACGTACAAATATTTTTGACAGTACAGAAAATAGTCTATATGTCTATTGAATAACTGTATACTGCTAAGCATTTATATCTCAGAAATTTTGGACTTTTTAAGGAGGGCAGTGGCATCTTGAGACACATGTTACTAATACATAATATCAGTCTCATGGTTCAGTGATACTGAATCCTCACACAGGAATATAATGCTAAGTAAATACTGATGAAATACTTTGCTCTGAAAAACTTATTTCCTACAAAGAAATCTGTTATATTTGCTTTTATTTATACAAATGTGTTAAGGAATTATCTCTTAATTTCTTTAATTGATCTTAAACAATTAGCTTTTCTTGGCGGTTTGAAAACTTCATTTACCTCCTCATAATTTTCAATCATGGATATTTTGTTTTATGAATTTGTGAGACAGAATTCTTGACTATTTTGCTCTTATTTGTTTAAGTAAAGGGGATATAAGGAGAGATTTTGAATTTAGAAAATCTATTTCTATGATTGACTTTGTATCTTTTTAATTATTTAATATTTTTTGTGTTCAAGTAAGCTTGAGAATTCAACTTTTGAACAGAAAAGATATAACTGAAAATCCCATCTGTTCACACCATTTCTCCACATAATAGGGAAAAAAAGAATCATTTTGAAACAAAACTGGGGTGCGACACTCAAAATAAATATTTGAAAGTTTTTGGTCAAGTAAATTAGAACAAGAGTTTTATTTTATGTTTGTATTCATATCTTATCGATTAGAGCCTTCAAACTTTTATTCTTTCTTACTAGTTACTTTCAGAATGAATATTTCAGTGGGAATGGGAAATAAATGCTTTATTTAAGCACCTGTTTTATTTATATTTATATACTTTACTGATTTATTTATTTCAGAATGGATAAAACATTGGTTTTGATTTTGGTATGATTTTATTGGCGGTAAAAAAGTCGCTGGCTTTCTGGTTTGTGTTGTAAAACTTTTTCTTGTTCTTTCTTCTATTTTTATTTTATTTTTTTTTATTTGTGCTAGTTAGAAAGAAAGCAGAATTCCTTTAGATTTACTGCACCTGAGAAAGCATGACATGAAAACTTCACAAGAAAGGATGTGTTTTACTCAGTGGAGCTCATTTACTAATAAATGTCATGTTGCATTATCAATGCTGGTTTGAAACAGAATATACTGTATACCTGTGTCTATTGGTGAAATCACATAAGCTTACCAAAAATAGAAAGTGTCTATAAAAAAGCAACAACTTTGATATTTCATTATTTTGTTACTGATACTTTTTTAGTTATATATGCTGTATCATGCCTCACAAGATAAAATGATTAATACTAGTTTAATTAATGAATACTTTTACCTAAATCACATGTATAGTAGATGAAAAATTAACAAGACAATTTCTTCAAAAATAACTTATATTTTAAAACATTAATAGGTTACTTGTAAAATGATTTTGCTCTGCTTTATTATAAAAGTAAGGTATGTCCACATAAAATATGAAAAGTTACAAGACACCTATAGATAAAATGCATTTTTGGAATTTTGGAACACTAATCAATGAATAAGCTATTTTTGTTATATTGATTTTATGCATCTATGCTAAACTGTTGTGGTATTTTTTATATTCATAAATTGCACTTAGAGTACATATGTGCAGTTGGAATGCAAAGGTTTTCTAAAAATAATTTTTATATTTTCAAATTAAGAAAGTTTGGTAATATTATTTAACATGTATATATCCAAGTATTCCAGTACACTTCTTTAAGTATTTTTCTTTCTCCATGTAATTGTTTTGGCACTTGTGAGAAAATCAATTGAGCATTTATATTTGGGTCATTTTAATTTCCCACTATATTCTGCTCTGTTCATCTATGTTGAATTATTTTGGCCTCAAATGTAAGCTCTTTTGACTAGTTTTTTTTTTTGGGGGGGGCACACCCATTTGATGCTCAGGGGTTACTTCTGGTTATGTGCTCAGAAATCGCCCCTGGCTTGGGGGACCATTTGGACGCTGGGGGATGGAACTACAGTCTGTCCTAGACTAGCACTTGCAAGACAGGTGCCTTACCTCTAGTGCTACCTCTCCTATCCCTCTCTTGACTAGTTTTATAGCAAGTTTTAAGTCAGGTTTTATTAGTCTTCCCAATTTTTTTATTTTTTAAGGTAGGTTTAGAGCTGTCTAGGTTCTTTTCAGTTAAATGTGTTTTAGAACCAGGTTGCTGATTTCTATAAATGTCTACATGGGTCTGGAGAGAGAGTACAACAGGTAGGGATACTTACTTGCCTAGTAGGCATCTACTTGGGTTCAGTTCCCTATTGTCCTCTAAACATGCCAGGAGTAATACCTGAGCACAGAGCAAGGAAGAAGTCAGATATACCTAAAATAAAACTTTGCGTGATTTTGATGGATATTTTAATAAATTTATAGATAAATTTCAAAAAAATCATATTAATACTGAGCATTCTGGAAAGAAAAGGAAAAGCCCTCAGTAGCTGTGAGTGGCAAGTACCTTACCTGGGCAAATGGTAGCATTGGAGACCTTGGAAGCTGGTATCTTAGAAATCTGACTGTCTGGTTGGACAAGCCATTCAACTTATCTCTTTCTAGGGTGACTTCCCTTTTCAGCTTTATTTAGCCTCACCTACAGCTCCTTTATATTCCAGTACCTAAAGAAAACACCAACAAAAGGTAACAAGATTTAGGAGGAAAAAATTGAATCCCAAATCAAGCACTTTTATTTTCAAACAGACACTTTTACAAAATTTACAAATATAAACTTTAAGTGAAGAAGGAACTTTTATTTTTCTTCTTTTTGTGTGTGTGTGTGTGAGTGCTTTTTTGAGCCACACCAGGTGACACTCAGGGGTTATTCCCAGAAATTGCTCCTGGTTTGGAGGATCATTTGGGATGCCTAAGGATTGAACCAAGGTTCATCCTAGGTTAGCACGTGCAAGGCAGACACCCTACTGCTTGCGCCACCCTCTAGCCCCAAGAAGGAACTTTTTGATTTTGTAAAAAAAAATAGCAAAATGAAAATAGTAAATGCTGATTTAAAAGAAGAATTTAACCAGTTAAGGAGGCAGAAAAGGCAAACTTCTCAATCTGGTTTTAAAGTAACAGATAAATGTTGATCACATATTTGTAAAACAAAGAAAGACATTAAAATTAGTCAACAGAGGAAAAATTAAAGAATAAGAGGGAATATCCCTGTTACACATGATAAAAAGAAGCTTAATCAGTTTTTTCTTTTTCTTTTTTTCTATTTTTTGGTGCTTGGGCAGTGCTCAGGTGTAACTCCTGGTGCTGCTCTCAGAAATAGCTCCTGGCAGGTTTAGGGGACCATATGGGATGCTGGGGTTTGAGCTTGTGTCCATTGCTGGGTCGTCCACTTGCACAGCAAATGCCCTACTGCTGTGCTATTGCTCCAGCCTCTTTAAATCACTTTGAAAATAATATGAACAAATAAAAAATGCATGATATCCAAAAAGTTGTCAACAATAAAAAGTAAAATTTATCCTGCTCAAAAAAATATCTATGCTTATGTTGTATTTAAGGACTAGAGATCTGCTGCAAAGGCAATGAAAAGAAACAAAGCCTGAATTGCAGGTAAATTTCATTTGGAATTGATCTAGCATCTGAGATCTGATCTATGTTCAAAGTACAAAGCTGAAGAATATATAGTTGAAGAACATTTTTTGGATTGTGGTAGCATCGTGTCAATTAGAGACAGTTAATTATGTGCTTTTTGAGAATACTGATGTAGTGCACCTTGCTCTGAAATTAAATAATTCTATCTAATGAGAAGAAAACTAAGAATCATGCATTCTATTGATAAAGAACAGAATTCAGGGCCTGGAGAGATAGCACAGCGGCGTTTGTCTTGCAAACAGCTGATCCAGGACCAAAGGTGGTTGGTTCGAATCCCGGTGTCCCATATGGTCCCCCGTGCCTGCCAAGAGCTATTTCTGAGCAGACAGCCAGGAGTAACCCCTGAACACTGCCAGGTGTGGCCCAATAAAACCAAAAAAAAAAAAAAAAGAACAGAATTCAAATCATAGTTTGAAAAATATCATTAAACATAGGCTGGGTTTGAATTTTACTTCAAAAGATGTCAGATATCCTAATGGCTTATTTATTGGAGACAAAGAAAATATAGAAGAAAAGTGGACATAGTAAGAAACTGTCCAAAGAGAAGTAGATGTCAGAAGCTTTTGCCCACTAAATAGTGGTAATGGAAGTATTGAAAAGCCATGTGTTAAGTTTCAGAAATTTTTACATTATGTATGTGAAACATTAAATTTTAATTATACCTTTCATTGACTTTGGAGCATTAGATGTAAGCAGATTAGTCACTGTGAATTATCATAGTTCAGAGACTTTCAACATTTTTTTAATTCCTGTGGATTGGCATGGAAATAAGCCCTAAAAATCTACTGTGAATTAAGCACCAATAACTTGCTGGAAACCTGCAAGTAACTGGATGGATGGCATGAAAAGCCAAAACTACTCTGATGAAGTCCATATTATTTCTGAACTATATATCCTCTCTTTATTTTTCCTCAGATTTATTTAAGTAAATTTCTTCTAATTAAACTATTTTCTGGAGGGCAGCGTCAGAGAGATAATATAACTGGTAGCATGCTTGCCTTGTATGGGACTAATTTAGGTTTAGTTTATCCCATTATTTCAAAGGATACCCCAAGTACCACTATGAGTAATTATTTTTGCAGGCTAAAGTCATACTACAACAAATATTTACCTTCAGTGACACAATCATAAGTTTGATCTCCAGCAAAACTTATGATCTCCTGAGTCTTGATAGGAGTGACCCTTGAGCACAGAGTCATAGAGAACCCTGAGGCCTGCTGGGTATGTCTCTCATAAAACCTAAATAAATAAAATTAGTTTTCTTCACTAATAAATAAATAAAAAAGAAAATACAGGTATATAGTAGTTGCTTTTAAACTTTCAGTGAACAGAATTTTTTACTTATTTACCAAGGAGAGCTGAGTGGTCCCAGGGGCCACATTTTCATGCCTGTGTTAGAACCATTAGAATTTCAATGATTTACCATTATTTTACTATATATTCACAAAGAACTGGAAATTATGGAACTCATCCTATGTGTTATTTGGGCATGCATCTCATAATTTTTGTTGAATAATTGTATTACTTTTATTTTCAAATCTGAGGGATAATTTAGACTACAGTTTATAAAGAGTCATTGTTAAAAAAGTTTATAGAATTACTTAAAATAAATATTAACATTTAAAATATAAAGATAAATATATAAAATAATAAATATTTATACCATTCCTTAAAATAAAAATATTCTTTTATTTTCTTTTTGGTTTTTGGGCCACATCCGGTGACGCTCAGGGGTTACTCCTGGCTATGAGCTCAGAAGTCCTTCCTGGCTTCGGGGACCATATGGGACACCAGGATCAAACCGCGGTCAAAATAAAAATATTCTTAGTTGATAAGCTTTGTGTATATTCCTTTTATTTTATTTTCTGCTAACTAGATTTCATTTATTGGTTCCTAACTTCCTCATGTTTTGATGTAATTACAAAAACAATACCTTTTAACATATATATACAGACTCGATTAAGTGGTTATACATGTATTTTGCATACACATTTAATTTAACTATTGTAAATAATGATCTGTTGATGCAAAATCAACAAAATCTTAATAAATTGTATCCAACAGTATATCAAAATAATTATTTATAATCAAGTGGGTTTCATCCCAGTGATATAAGCATGGTTCAATATATGCATATCAATAATATTATATGCATATAAATTAACTTCATACATCACTTAAAATAAAGGAAAGATAAAAATCATTATCATATCAATTGATTCAGAGAATCTCTTGATGAGCTACAACATTGATTCATGACTAAAAATCTTAGCAAAATAGAGTGGAAGGAATCTTCCTCATTATAGTAACAATTATAGCAGCCAATATCATTTTTAATAAGGAAAAATTGTTAGCATTCCCAAGGAGGTCAGCCCCACGGCAAGTATCTCTACTGATGCCATTCTTATTCATCATAGTATTAGAAGTCCTAGTCACAGCAATGAGGCAAGAGAAGCAAATCAAAAGGATTCAAATTGGAAAAGAGGAAATCAATCTATATTTGTTTTCATATGGCATGATGATATACATTGAATAACCTACGATTTCACATAAGAAACAATATAACATATAAGAAACATATAACATATATGTTATAACATATAGCATATATATAACATATAAGAAACACATAAGAAACAATAAAGCAGTATAGCAAAGTGGCCGGCTATGTTGTCAGTACACAAAAATCAGTTGCATTACTTTATACAAATAATAAGTTAGAGGAATAAGAGATCATAGAGTGACCCATTTAAAATAGTGTTCAAAATCTTTAAGTACCTAGGAAGTAACTTAACAAAATAGGCAATAGACCTTTACTATGAAATCTTCAAAACCCTTAAGAAACAAATTGAAAAAGCCTAAAGAAATAGAAAAAAATATTCCATGCTCATGGAATAGAATAATCAATATTATCAAAATGACCATGTTCCATAAACAATTATATAGATTCATTGCAATTCTTATATAAATTTTGAAGGTATTCCTCAATGACTTATAATGGTCAATTTTCAAATTTGTGTGGAGGCATAAAGGACACTATGTAGTTGAAACCATACTGAAAACCATCTGGGAGGAATCTTATTACCTAACTTGAAGCTATAAAACAAAGCTATATTGATCAAAACAGCATGTTTTGGGAACAAAAACATTTCAGACCAATGGATCAGAAAGAATATTCAATGACAACCCCAATCCAACTAATTTTTGACATAGAAGTTGAGAATTTGAAATGGAATAAAGACAGTTTATTCAATATTTGGTGTTGGAATAATTAGAGAATTATGTGGAAGATAATAATGCTGTATTCATGTCTCATATCTTAAGCAAAAGGTAACTCAGAATGGGTCAAAGACCAGGAGATTAGACCTAAATCTTTAAATTACATTGAGGAAAACATAGGTATAATAGGTAAAACACTCCAAGACCTCAAAGTAGTCTGTAATAATATAATGTCAATGACAAAGAATACAGAATCAAATATGAACAAATGGAATTGCATTAAATTAAAAAGTTTCTGTATGGCAAAAGAAACAGGTTAACTAAGTGGGAGAAAATAATTGCACTCAATACATCAGGTAAAGGTTTTATATCTAGTATATACAAAATACAAAACTTAGTCAAAACCTAAAATCTAATCTAAAATGGGGAGAGAAAATAGACACCTTTCTGAAGAAGGCCAACATATGACCAACAGGCATGTGAAAAAAATACTCATTATCACTTATCAGTTAGGAAATTCAAAACAAGACACCCTTTTACATCAGTGAGGATGACATATATCAAAAATACTAGGTACAGTTTGTGTTGGTGGGGATGTGATGATAAAGAAACTTTCACTCACCATTGGCGGGATTGTTGTCTGAAAAACAGGATGGAGGGATCTCAGTAAATTCAATGTTTCTAGCATTAGTTATCTATCCCCAAGACATAAAAATTTGCTCAAAATAATGTATGTATACCACTTATCAACACAGACTCAGTACAATACTAAAGAGTTTGAATCAACTTAGAGGTCTAAAAACAGATCATGATGATGTGTTACATATATACAATGGAAAATTGCATAGCCTTAAGGAAATTACAATAATGCTGTTAACTGCAACACGGATAGAACTGGAAGAAAACATTCAGTGAAGTAAGCCAGAGGAGAAAGAAAAAATACAGGATGATATCACTTATATGTGGTATTCAGAATAACTTTATGAAGTTTGAATTGGTTTAAATGGGGATGGTCTAGTAAGGTGACAGAAAGAAATTTAGTGGAGGAAGAGAAACAGATGTGAAATAATGAGGGCCAGAGGTTTAGGGGTCACAGGTATATTAATGGTTTTAAGAAAGACAGAACTAAATATCCAAGCTAAGAAGTAAAAAACACAAAAAAACATGAGACTGAAACTTTAGCAACCAAACTTTGAAAGTTGCCTGTTATGGTGGCAGAATGGGGCAGAAGATGGTATGTGATGGTCTAGGAACATTGACAGAGAGAGATTAACATTTGTTGTGGGATTGATGCTATAATAGTGTATGTCTAAAACTTAACTGAAAAACTTTATAATCACAATGTTTGGAATAAAAACAAATTTAATTAAAATGTGGTTCCATGACTATATATACATTATCGCAGTTATTGATTAATTGCCAAAATATAGCTATCATTTTCCCACAATGTACAGCTCTTAGGAAATTCTCACCAAATAATTAATGGTGAAATGAAAAGTCTCTTTCAAATTATTGAAATTTTGTCATTATATATAGGCACACCAGTTTATGATATATAATATATAATTTTTTTTTTTACAAAAAGAGACAATCTTTATGTCATGTTTATTAAAAGCCTATTACATAAATTCCTCATCATAATTTGCTTGAGTATCTGGACATAATAAAGAATACAAAATTTCTCAAATAAAAACAAATGAGTAATAATGCTGCTATAATAATCACACAGTTGAAAACAATGTTTTGAAATAGATCTTACAGAAACACTTTAGTAATTCTAAAATTTTCTTATTTATTTATGTAATTTTAATGAAACAAAGTAGTTTTTTATTGAATGAATATTAGATGTGAGGGTAGAAAAACAGAATGTGTTCAAGAGAGAACATGGGCTACTCTACAGTGTAAAAAGCAAGCAAGAGAGAGACAAGAAAGAGATGCCTTTTCAAGAGAAAATACCCACTTGATACTAATTTAGGGGAGATACTAATTTAGGGGAGAACATAGGCTTAAAAATCTAGCTCCATGGTTTTCAGGAGGATGGCTTATTACAATTTCTTCAATTTTTTTCCTGGAGTTCTCAGCATATATACAAGTTAATCTGACCACTGTCCGACACAGGGAAAGCATTGAACTTTTTTTTCTTTTCTCTTTTCTTTTTTTCTTTTTCTTTTTTCCTTCTTTCTTTTTTTTTTTTTAATGCATAATTTTTTTTATTTAAACACCTTGATTACATACATGATTGTGTTTGGGTTTCAGTCATAAAAGGAACACCACCCATCACCAGTGCAACATTCCCATCACCCAAGTCCCAAATCTCCCTCCTCCCCACCCAACCCCCGCCTGTACCCTAAACAGGCTCTACATTTCCCTCATACATTCTCAATATTAGGACAGTTCAAAATGTAGTTATTTCTCTAACTAAACTCATCACTCTTTGTGGTGAGCTTCCTGAGGTGAGCTGGAATTTCCAGCTCTTTTCTCTTTTGTGTCTGAAAATTATTATTACCAGGGTGTCTTTCATTTTTCTTAAAACCCATAGATGAGTGAGACCATTCTGCGTTTTTCTCTCTCTCTCTGACTTATTTCACTCAGCATAATAGATTCCATGTACATCCATGTATAGGAAAATTTCATGACTTCATCTCTCCTGACAGCTGCATAATATTCCATTGTGTATATGTACCACAGTTTCTTTAGCCATTCGTCTGTTGAAGGGCATCTTGGTTGTTTCCAGAGTCTTGCTATGGTAAATAGAGCTGCAATGAATATAGGTGTAAGGAAGGGGTTTTTGTATTGTATTTTTGTGTTCCTAGGGTATATTCCTAGGAGTGGTATAGCTGGATCGTATGGGAGCTCGATTTCCAGTTTTTGGAGGAATCTCCATATCGCTTTCCATAAAGGTTGAACTAGACAGCATTCCCACCAGCAGTGGATAAGAGTTCCTTTCTCTCCACATCCCCGCCAACACTGTTTATTCTCATTCTTTGTGATGTGTGCCATTCTCTGGGGTGTGAGGTGGTATCTCATCGTTGTTTTGATTTGCATCTCCCTGATGATTAGTGATGTGGAACATTTTTTCATGTGTCTTTTGGCCATGCGTATTTCTTCTTTGTCAAAGTGTCTGTTCATTTCTTCTCCCCATTTTTTGATGGGGTTAGATGTTTTTTTCTTGTAAAGTTCTGTCAGTGCCTTGTATATTTTGGAGATTAGCCCCTTATCTGATGGGTATTGGGTGAATAGTTTCTCCCACTCAGTGGGTGGCTCTTGTATCCTGGGCACTATTTCCTTTGAGGTGCAGAAGCTTCTCAGCTTAATATATTCCCATCTGTTAATCTCTGCTTTCACTTGCTTGGAGAGTGCAGTTTCCTCCTTGAAGATACCTGTAATGTCCTGTAGTGTTTTGCCTATGTGCTGTTCTATATATCTTATGGTTTTGGGGCTGATATCGAGGTCTTTAATCCATTTGGATTTTACCTTTGTACATGATGTTAGCTGGGGGTCTAAGTTTAATTTTTTGCAAGTGGCTATCCAATTGTGCCAACACCACTTGTTGAAGAGGCTTTCCCTGCTCCATTTAGGATTTCCTGCTCCTTTATCAAAAATTAGATGGTTGTATGTCTGGGGAACATTTTCTGAGTATTCAAGCCTATTCCACTGATCTGAGGACCTATCCTTATTCCAATACCATGCTGTTTTGATAACTATTGCTTTGTAGTACAGTTTAAAGTTGGGAAAAGTAATTCCTCCCATATTCTTTTTCCCAATGATTGCTTTAGCTATTCGAGGGTGTTTATTGTTCCAAATGAATTTCAAGAGTGTCTGATCCACTTCTTTGAAGAATGTCATGGGTATCTTTAGAGGGATGGCATTAAATCTGTATAATGCCTTGGGGAGTATTGACATTTTGATGATGTTAATCCTGCCAATCCATGAGCAGGGTATGTGTTTCCATTTCCGTGTGTCCTCTCTTATTTCTTGGAGCAGAGTTTTATAGTTTTCTTTGTATAGGTCCTTCACATATTTAGTCAAGTTGATTCCAAGATATTTGAGTTTGTGTGGTACTATTGTGAATGGGGTTGTTTTCTTAATGTCCATTTCATCCTTATTACTATTGGTATATAGAAAGGCCATTGATTTTTGTGTGTTAATTTTGTAGCCTGCCACCTTGCTATATGAGTCTATTGTTTCTAGAAGCTTTTTGATAGAGTCTTTAGGGTTTTCTAAGTAGAGTATCATGTCATCTGCAAACAGTGAGAGCTTGACTTCTTCCTTTCCTATCTGGATTCCCTTGATATCCTTTTCTTGCCTAATCGCTATAGCAAGTACTTCCAGTGCTATGTTGAATAGGAGTGGTGAGAGAGGACAGCCTTGTCTTGTGCCAGAATTTAGAGGGAAGGCTTTCAGTTTTTCTCCATTGAGGATAATATTTGCCACTGGCTTGTGGTAGATGGCCTTCACTATATTGAGAAAGGTTCCCTCCATTCCCATCTTGCTGAGAGTTTTGATCAAGAATGGGTGTTGGACCTTATCAAATGCTTTCTCTGCATCTATTGATATGATCATGTGGTTTTTATTTTTCTTGTTATTGATGTTGTGTATGATGTTGATAGATTTACGGATGTTAAACCAGCCTTGCATTCCTGGGATGAAACCTACTTGATCGTAGTGGATGATCTTCTTAACGAGGCATTGAATCCTATTTGCCAGGATTTTGTTGAGGATCTTTGCATCTGCATTCATCAGTGATATTGGTCTGTAATTTTCTTTTTTGGTAGCGTCTCTGTCTGGTTTAGGTATCAAGGTGATGTTGGCTTCATAAAAGCTATTTGGAAGTGTTTCTGTTTGTTCAATTTCATGAAAGAGTCTTGCCAAGATTGGCAGTAGTTCCTCTTGGAAAGTTTGATAGAATTCATTAGTGAATCCATCTGGACCTGGGCTTTTGTTTTTCGGCAGACATTTGATTACTGTTTTAATTTCATCAATGGTGATGGGGGTGTTTAGATATGCTACATCCTCTTCCTTCAACCGTGGAAGATTATAAGAGTCCAAGAATTTATCCATTTCTTCCAGGTTCTCATTTTTAGTGGCGTAGAGTTTTTCAAAGTAGTTTCTGATTACCCTTTGAATCTCTGTCATATCAGTAGTGATCTCTCCTTTTTCATTCCTGATACGAGTTATCAAGTTTCTCTCTCTCTCTTTCTTTGTTAGGTTTGCCAGTGGTCTATCAATCTTGTTTATTTTTTCAAAGAACCAACTTTTGCTTTCGTTGATCTTTCGGATTGTTTTTTGAGTTTCCACTTCGTTGATTTCTGCTCTCAGCTTTGTTATTTCCTTCTGTCTTCCTATTCTTGGGTCCTTTTGTTGAGCATTTTCTAGTTCTATTAGCTGTGTCATTAAGCTATTCAGGTAAGCTCCTTCTTCCTTCCTGATGTGTGCTTGCAAAGCTATAAATTTTCCTCTCAGTACTGCTTTTGCTGTGTCCCATAGGTTCTGAGAGTTTGTGTCTTTATTGTCATTTGTTTCCAGGAACCTTTTGATTTCCTCCTTGATTTCATCTCGGACCCACTGGTTATTGAGCATGAGGCTGTTTAACTTCCAGGTGTTAAAGTGTTTCTTCTGAGTCCCTTTGGAGTTCACAAATAATTTCAGAGCCTTGTGGTCAGCGAAGGTAGTCTGCAAAATTTCTATCCTCTTGATCTTATGGAGGTATGTTTTATGTGCCAGCATGTAGTCTATCCTGGAGAATGTCCCATGTACATTGGAGAAGAATGTGTATCCAGGTTTCTGGGGATGGAGTGTCCTATATATATCCACTAGGCCTTTTTCTTCCATTTCTCTCCTCAGGTCTAGTATATTCTTGTTGGGTTTCAGTCTGGTTGACCTGTCCAGTGTTGACAAAGCCGTGTTAAGGTCCCCCACAATTATTGTGTTGTTGTTGATATTATTTTTCAGATTTGTCAACAGTTGTATTAAATATTTTGCTGGCCCCTCATTCGGTGCATATATGTTTAGGAGAGTGAATTCTTCCTGCTCTACGTACCCCTTGATTAATATAAAATGTCCGTCTTTGTCCCTTACAACCTTCCTGAGTATAAAGTTTGCATTATCTGATATTAGTATGGCCACTCCAGCTTTTTTATGGGTGTTGTTTGCTTGGATAACTTTTCTCCAGCCTTTTATTTTGAGTCTATGTTTGTTCTGACTATTCAGGTGCGTTTCTTGTAGGCAGCAGAAGGTTGGATTGAGTTTTTTGATCCATTTAGCCACTCTGTGTCTCTTAACTGGTGCATTTAGTCCATTGACGTTGAGAGAAAGAATTGTCCTGGGATTTAACGCCATCTTTATTTCAAAATTTGGTGTGTCTTTTGGGTAGTCTTGTCTTAGATTAGGTCTTTCAGTTTTTCTCTTAAGACTGGTTTTGTGTCTGTGAAGTTTCTGAGCTGTTTTTTGTCTGTAAAACCATGTATTCTTCCATCAAACCGGAAAGTGAGTTTTGCTGGGTATAGTATTCTGGGTGAAGCATTCATTTCATTCAGTCTTGTCACAATATCCCACCACTGCTTTCTGGCATTGAGTGTTTCTGGTGTCAGGAATGCTGTAAATCTCAGGGAAGCTTGCTTGAACGTGATTTCCCCTTTTGATCTTGCTGTTTTCAGAATTCTGTCTCTATCTGTGGGATTTGTCATTGTGACTAGGATGTGTCTTGGGGTGGTTTTTCTGGGGTCTCTTTTGGTTGGTACTCTTCGGGCATGCAGGATTTGATCACATATATTCTTTAGCTCTGGAAGTTTCTCTTTAATAATGTTCTTGACCATTGATTCTTCCTGGAAATTTTCTTCCTGGGTCTCTGGGACTCCAATGATTCTTAAGTTGTTTCTGTTGATCTTATCATAGACTTCTATTTTCGTCTGTTCCCATTCTTTGACTAATTTTTCCATTGTCTGCTCATTTGCTTTAAGTTTTTTGTCCAATCTCTCCTGCTGTATGGAATTGTTATGTATCTCATCTTCCACAGCACCAAGTCTATTCTCAGCTTCTGATACCCTGTCCCAGAGCTTATCCATTTTGTCATTCACTTCGTTTACTGACTTTTTCAGTCCTGTTAGTTGACATGTTATTTCAGTTTGGAGTTTTGTCATTTCTGCCTTCATATTTTCTTGGTTCTTATTAGTGTTCTGTTCAACTCGATCCATGGTTTCTTGGAGTCTGTTGAGCACTTTCCATATTGCTAGTCTAAAGTCCTTATCTGAGAGGTTGATTAGTTGTTCAGTCATTATCTGGTCCTCAGAATTGTCATCTTCATTCTCTATGTCTGATGCTGGCCTGCGTTGTTTCCCCATTGTCACACTTGTATTGTGGGTTTTTCTACGTGTTGTGGTGGTATTCATTGTCTATATGATGTAGGCAGCACACTCCTCTGGCTCCTCCCTTTCTGGATGGGCTGACTTGCCTCTAAGGGAGGGGAGTCCTCCGTGGATGAAGCCTCACACCGGGTCAAATCTTAGGCCCGAGCATGCAACAGAGAAGACAGTCCAGAGAGAAATGTTTGCTTCTGTGATATAGCGCCGTTCTTAGTGTGATTTTTCCTTCTTGTTGCAATGGAGTTCTTTCCTTAGAAAGAGTGCATGGCCGCGTAGCGAAGCGGAGCGGCCGTGCTCCTCTGAGCCTCTTTTTGCCCCACTCGCAAGAGTTTCACGCAAGAGGACAGTAGACAGACATAGACAGGTCACACTCACAGTCTTTCACAGCTGAGCCCCACTGGGCCGGTGTACTTTCGCGGATTTTCCCCGCCTGGTGTCACACACAGGGAGCCCTATAATATATAATTTTATATCATTTTAATAATATACACTATATTATTATGATAATTGAAAAAAGTGGTAAGAATATGTGCATTTTCTGCAGCACTCTGATGTGTTTACCTGGTCCTATTTCTTTTTTTTTTTTTTTTGGTTTTTGGGTCATACCCGGCACGCTCAGGGGTTACTCCTGGCTCTATGCTCAGAAATCGCTCCTGGCAGGCTCGGGGGACCATATGGGATACTGGGATTCGAACCACTGTCCTTCTGCATGAAAGGCAAACGCCTTATCTCCATGCTATCTCGCCGGCCCCGAGTCCTATTTCTATAAATCAATTGAGTAGAGGGCAAGAAGAATAAACAATCAACTTATAAATACTGCATTATATTTTTTAACATTTGTATTTATTAATTTTTAATTTGTTTATATTTTTGGGTTTGTGGTTCAAATATTATCACCTTGTTTCAGATCCTATCTCTCTTTAAAAATATATATATATATTCTTAGGTTTTAAAGAGTGAATTAAAAGCCTCGTATAGTCACAGGCCACTCGGACATTCTCTCGAGGAATGAATTACTACTTTTCGATGACCTGTGGGATGTGTAGATTATTATTTTGTTTGTTTGTTTGTTTTGGGGGCCACACCCAGTGACGTTCAGGGGTTCCTCCTGGCTCTGCGCTCAGAAATTGCTCCTGGCTTGGGGGATCATATGGGACGCTGAGGATCGAACCACGATCTGTCCTAGCCTAGCAGCGGCAAGGCAGATGCCTTAACGCTCTGCACCACCTCTCTCGCCCCTGTTATGTCGAGTATTAGCGCTCAAGACAAGCTACTTCAGCATGTGGATGGGTAAAGGCAGTAACTGGGCATGTCCTCCGTGTTTCATTTCTGGCTCAGGGTTTTCCCCTGGCTCTGCCTCTTGGAGGTGCGTGGCAGACCATATGAGGATACTGGGGATCGAACTTGAACTGGCTGAGTGCAAGGCAAGCGCCTAACCCACTACCACTACGCTCTCTCTCTGGGTCCTCAGTGCTTGCTAATTCATTCTGAAAGTTGCAACCTGCTTTAGTTTGTTTACTGCAGAAGAAAAGAAACAGAAAAAATAGAATTATAATGAGTTTCATTTAGGTCTTATATTTTCCTGCTTAAGACAGTCCAGTAACTATCTCTGATGGCCTTTCAGAGCTGTCAAGTGAGGAGAAGCTACAGGGTTGTATTTTATGTTCCACAAGGGTGAGGGTAATGGCTGTTTTTAAAAAGTTTGTTACTGGTGGGCATTGGAAGCTGAGACCAATCAGGCCCCAGGAAGTCTGCGGTCTATACTCAGAGGACACAGATTATTTGGAGTTAAGAGCACTGAAAGCCCTAGAATATATATATATATATATATATATATATATATATATATATATATATATATATATATTATATATATATATATATCTTTATTTAAGCACCATGATTACAAGCATGTTTGTAGTTGGGTTTTAAACCCTATCTCTTACTCTTCTTAGTTCCTGCTGCCTCTTCTTGCTCCACACCCCCCACCCACAAGTTTCTATCCTTTCCTATGCTTCCTAATTCTATAATATAGACCAGGATAACAAAGTATTTCTCCTTTAAAACTTGTATTCTCTTGTTATTCTATGTACCACAGATAATCAGAATATCTGATATTTGTCCTTGTTCTTCTGATTTACTTCACTTTACATGATATCCTCAAGTTTCATCTAAGTTGTACTGACTTGCATTATTTTATCCTTCCTTGTAGCGCATAGTCTTTTTTTGTGTGTGTGTGTGTATGTGTATTATATCACTCCATTATCCATTCATCTGTCCTTGGACACCTAAGTTGATTCCATATCCTTGCTATAGTACTAAATTCTGCAATAAATAATGCATTGTATTATAAATGCTTTGTTAAATTTTTATTATCTTTGAATGGTTTTATAAGTCAAATCTTGACCTGCCTGATTTTAGTCACCAATTAATTTTTCTGCACCTTTAATTAATGGCACAACATTACATATGAAATTATGCATTATTAAATTATGGCATCATAGAAAAATACTTCTGGTTCAGTAAAAAAAATAAACAGAAAATAGAGTATATTTTGTAATTAGATCTTTAAGTTAGGTACTATGTTGGTTTAGAAAAATGAGTTTGTAAAATAGATGAAAGGATGAAGAAGCATAGAAGTTAAAATATGTGACCATATTACCATGATTATCTAAACTATCATGTAAAGAATAGCTGGGATCAAAATCTGAAAGGTAGTAGGGAAACTTGCCAATCTCTCTGGTTCAAAAGGAGACAAAGTGACCATTTTTTAGAATAACTCTAAGGAAGAAATGCAGAGCTGACTGCGTAAAGAGCTCAATGTATGTTTCTCTCAGGAAGTGTGTCCCAAGTGTAAAGACTCTGAGAGACTGGACCCCAAATGTTCATTTGTTCAAAGAATTGTTCAAAGTTGACAAACAAGTACAGGGAGGGAAACGAACTATAGGCCATAAATTCTCTTAGTCTTCCCAATCTCTTGCCTCTACCAGGTCTAAATAAGAGACTGATCCAGGCTCTTAAGGTCCCAGATCAGCAATAGCTACAGGACTGGCAGCTACAGCCTTAGGCAGATAATACCCTTTTTGCACTCCGGTTTAAGGTCCTGCAGGTGGTACCAAGAGAGGATAAAAACCATACATACCCACCCATAAAGAGCATCGTACTGCCAACATTTGCCACTTTTCAAAAGGAGATGATTTGAGAAAAGGCTTTTTCTTGGGTGTCAACTACCCAAACATAAGGACTAGGCAAGAAGGAGAACAAGATTAGGATCTGAGAACTATGAGAGTAGAGAGCTGATGCTCATTTGCTCTAGTCTCTATGGTGCCTAAATGCAGCATAAATACAGAAACTTTGAAGAAAAATAATAAAAATATACCTTATATTACTAGCCACAAATAAGGAAAAACAATCTCGAAAAGACATCATAGGAACACAATAATAGTGGGAGACCTCAGACCACCCTGTCACACCTTGATAGGTCAACCAGGCTGAAACCCAAGAAGAATATACTAGCTATGAAAGAAAAAATGGAAGAAAGTGTCCTTGTAGGTATATATATAGGGCAATCCATCCCCAGAAAACTGGATACACATTCTTCTCCAATGCACATAAGTCATGCTCCAGGATTGACCACATGCTGGCCCATAAAACATACCTCTATAAAATCAAGAGGATAGAAATTATATAGACTATCTTCTCAGATCACAAAGCACTGACATTAGAAGTGAACTACAAAGGGACACAGAAGAAAAACTTTAAAACCTGGAAATTAAACAATTCACTACTGAAAAACCAGTGAGCCAGAGAGGAAATAAAAAAGGAAATTAAAAGAAGATATACAAATGTTCCAAAGACACATTAAAAATGTTCTACATAACTAATCATCAGGGAGATGCAAATCAAAACAAAAATGAGGTACCATCTCATGCCACAGAAACTGGCACAGATCACAAAGAACAAGAACAATCAGTGCTGGCAGGTATGTGGGGAGAAATGAACTCTCATTTACTGCTGGTGGGAATACTGTCTAGTTCAGCCTTTATGGAAAAGAATATGGAGATTACTCAAAAAATTGAAAATTGAACTCACACATGATCCAGCTATACCACTCCTAGGGATATATGCTAGGAACACAAAAATACAATACAAAAATGCCTTTCTTATACCTATATTCATTGCAGTGCTATTTATAATAGCCAGAAACAACCCAGATGCACAAAACAGATGGGTGGCTAAAGAAATTGTGGTACATATACCCAATGGACTATTATGCAGTCGTTAGAAAAAAATGAAGTCATGATTTTTTTCCTATACATAAATGTAGAGGGAATCTATTATGCTGAGTAAAATAAGTCAGAGGGAGAGACATAGACACATAATAATCTCACTCATCTGTGGGAATTAAGAAAAATAAGAGTCTATTGTAATAATACCCAGAGACAAGAGATGAGGTCTGGAATGACCAGCCCATGATATGAAACTTACTACAAAGAGTGGTGAGTGCAGTTAGGGAAATAACTATACTAACAATATCATAGCAATATTAATGAGTGAGAGAAATAGAATGCCTGTCTCAAATATAGGCAGGGGGTGGAGGAGGATGATGATGAGGAAACAGGTGGTGGGAATGTTGCACTGGTGAAGGGGACTGTTCTATTTTATAACTGGAACCTAACTAGAAACATGTTTGTAATCATGGTGCTTAAATGAAATATTTAAAAAATTAAAAATAAAACCAATCTCTCATTCCTAGCTCTCAGTGCACACTAGACATAGTGAAAAAGTTAGAGTATTTCACCAAAATTAATAGATGGGACTCAATACTCTAGAAGGGTCCCTAAGAGCTTACCAACTCTCAGAAATTGACCTCAATAGTGATGACTTCAAAGTAACCATGGTAAATCTAAAATAAAAACAACTAAGCAGGAATTGATAGAACAGATCTCCAACCCAAAAATATATGAGCGGTTATTAGAACCCTGCAATCAGAAGTCTCTGAACTATAGAGCATGATATGAGAATTTAAACAATTCGTTAGAAAGTCTTTGTTGCAGAGTGACAGAAAACAAGAAACAAATCAGTTTGCTGGAGGATATATATGTATACATATATAAACAAAAGGGAATTAGCACTTGCTATTTTAGGAATTGAGATAATCACCTATATATAAAAATTACGAGTCAATTCAGTGTACAACCAGAATAGATATTAATAGATAATAAACTAAAAGTGAAGCTTTAATCAAAGAGTCATGATCTATTTGTTTTGATTCATTCTAAAATGCTTTTTGGTAGATAATTCTACTTTGAAATGTGTGTAAGTTACAATGGTGTCCTTCCTACATAGAAATCTAGTGAAGAAAGTCATTCCATTATCAGATAAACTCTTTTCATTTCAACATGCAAACAGCACTCCATTTGGTGGATTAAAGATCGATAGATCTTAGCAAGCAAAATACATTGTTAAATTGTTAAATTGGTTAGTCCTGGTTTATTGTTTTCCTTCTTAAAAGAACATAACTCAGGTGCTAAGCTTTGGGCAATATATGGTCACAAATCCCTTCCAGGAGTGAAACCAAAGTACAGAGCTAAAAGTACTGCCATGTATAAAACAAGCATCATCATCATCATATCATTATCATCATCAAAGTAATAATGTTTTGGTGGAAATAGACAATGATAAATTATAATTAATGAATCATTTCTCTATTGTTTGTTTTTATGCCTGATGTGGTTATTTCACTATATTATTTAGAAGAACCTTATTTTACCTAATAAATGGTTAACTTTTAAATGAGTCTCCTCCTTACATAATTGACTGTTATTTACTGGTTTTCAATACTGCAAGAGGAAAGCAGCCATGCTATATTTTTTATAATAAAATACTCAGAAAGAGTTATTGCGGCTTTTAATATGAGCATGCAAACATAAAAATTTGCACAGAAATGAGTTTTCATAACCGTTAGAGAGATCTTGGTTCATACAAATTTTGTGATAATACTTCTGCTCTATGATAAGGAGAAGGTTTAATTCATTCTAAGATCCTAGAAATTCCTAATGTTATTCACATCTCTAGAATTAGAAGCACTTAACTGATTATCTCTTTAAGGTATACATGTAGAGATACATCATCTTTATTTTGAAATGATTAAATATGATTTCCTCTTTTAGCTAGCCTATAAACTTTAACTGAAAATCATAAACATGTAGCTCAGAATTAGAGTGAATCTATTTATTTCTGGCAGTAACCAGTAAAAGAAGGTTTATGAAGGGAAATTGAGGGTGTATTGAAGGAGAGGGGTGAGGTGCAAATTAAGTAAAATGTTTGAGTAAAATGATAACAGCTGAACAAAGTATTGTTTATTGTTATATTCTGCAAAGATGCTCACTATATTAATTTTTGTTGATGTTTGACTCCATTTAAAATTAACAAGACTACTAAGATAGTTAAATTTAGTTTGCTTTGAAAGTAAATCAATTCTGCGTACATTTTTTTGTCAGGGAATTTACTTAAGTTATATGAAGCTGATCTTCAGTTAATGATTATGGAATAGTACTCTATTCCATTTAATTTTCCTGCCACTGACTATGCAGTCTCTTATGAAAACTAGCTAAAATCCTACTGTATCATTCAAGAGGATGGATTCAGTTATGTATTTTTTTATTTGGAAAAAATATGAGCATTTAATTATTAGGTTCCTTTACCTTGGGAAGGCTCAAAATATAAAATTTAGAATCATTTTGTGAAATTACTAAGGTTGTCAGTAAACAGAGTAGTGAATTAATAAAATATACCAGAAAATCTAGCAGTATTCTACTATGAATAGTAGAATTTTTACTAGAATTTAAAGTCCATAGAATGTAATGATACTTAATTCATTTGAAGTTTTGATTGTTACTCACTAAATTGTATCTAAATATATGTAAGCACAGGATCCATAATTTTGTAATCCTGCTACTTGTGTACATGAGTGTACACTTTGAACGTCCCAATATTTTTTACTGTATTTATAACATTTTATAATAAAGCATTGGTGGAAAAGTAAGGCTATCTAAAACAATGAAATCCCATTTACCTATTTAACAATATACTTGAAAATTAAAGTATTAGAAAATTATTTTTTATTAATGGATGGTATAATGAACACGTTTGAATGCCAATGTTTGTCTGACCATGTTAAAATACTAAATTAGTATATGTGTGGATCCATACTATATTTTTGGCATAATTGTAATAGAAAAGAAATTGCAATATACATAATTTTGCAGGAAATGTCCTTAAGTTACATTTCAGACATACAAGACTTGTTTTAAAAATTTAGTCAGTTCTTCCTAAGACTATCTGAGGTTATAGATTAAAGTATTTGTTTAGAACTATCCTAATGTGGGATGGGAACAAATTTGAAAGATGTATTTCTAAAAAGACACTTCCTTTTCCCCTTATATTATGACATAATATTAACTTGCAATAAAGTTGTCCCTATAACACTTTTATATTGGTAGTGAACCAATGAGACATTTTTTCCCCTTGCTATCAGACACATCTCCTATCTTCCATCATATAAAATGATGGTAAGGTAGATGATTGCTTTATTACATATATGAAAATTAGTGTGAATATTATTTTCCTTTCTTCTCCTCTAAAGAGAAAAAAATTACAATTTATAATATGATCATAGATTAGGTTATGATCCTTTGTTACATACTATTTATTCAATTTTTAGAGTAAAATGTTCTTTGAATAGTAGTCACGGTGATTAATAAAGTACAATAAACTGAAAACAGAGAAACAGAGGTTAAAATAATAATACAGCAGGCAAATGTTTACATTGTGTACTGAAGCTACTCTGGGTTCACTTCCCTGGTACATCAGGGTCCCAAATTGAGACCTGAGACAGAGCTAGGAGTATATTCTGGGCATAGCTGAGTTCATACTTCCCAAAAATGTATAGTAAATTTGGAGATATAGTAGTTCTGTCTTTAAGCCTTACATAACTATCATAGTACCATTTAATTCCACCCATCATGAATTTTAAATACTTGTAAAACAATGGTATTTATTTTTTCTTTGTAGATATTGGATAAAGTACAGTATTCATAGTATGTATCATCTTAAACAATATGTGTCACAGTATCAATGTACTTTACTTATTTATATTACCATTATGCTTTGAGTTTTGAATGTGCTAACTGAAATCTAATTATAAAAATCCATAAAAATAAGATTCATTAAAAAGAATAAATATTGTGACTTACATTAGCATAAGAATTTCAGACTTGTTTTTGTTTTATGACAGAAATGGCCACTGACCAGTTCTACATTGAAAACGTATAACTTTTCATCACATTCATCAATAGGAAGACCTTGATGGTGACTAGACTTTACAAATCTATAGTACTTTGTCTCTGAGCAGTGACTAAAACTACATTATATATTATAGATTATGTTTTCCCAAGTTCTAGCATAAGGAAATTGATTCTCTTTCCAGTAAATTTCAGCATAATCCAAAAAAATTTGAAACTAAAAAATGTTTTACGTGGTCATTCAGGCCAAACATTTGCTTCCTTAGATTAACTAACAAAGAAAATCATTATTTCATTTAAATAATGACATGAATGTAACCAATTCTTCATTATGTTGAGTCACCAGTTCAATTTTCTTTAGTGCTGTCTTAGATTTTATTCATAACTTTGCCTTCCTAGAAATGAATCCCTCCTGTTAACATCCTTTGACTAATAGACACAATATATGTATAAAGGCAAATAAATAATTGCAAGTAAATCAATATGATTTCTACACATAAATTTAATGAACAGTTTATCTCTTTTTATCTTTTACTCAGCGTTTTCCAGCATCATTGGGACCTAGATAATTTGTATTTAAAATGCACTATGTACTTTCTGCTCAGTACTCTATGCTGAAAACAAGCTTGCTTGTTTTATTTTGTAAACATTTATTCTTAAAGAGAAATAACAACCCTTTGCCCACTTCTTTTTTGTAGATGTTTGTTGGTGTGATGGGGACTATCTATCTCTATCCCTATGGAGTGATAACTGTGATAGGGAATCACAGAATATCAGGGTATGGTGCCCCATACTTGGCCCAGATACTTGCTAAGTGATTGTACATGTGCTTGCTATGACCAGATAGCTTTATAAAATTGTATTTTGACATAATAATTTACTAGAACACTTGCACACATTATAGTGTTTGGAAGAAATGGATTCTTTATGACTGAAACAAACCATATCCTTGCCACGTTGTATTCTTCCAATCGCTGTGTCTCAACTAGAGAAAATAAGCCTACTGGATCACATCATAGGCATATTTATTGTTTTTGTTTTGTTTTGTTTTGGCTATTGGGTCACACTGGCAATGATCTGAGATTGCATCTGGATTTGCTCAGGGAACAAACCCAGGCCAGTTGTACATGAAGCAAAAACCAGACCTATTGTAGTCTCTAGAGCCTCATATATTTTTTAATTTATTTAAATAAAATGTAATCCATCAAGGGTCTCAAAGTCAATTTACCTGGGGGCTGCAGAAGGCAAAGTCAGGATGAGGCAGGGCCACATAAGGGATTTCACTTACTGAATATTCACAATAAAAATCACATTAGTAAGAAAAAAATCGCGAAAAATCGCATTAAATATTTGCATACCCCAAATGAAACTGCTCAGGGTATGCGAATGTTTAATGTAATTTTTTTCTCACTAATGCAATTTTTATTGCGATTATTCGGTAAGCAAATAATCGTGAATACTGTGATATTTGAAGGCCAGCTGCAGGCCACAAAATGTTGTACGAAGGGCCACAAACGGTCCACGGGCCACGAGTTTGAGACCCCTGTATAGTTGACATAACTGATCATAATACATTTGTTTTAGGGAGACCAAAAGCAACATGATATAAAAAAATAGAAAATTGAGGGCCCGGAGAGATAGCACAGTGGCGTTTGCCTTGCAAACAGCCGATCCAGGACCAAAGGTGGTTGGTTCAAATCCCGGTGTCCCATATGGTCCCTCGTGCCTGCCAGGAGCTATTTCTGAGCAGACAGCCAGGAGTAACCCCTGAGCACCGCCGGGTGTGACCCAAAAACCAAAAAAAAAAAAAAAAAATTGAAAGAAAAACTAAAGAGATGGAAGAGAAAGTAGAGAAGAAAAAGTTCAGTAGCAAGTATATTTTTGAAAATTATTGAATCACAATGAATTCATTAAAGCACCAGCAGAAAGTTTAGTAAGCTATTCTTCAAAAAAAAAAAGAATAAGAGTTTAAAATAATAAAGTAATAATGGTGTGAGAGTGGCCATTGTTTTTGTTTGCATAGGCCCAGCAAAATCTGGGGAAAATGGAAAGCAAAAAAGGCTTGGCCTAAATATAAGGAGACCTTATCCATGAAGTTTTCTGGCATAAGACTGACTCTGGGTTCTAGGCATACTAGGTTGTCCATCCCCCTGAGTCATTCTTTGTGGTCCAGGTAAATTTTTTTTCACACATTAGCTGTTATTGGTGTCAGGTTTCTGTAGTTAAAGATTCTGGTTTCTGTGCATTTTCTTCATCAAGGTCAGGATGATGTGGATTGTCCTCTACTTTCACCTCACCATTAGATGCAGAGCGTCCTGGCTTACAAGCAGGTTGTTGCTGTTGCTGAGTCATATGGATGTTAAGAGAACAAACACTCTTTGGAGTAAGTCAATGCCAGAGTAGTGGTAGAATCTTGTCTGGTAGAGATTTGCTTTCTGGTGTTGTTACTGAAAATTGTGGTTGTTTCCATAGATGCTTAATGGTTCAGGGGTGTATGGTCAATGCCTATTCTTCTGAGGCCTGAGCCAGGTCATTATGCCAATGTTCGGGGTATAAGGCCAAACTGCATTACAAAATATGTGTTCCTATCTCTATTAGATAAGAATTTGTTTGCATTTGCAATATTTTCCCATTTTAATATGCCTATGCAAAAGAGAAACAATGCCACAAGGTATTATTGGTGCCTCTGGGGGTGGAGGGAACAAGTCCAACAATCCCCTTAACTTGGTTCTAACATGAATTCTAAAGCAAAAGACTCTTCTACCAGAATACCTTATTGAACAGATCACAAAGGAAAAAAAAACAGTGGGCAAAATTGTCCCTGTATAAGAGAATATTCAATAAGAATTATAGTGTTTAAGAGAATACATCTAAGATATGCAAAGGAGATATACATATCTCTTTTATGTCATTAAAAATAGTCAGGGGGAGAGTATTGAATTCAGGACACTTCTTTGGTCTGTGATTTGGCCTTCTAGAGTCTGCAAAATGACTACAGTAGTCCCATATTAGAAAATTTCTTTGAGTGGGGACTTCTCATAAATCTAGTATGGTAGCAACTGCAGTTACACAGTAAAGGAAGATGGAGGACAGGAAGCCACTGGGAGTAGATAAATAAGAACAGAGTATTAGTTTCTTCTCATGCTGAGGGTCTATTTATTTTTTAATTTTTATTTTGATCATATTGGCTTACATATCTTTCACAGTAGTATTTTAGGTCTATTTTTTCATGTTGGGAGCTGGTGGGCAGCTGGCTTGAGTGGGGATAATGATGTGCTTCGTGAGGAGCCAAGAACTGAGAGTAACAATGGTTAAATGTGGAGTAATACGTGGTGTGGGTGAGGAAATAAAGGACTAATAATAAGCTTCTGGGTGGTTAGCCAAGGAGGGGGGGGAGGAAATTATATACCTTAGACATTTTGTATATGACAAACAGATTAAATACAATGATATCCTAATTAATTATCTATACTTTACCCCCCATGCAGTTTCAGAATGGACACTGGTGGGAAGGAAAGTTGCCTGCGACTTCCCAAAGCCAACCCTCTTGTGCTGTGTGGGGTTAGGGAAAGCTTGGGGTCCCCTTTAAACTTCTCCCCCGGCACTCACCTCAATGGCCTCCTGGGCCTGCACCCAGGGATATTCCTGGAGTCAAGGAGGAAGGAGATGGAAGGCTGTTGGTGTGACCCAAGACCCCAACCCCCCTAAGCTTGGTAAAAAGGCCTTTGGCATGGAGGCCTGCCATTCCCTATGCTGGCTAAAGCTCCCAGCTCCCAGAAAAGGAAAGAGTTCCTTAATGAACTGGAAATCAGGAAGTTCACCATCCAGACCCTCCCTCTTGAGCAGGGTGGGGGTTGGGGAAAGCCCCAAAAGCCTTCAATCTCCTTTCTCCAGGACCCCAGGGCTATCCCTGGGATCATACCCAGGGAGCCATCTAGGTGGGTGCTCGGAAGTTTAAAGGGAACCCCAGACTTTCCTCTTACATTTTTTAACAAAAAAAAAAAATGGTTTTGTGAAACTGCTTATCATGAATGTAAATAAAATGGAGCAATTTTTTAAAAATAATATTTTTATTTAAGCACCATGATTTGTAGTTGAGTTTCAGTCATAAAAAGAACCCTGCCCTTTACCAGTGCAACATTCTCACCACAAATGCTGCTTATCTCCCTCCTCCCCTATCTCTTGCCTGTATTTAAGACATTCTATTTTTTTCACTCATTACTATTGTCATGATAGTTGTTAGTGTAGTTATTGCTCTAACTGAACTCACCACTCTTTGTGTTAAGCTTCTTATTGTGGGCTGGTCCATGCAGACCTCATTTCTATTTTCTCTATGTATTATTACAATAAGGTCTTTTATTTTTCTTACGTCCCATAGATGAGTAAGATTATTCTGTGTCTTTCTCCCTCTGACTTATTTCACTCAGCATAATAGTTTCCATGTCCATCAATATATAAGAAAATTGATGACTTCATCTCTCCTAATGGCTGCATAAAATTATATTGTGTATATATGTGAAATGGTGGGTTGTTCATTCCACAATCCCTAGAGAGGAAGAGGGATTCCCATTTCCCTTCTCCAGGTAGGACAAGAGACACAGATCCAGCAGCAATTCAATGCAGGAAATAATCCACACACAGTTGGAGAGGGTAGCAGGCCAGAAACTAACAACCCAAGCTGTTCACACACAAGCCAGTTACTCAACCATGTGGAACTATGACCAAGATGTCACCTCCTCCTCCAGGCCTTCTGAATAGCCTTTATTGGGATAAGCAAAGCTCACCCCCCAAGGGAAGGGGAAAAGCCAGATGAGGAGGCAAGAAGGAAACACCTTTCTTTTTTATTTTTTGAATATTTTTTTTATTTTCTGTTTGTTTGTTTGTTTGTTTATGGATCATTCACATCTGTAAAGAAATCAGGGTGAAAGGGCATAGCATTTTTTTAAAATTTTTTAACTGAAACTCAACTACAAACATGTCATAATCACAGTGTTTAAACAAAGACATTATTATAAGAAAAGAAATTAAAAATAAATCTTGAATCCATTTTCTTCTTTTTTTTTCCTCTTCTTTTTCTTCTTCCTCTTTCCAAGATCAGACGAGATTGAGTACATTCAGGGTGGTATGGCTGTAGACTCTTTTTCCTCTTTCTCTTATTCTTCTTCCTCCTTTACTTTCTTTTCTTCTTCCTCTTGTACTTCTTTCTTTTCTTTTTCTTTCTCCTCCTCTTCTTCATTTTCTTCTTCCTCTTCTTTCCCTTCTTTTCTTGTCTTTTCTCTTCTTTTCCTTCTTCCACTTTCTCCTCTTCATCTTCTTTTTATTCTTTTCTTACTATTCTTTACCCTCTTCTTACTCTTTCCTCTTATTCTTTTTCAGAAGAAAAGGATAAATTCTTTTCATCTTCTCCCTCTTCTTTTTACTATTTTTCACAATAATCTTCTTACTCCTCTTTGCCTTATTCTTACTCTTCTTTGCCTTATTTTTCTTACTCTTCTTCTTCACCTTATTCTTCTTAAAATTCTTCCTCCACTTCCTGTTCTCACTCTTCCTCCAACTTGTTTCTGGGACTTCATTGATTCCTATGTTGTTTCTGTTGAGTTTCTCAAAAACTTCTGTTTTCATCGGTTCACATTCTTTGAGTAGTTTAGACATTGCTTGATCATTTTCTTTTAAGTTCTCTTCCAATCTCTTCTATTGTATAGAGTTGTTCTGCATTTCATCTTCTGGCTCACTAACCCCATTTGCAGCTGACTTTACTCCAGTGGTCCATTGAGGTTTTCAATTCATAAACCAAGTTTTTCAACCTGTTATTTCAGTGTGAAAATTTCTAGTTACAATCCTCAAATCCTCTTGATGCTTATTTGTGCCCCATTTATGTCTATCCATGTTTTTTTTGTTTTTTTGTTTTTTGTTTTTTGTTTTGAGCTCCGTGAACATCTTCCATAATTCTACTCTAAACATCTTATTTGAGAGGATACCTAACTGTTTGGTACTTTTTGGATTATCAGAGCAGCCATCTTGATTCTTTAAACATGAGGTTGTACTGCAAAATTTCCCCATTGTTAAGGTAGTAGATTGTTTTTTACAATGTGGAGAAGTGGGGCTCAGGGATTAAAAGATAAGTGCGGCCATGGAGCGAAATGGAGCAACTGAGCTCCTCGAGTATGGGTCCTGGAGATATTATGATCCTTGGTGTGCCTGGGCTGTCTCCCGCAGAAAGAAGGCAGAGAGCAGGGCAGCAGTCCTTTATAATGTCTCTGGGTGCCCTTTCACATGGCAGGAATCGGCCCCAGATTAGTTGGGTGGGGACATCTTACCAAGTGTGGGTCTTGGAGGGATTATGACCCTTCCTGTCTCTGGGCTCACTCCTGCAGAATGAAGTGGAAACACCTTTCTAATGAAAAAATCAAAAGAATCAATTGAGAGGTATCTAATTAGAAGGCAACATGAGGACCGATTTTATAACCTCTACCAACCTATATATACCGCAGTTTCTTCAGCCATACATATGTTATATATTATAGATATTAGCCCCTTATTTATGGGTATTGGGTGAATAGTTCTTCCCATTCTGTTGGTGGCCTTTGTATCATAATCAATATTTTCTTTGAGGTGAAGAAGCTTCCAAGCTTAATATAGTTCCATCTGTTTATCTCTTTTTCCACTTGTTTGGAGAGCGATGTTTCTTCCTTGAAGATGCCTTTAGTCTCAACGTTATGGATTGTTTTACCTATGTGTAAACCAAGCTCTTTCATCCATTTGGATTTGACCTTTGTGCATGGTGTTAAATGGAGGTCTGAATATGCTTTTTTGCTTATGTGGCTGACCAGTTGTCCCAACACAACCTGTTGATGAGGCTTTCCTTGTATAAAATAGAAAAATTGTTTTTATCTGAGTTTTAAGCATTGTCTCAAGGTTTGTTAGGATATGTTGTTATTAAATATATCACTGAGAATTCTGACTCTATCTCTGAAACCTTTGATTTGTTGTATAGGTTTCAAAGACAGATGGCTACTAATTTTAGTAGTTCAGTGAAACCCACTGTTTGCTCATTTACATTTCTTATATAAAATTATATTAACTTTGATATATTCACATAAATATTAGGCATGACACTGAGGTTACTAGTGCAAATACTTTGATTTTCATAATCATATTAAATGGATGCATCAATTGGGTGTATATTTAAATTAATTGACATTACAGACACTAATAAGTAAACTGTAGTGCCAAAGACTAACTTGATATAGAAAATAAAACTTGCAAAATATAGCAGTGTATAGGATGCAGTCAAGTTTGCTTGTCTTTTTGTCCATATTATATTTTATTTCAGTGCAACTGAACAAAAATTTAATTTTTTGAACATGAAACAAAAACAAGAAAAATATTAAAATTATAAGAATTATTATGAATTTTATATTTTATTATACTTTAACTTATTGAGGGAGATATTTATGTCTTGAGAAGCACAGGGATTTAAAGATAACTGAACATGGCACTGATGAAGATCCCTTCTGTTTGTTGTACAGCATCTCTAATCTTATCATAAAATCAGGTGATATGTATGGTGTCTTTCCCTATAAGCTGGTATCAGTTCTGTTTCTTAGGATTTAAATCTGAGAAAACAGTACCTACTTTTATGCTTAAAATTTATTTTTGATCCACTATATATTACAGATGTACCATTTGTTTCTAGGTTAAAAGAAAAGAAAGGAAGAAACAGTGGAAGTGTTTGAGTGTTCAGAACTTGTGGAATTTAGTGTTGTAGAAAACATTAAAATAATGTATCTAGTAAATAGATAGATTAGTAGAATGGAGATTCAAAAATAATGTTTTAAAAAGACAGTGCTTGGGGCCAGAGAGATAGCATGGAGGTAAGGCGTTTGCCTTTCATGCAGGAGGTCATCGGTTTTAATCCCGGCGCCCTATATGGTCCCCCGTGCCTGCCATGAGCAATTTCTGAGCCTGGAGCCAGGAATAACCCCTGAGCACTGCCGGGTGTGACCCAAAACACACACACACACACACACACACACACACACACACACACACACAAAGACAGTGCTTAAGGAAAAACTATTTATAAATTTTATATTGAGAGTTCCATTATGAAAGCTCATATATGGCCACTGAAATCCAAACTAACATGAACATTTGTAAAGCTATATTTTCTCTGAAGCAGAAAGCTAGCAGCGTAAACACTTGATTTGATGCATCTCTTTGCTTTTCCTTGATAGCCAGTGTCTAGAGAGATAGAAAACGGGGGACATTGGTGATGGGAATGTTGCATTGGTGAAGGAAGGTGTTCTTTTTATGACTGATACCTAACTATAATCATGTTTTTATTGCTGTTTAAATAAAGATATTATTTAATAAAAGAAAGTATTCTTCTCAAAATGAAATCTACAAGAAAAGATATATATTTATTTACAAAAATAGTTATACATTGTATATCTGATAAGGAATTATTATGTAAAAGATAGAAAAATTTAGAATATCTCAATATCAAAAATTACATGAAAGAAATCCAATTAAAATGTTTACAGAGGACCTAAATTTACATTTCCCCTAAGATTTCATTCAGGAAGTTGGCAGATACACACAAATACTTAAGAAAAATGCAAATGAAAACTCTAATAAGATATACTATGTACAGATTAGAAACACAACTCTCATAAAAGAAGAGCTGGGGCCAGATAGATTAACACAGAGGGAATGGCCTTTCCTTCTATGCAGGTAACCCGATTTCCATCCTCAGCATCTCATGTAGTACATCCATGCATGCAAGTAGTGATTTCTGAAAGGGGGGCCTGGAGTAATCCCAGGGGACCACCGAGTGTGGCCCAAAAGCCAGAAAAAAACACTAATTAAAGATAAAAAAGAATAGATGCTGGCGAGAATAAGGGAATCATTGCAAACACTGTTCATATGCCTAAACTTGAAAACAAACTAAGGTCCATTTATGGAAAAATGTATAGAAGGAGTGATATATACATATATAAACATATAGTGGAATCATTTTAGCCACAGAAATCAGAATATTACGTCTGTACTTTGTTAAGGATTGTAATTTGAGCATGTAAATTCAAAAGACAATTACTACTGTCAGATTTCACTTACACATGAAAGCTAAAATAAAAAAAAAATGAAAGAAACTCATTGAAACATAGTAATATGGTGACTCCTGGTGACTGTTGAGTGAGAAAACAGGAAATGATGATCAAAAGATATTCCAACCAAAAATTAAATATGTTATAGTTAACAGTACAGTTTTACACACTTTGAAAACTGCCAGCAGAGTAGATTCTAAATGTTATCACTCCAAAAAGAATTGATACTTATAGAGTAAAAAGTAATGGAAAGGTTATCTAACATCAGTGTGATTATTATTTTCCAAAATATAAGTACCAAAATATCATTTTATATATTTTATCTGACACATTTTTATAGGTATTATATGAGCAATAAAGCTGAAGGAGAAGAAATAGTATCTTCCTCAAAAGGAGGGTTTTCTGTCTTATTATTAGGGTATATTCTGTAAAAATTATTTTTACTGTGGTGAATAAATATTAATTGCTTAAATTTATGGTTTATAAGGAAAGAGATATAAACTGTTATTCATATACAATGTGATCCATCCAGGGGTCCTCAAACTTTTTAAACAGGGGGCCAGTTCACTGCCCCTCAGACCATTGAAGGGTCTGACTATAGTAAAAACAAAACTTATGAACAAATTCTTATGCACACTGCATATACCTTATTTTGCAATGAAGAAACAAAACAGATACAAATACAATATGTGGCCCGCGGGCCATAGTTTGAGGACCACTGCATGACACCATGAGGTCAAATAAAGTACCGTATAAACTTGAGTATAAACCCAGTTTTTCTGGCACAACTGTAGTGCCAGAAAAAGCCCAAACTCGGCTTATACTCTGGTCATACAGGTTATTTGATTTGTTGTGCACACCGAATCAAATGCATGTAGTCTCTAGTCCTCTTCTGCTGTCTGCTGGAGGAGGTGGTGCTTCAGCTCAGTCCACAAGTCACCACTGAGCTGAAGAGGTAGATGGATGAACTGACCTGTTTGTCATTGAACTATTTAACCCACAATATTCTGTGCTTTGTAGGAGACCAACAGCAGTGATGATATCTGCAAACTTCAGTGATGATGACTATGTCTATGCTGATACTCTCACATCAGATACCCTGAAGCTCTGTTTGATATATAGATGATGAGGAGGATAGGAATCTGGTTTTGAAGGATTTTAACCTTTGTGATTTAACTTGATTACCTGTTAAGCTACAGGTTTCTGCACTTTATTTAAGGTTTTAAAGTTAGTGTTGCTAGTTTAGAGTTTTTCTTTAGCAATAAAAATTGAAAAATATTTAACCTAATGGTTCCTCAATTATTGTTTTGGGTATATATTTTTATTTTTGAAATTGACTAAAAAATCAAACTATGAAGAACATATTCTTATAACTTTAAAGTTAGCCATGTATAATATGTACTTTTATATATTATATATATAACATATATATATTTATATATTATATAAAGTATACATGTATAGGTATATACATGTATATATAATTTTCTCACCAAATATACATTAAGACTCAGCCATGCATTAGGCTATATGTACTTAATAAAAAACACTAACATTAAATCCTATGGATTTCATATGCTAATAGTAATACTGTGATTTTTTTTTTTAGATTTTTTATTTTATTATCTCTGTCCAGAAGCATTATTATTGCTGCTTTTTTCCTATCTCTTATCGTGATTCCACTTTTTTCTGCTTGCAGGGGAAGGGAACTTATACAATGGTGTATGTAGCATTTTATTTTTGAGAAACTTTTGTTAAATTTCTTTTCTAAAGGCTTAAAATGAAAAATGATATCTTTGCAGATGACTTATGTGAAATCAAAAGAGGAATATTTGTTTCAATAATGGAGTTCAAAGTTTTTCTTTTAACTCACATCTGCCAACTGGGTGATACCGGTGTTTCAAAACTGATAAGAATAAGACAGTCTATGAACACCATTTTCTCTTAGATATTTCATGTTGGAAATATACCCCAGCTTAAATGTTTCCCAGCTCTCAGATAGGTCTTTTACTTCAAAGGTCTTCATACATGTTCTCAATGCTTTTTCTTAAAAAGAAACAATGTCTTTCCCAATCTTTTTTACTTTTTAGCAATTGTATCCATATTTAAAAGCTTATTGTTGTGACATTTAATGTGTCATCTTTATAATGATAATAATAATGCATTCTATGATAGAAGAGAGAGTCTAGAATTGATTTGAAGTAGGTTCAAACATTCCTCACATCTTAGATTTTTACACATATATGTGGTAATTTTCATAAAAGTGTAACCATAGAAGTGGTTTTATTCCTGAGCTCCTGAGTTTCAGAGCACTGAATATAAAAAACCACGTAAAAAAACTCAGATATTTAAGATGTTGCAACTCATTGTACATTTTAGGTTTAGGTAGATCAGTCTTGGTCCCTCTATATGTCTGGGCCTCCCTTCTAGTGTATGCTGTCACTTTAACTGTCTCTTGGTGTACATCTCATGCTATCTTGTCCAGATAAAAAGCATATTAGTTCTGTTCCTGTGAACTATTCATAACTCTAATTATGATGACCTGTTCTTAGCCTAATACTGTTCTCTGACCAGAATACAGATTCATGGTCTGAAATCTGCAACCGGAACCTGTCATCTTTATATTCTTGCTGGGGTCAGCTTCTCTCCATCTTTTGTTGAATCTTCTAGGCTGTACCCCAAAATTTCCTTGTCAATTTGACTTTTCTTGGTCCCTTTCAAAAGTCACCTGCACTTGATTAAAAATTGCTGTTTTGCAATCCATCTGGGTATAATTAAGGGAGCAGAGAGCTTTGCCCAACTGGACATCTATTATCCTCTCCTCCCATCCCTCAAACAACACCCACCCCCCTCTTCTCCTACCTTCAGACAGACAAGTTTTAAAGTGATCAATTAAATGAACTAATTTACCTGGCATCTATCTCTTTCCCTCCATTTGCACTTCCAATTTGTCTGTAGGGAGACACATGATACTTCTTATCTCTCTTCCTAGAAAGTAAATTGGCATTCCCCAGCACTTTTTCCTGATTAGAAACATGTTGATAGAATTTTTGTTGTTTTCTTTTAGGGAGAAAAAAATATGAACATTGTGGAATAAATTAAAATTCTATTTAGATTTAATTCATAGTAAATGAACCTTTTAAAATGACTCTTTTCATTATAAGGGGGATGCTCTATTTATATCTTGGTTCTGAAGAAACATTCTGAGGACTGCTTCAGATACAGGCTACTGTATTCACAAGACTAGGGGAAAAAAGGAGACTCTCTTCAGTAGATGAATAGAAACATTGACTGGCTTTGAGGCAAGTAATTGCCTTACTCATCCATACAAAAAATTTCAACCAGAGAAATCTTCCCTTAAGCAGAGCACAATTGATGCATGATGCATACTTATGCAGATAAAGTGTAACTTACCTTGGGTTTATTTAATTATTCCTGGTCCATAGGGTTTCTGAAAAATAGCTAGGGTAAAACCTCACTGCAGACTGAAATAAAGGCTCAAATCAATTATTCTTTTTCTTCATTGAACAGTGTGACTCTATAGTATACATGTGTTACAATTGATTATAACCATCACAGATAGAAGAAAACTTAAATATTTTATTCTCAGGATTTCTAATTAGGAGTTGCATAGGAACATTGATTCCCTCAATGAAAATATAACTAGCTAGTTCTTTCCTCTCTAAGATATGTATATGTTACTTATTCATATTTAAATACAAGATGTGATAACAATAACTTAAAAGCTCATTTAGTTTCTGTTCTGGCCCATCTCATTAATTTCTACATTTTTATTTTGAAGAAAATTGACAGTTTAAATAAAGTGCTTCTTCTGAATTTAAATTTCTGAATGTAAAGTAGGAATTAGAAACATTCTCCTATGAATCTCTCTTTATTTTTCAGAAAGTGCTATATACTTTCAGCCTCCCAATTAAAAGGATGGTAAGAAAACCTCTTCAAGTGAAGCAAATATTAAATTTAACGTTTCGCACATATTTTTAATTTGAAAGATGATCAAAAAATAATTATAAGACAAACATGTTTTCTATTTGACCAAAGATGTCTTTGTTTTTTGATTTTGGAACTGATTCTCAGCAACTCTGAAGTTTTTCTATTTTAAAAAAGTGGATTTTTCATCATCATCCTCTTAGACAATATTGACTGTAAAACAGCACTTGCTTCTGAGAGGGATTTCTAAGTCTAATTCAATATTAGCATTTGGCCTAAAAGTTGTGATTTGGTGCTGTAGTACTGCTAGTTAAAATTAGGTGATGGAGCACATTGACAGCATTTACCACAGATGCTGAGCAGCCACTAAAGGTCAATTGGGTTATAAAAGCAAAGAAATAATGCTGGCTTTGACCTTAGCCTGGAGCTGTAACATTATTTGGTCTTTTTAAGCAGTCATCCTTTGCCAATGGCTTTCCTATTTTCTTAACCTAGGTTTGCAGTTTTATTTAACTCCTGGGCAATTGCCACCTTTAACTAACCAATAGAAAAGAAAGAAATTAAACAGAGCTTTATATATTTGGAGAGAGGACTGGAATGAGTTTTTCATCAATCTGGAAAGGCCTTCTGTTTTTCACAGTTAAGTTCTTCCTAATCAAAATCTTCTTTTACTAGGACACATCTTAAACAATTTTTTGACTTTGTTTTAAATGTCTAATACAGTATACAATCAAGGACCTTTATTTTCTGGATTCCTATTACATTTACCTTCTACAATCATGAATTTTAAAAGTCATTTTCTTCTCTCTCTCTTTCTCTGCTATGCCCCTTGTTGGCTAAGAGGGAAGCATTCAGTAAAACTTAAATCAGGAATTCTTTATTAGCTGTGCCCCAAGTCTGTACTTCACTGCAAGGGAAGGCAAATTCAGCCCCAACGCAGTGCAGTTCATCCCCAACCTTTTAAAGTGTGTACATAATTATTTTGCAGATAAGCAAAATACAACATCATTACAATAGTAAGAAATATGTTTACCATCACGAGTTTACTTTTAGCTATTAGTAATCAGGGAAAAAAAACCGTGTTTGGTCTTAACGAGGCTTAATTTCAGGAGCTATTGCTTTAAGGAGGTCCTTGTCTCTGTCCTTGACTGATGATTAGTTTGCTATAGGTTACAGTTTCAAGTATTACCTCCCAGGAAATGCCCATTGCTGATTACAAACATAGGGCACCAGGTTATCTGTTGAGCTTGTTATAACAGCAAAAAGGTGGTTCCTAATAAAACTTTAACAGATGGTTGTATTCAGAAAGATTTCTCCATCTGGGAACCTAACTAATTAAGGAAATTCTTGTAACTTCAGAAGGTAACCCATCTCTGGGCCAGACTAGTTAAGGTAGTCTCTACAATAAAACAAGCTAGTAGTGACAGGAGCCAGTCTTTGCAACAATAAAGCAAGCAACAATCGACCAAGTCAACATTTCTGGTAGCAGGCAGGTTTACTTTAGACAAGCTGAAATGGGGGTGAAGGTCTTTAAAAAGAAAGCCCATCAAAAACTCCATAACCATGGATGAGCAATAATGTTTATTTTTCTGGGCTAGGCTTCACATTATTGTATACTAATTCCATTTGATAATGCCCCATGGCATATTGAGCATACATTGCTATATATGTTTGACCTTAAGAAAATGAAAAATAAATTAACAATTTGTTTCAGTCAGGCTACTAGTTTTACTATTTTCTATCTTTATACTATAAGTTATTTCACAATAGACATGAATGATCTTTCTGCCAAGTTAAATTCATATCACTTTTGATATAACATGGTTTTTTTTTGTCAATGTAAGTAAAACTACATTTTTGAAAATTATTGAAAATTATTTTGAAAATAACTAAGAAAAGATCAATCAATGATTATAACAAAAATCTGGTTGTGTTTGTTATATTTTAATAAATATTACTTTCAACATATCTAAAAATCTTTATTAGATATTTTAGATAAAATAAGACATATAGATTCCCTGCCTGAAGCAATGTTGTGTCTTTGAAATCTAGAACTTGGGGGAGTTTTAAGAAAAATGGATCTGTTTGTAGCCTATTCATCTTCTGAAATCAAGCTTGAAGATGATTGCTTGACTTGTTAAAAACTCTTACAATCTAATCAATCCCAGAAATTTAAAATTATTTATCTGATTTGTATATAACTGAGGTTTTATCCATGTTTCTTTAAATCATGTGTAGCCTCCTCAGGTGATACAATAGCTGTACACTCATGAAATATCTTTTCTTTGTAAATATCAAACATGGATATTTTATATCAATTTTACATTTTGTGCTCACATAATTGAAAAATGGTCTCAAAAGCAAAAATAACCAAAATAAGCAAACAACAAAGCCCATAAACCCCTCTTAATTCTTGATGCATAAAGTTGAGCATGGTGCTTTGAACAAAGTAGATTTAGAATATTCAGTGTGTGATATCAGGTGGATGTTTCTTATTACAAAGGAAGAAAATCAGTGACCATCATTACTACCGGTTGGGTTAATAATTTAAACAGATTAGGTCAGTTGCATCTGTAATAGATTCAGTAAGTAAATAATTGGAGATAAAAATTTAATTGTACTGAATCCATAGCCATAGTGCATACACCATATGTCCTGAGACTGAGTCACACTATATAGCAGTTCTGAACAATATACTTCTAATTTCACATGTTTTTGAAATTTTACCATGGAATCATCAGAAGCATTTGCTAAAATAGACTTTCTTTAGTCAAGCTTTACTAATTTGAATTCATACAAGCAGGGAGATAACAATGATTCTAATTTGAAATACCTTACCTAGAAGAATGTCAAACTTTAGCATATAGCAGAATCATGTGGAAAACTTATTAAAAGAGGTTCAAGCCTGTCCTGGCTTTAGAGATTTAGGAGTTAGTATGAAATGTTTACATATATATCCTGCTTTCAGATGAGATGCCACTCTGTGGAGTATATATTTCATTATACTTTATTTTATTGACCAGTACTTTTATTTGGGATCACATTTGCAGTATTTAGGGATCCATATATAGCACTAAAGATTCAAATTAGGGTTAGCCAAATGCAGAGCAAGCAACTTAAGATCTCTTCAGCCCTAAAGTACAGATTTTAATTAAGCCAATATTATTGAAAACTTTGTTTCTTAGGATGTTTTGCTGACTTATTTAGATAGTTCCATTACTCAGTGCAGTACATGAACCAATAAAGGCCAAAGATGACCCGTAGATTATGTAGAGAACTATGAAAGACATGTAACTACTGAAAAACTGTAAGAGATAACAAGAATTATAAGGAACAACTTCTGATAACATGTAAGGAAGATAGGTTGCATTAAGGATATAGTAATTCTGTTATGGGTATATAGTGGGTATATATAGTGATTATTTTATTTACTTAGACATATTTTAATAAGTTATTGATGCAATCTATATTTAACTTATGTATGAAATTATAAGTATATTTGAATGATAGAGATAGTATTGTAGGATGTAATCATTAGAAGTATTATTCAGTTGCGAAAAATAATGTTGGACAGAATCAATGCTTGGTGGACTCCATAAATTTCACAGAGCAACTGAAAGAGAAAATGAATACACATCCAAAAAGTTTTAACCTTTTAAATCAGAAATATGTTGCCATAGAACCCTAGAAAAATAATTTCCTGGGTGCTTTGAGTGACTAATACATTAGAAAATTTTTTCCCCCAAATCATGTATTAAAATGGAAAACTGGATTTTCCAAAATGTTTTGTGAGTCCAAACTTTTCCTCCTTCTGGAAAGAATTTATGAGAACAGTACTATCAAAATATGATTTTTCTGTTTGTTATGTCAAAGTGTGTGTTTCATTAAAATTGTTTCCTTATTACTATCAAAGGATTTCATTCACAAAAATGTAGTTTACCCTTCAGAATCTGGAATCTATTTGCTGTTTATACAATTTTTTTTCATTTCAAAAGGCGAATTTGTTTTCTCAGATGAATTATACAACAATCTATTATCAGTTTGTTACAAATATAAATAGAATTTTATTTTTTTATTTAAATAAAATTATTTAAAATACTGTTTATAATAGGCATTCATACAAATATCATTGTTTGATTTCAACACCACACCTCCCACTAGAGTATCTACTACCTTCCACAGTTGTATTAGTATTAGTTGGACTTTTCACAAGAAGCTTAAAAAAATTGAATAATTTAGGACATATTAACACACCATATTGATTCTTCCTTAATAAAGGCCATTGGAATATGCATATTCTAGTAAAGTTGCATCTTCCATGCTACCTCTGTCCTTTGAATAGTTCTTCGAATACTCTAACATATCTGTAAGTGTTGTGCACAATTTTGGGATGTGTTTACAATAACTGGAGGATATTTACCATAATACTCCTGGTCATTAAGTCACTGAGTAATACTTTGATAGACAGTGTGGGCCTGAAACTTATTGTTCAGATTGGCAATGTCATGTTGCCAGGACCAGTTTTCTAGGGGGTAACTAAGGCTGTAACACATAATTTTCTCCAGATTTGGATACACTTTTATTTTAATTTTTGTTTTGACAAGATAAACAAAATACAAAACATCATTTTTTACTAATTTTATTTTATTTTTTTGGTTCTTGGGTCCCACCCGGCAGCACTCAGAGGTTCCTCCTGACTATACGCTCAGAAATCGCTCCTGGTAGGCTCAGGGGACCATATGGGATGCCAGGATTTGAACTATTGCCCTTCTGCATGCAAAGCAAATGCCCTAACTCCATGCTATCTCTCTGTCCCCCCCCCATTTTACTAATTTTAAATCTTATTAATCATATTCACAGTGTCATGGAACCATCTCCAAGGTTATATCTAGAAATATTTTTGTTCTGCAAAAGAAACACTCTATTTAACAACTATGGTAATAATTTTGCCACAAAGAGAAGGATGGCTGCATAGGACTGAAAATTATTATAACAATGATAGTAGGAAATGATCACTCAGTAGAAAACTGGGTTTGGAAAGCTGGTAAAGTGATTTGCATTATTATACTCTTTTAGTAACAATATTGCAAACCACAGGGTCTAACAAAAAAAGAGATGATTGATTGATGATAGATAGATAGATGATAGATGGATATATAGATAGATAGATAGATAGATAGATAGATAGATAGATAGATAGATAGATAGATAGATAGATAGATAGATAGATAGATAGAGACAAAGAGAAAATTGAGAAAAGAGAGTGGAGAAGAATGTCAGAGAGACAGTCTAGTGGGAGTGATTTGGGGCTGTCCTGGATAGGAAGATGCAGTGGTGAAGGAATGAGTGTTGGAAAAATGACTGAAACTTTATAACTATCTCATGGTGCTTCAATTAAAGTTTCAAAAATTAGCTCTTTCCTCCAACTTCTAAAAATTCACCAATCTCTGTTTATCTTTAACAATTATATCCCTGTAGGTAATTATATGACTACCAAAATACAGTATATATTTCTTGTAACTGTTCTGTGCTACATAGCATATTTTTTCCAAGGTCGATCTGCTTAATGAAATTTATCAGTCTTTTCTACCTCTCTAAAGATGGATAACTTTCCATTCAAAATATACCACATTTTATTTATTCATGCACACCGTAATAACCAGTTGGTTTTCTTGATCACTTTGACTATAATGCTAATGCTGCAATGTGTCTAAATATGTGTAACCAAATATCATTTTAAATGCCTGTTTAAATTCTTTTGGGCATGCACCAAAGGTAAACTGCTGAATTGTGTGCTAAAGCTTTTAACTCTTAATACATTTGTTGTTTTATTTACTTACATTTTTGTTAGTTTTATTTTACCCCCACAAGAGCTGCTCCATTTGAATTACCAGTAATGTGTAGAATTCCAGATTTTGTCCAGATTTCTCAAAACATTATTTTCTGTTATGTTGATAATAGTCTTTTTATTTGTATTTTTCTTAAAAATAGTGAGCAATATTGAATACTTTTCACATATTTAAGTGTTGCAAATCAGCCCTTAAGATGAAGCTGGATGGTGGAGATGGAGGCCTTTGTCCTTAGGCCCCGGGCACGTGGCTCCATCCCCCATTAACTGGTGGGTCTAGGCCCTGGAGAGCAACAGGTATTGAACTCACTCACAGGCAGGCTTCTGGAGAGATAACATCTTTATTCAGCCCTAGCCAACAGATATGGCTGCTAACCATTTACGCATTCAGCCCTGCATTCTCACTTCTCCCTCAGCCATAGCTCTCCATCCAGGTAAATGCCAATTTTTCTCTATCCTGGCCAAAGACCAAAAGGGCCAAAAGCCCCAAAAGCCCTCAATCTTCTTTGGTCAAAGCCTTATCTAATCTTTTCAAGACTCCTCCCAGGAATGGACCAGGTCTTGCAGGTAAGATCAAGTTACCTGGTTAGAATGAGGGGTGGGGCCACATCAGCCCCCCCCCTTTTTTACATAAAGACAAAAGGCATAAGTTATGTGGCTTCCGCCTGTAGCCAAAGGCGGGTAAAATTTCCATAGCAACAATCTTTAAAGTGTAAAATTAATATATTAGCCTATCTTAAAAATAACATTTCTGCAAAATACACCATACATTTGTAACTTAAAATTCTATTAATGCTTTTTACCAAGCACTATTCTGGAACTTTCGTGTTCCTATACTTTTAATACTATATAAACTATTTTTGGGGAACTTTCTGTTCCTATTAACCTTCCCTACACACAAATACCACAGCATAAATGCATAACATACATTTTAAAAACAGGCTCAATACATAAAAATACACAGTAGAACATTATACCAATGGAAACATTAACTATGGAAAACAATAAAGCACATTAAATTAGCAAGAACATGACAGATTAAAGTTAGATGCAGGCAGTTATTTTTTAAGATCTTTAAATGGGCTAAGCTGTATTACTCCCCTTTTTAAAAAATTTTAAAACCACTAACTAAAACTTATCCCATAACCAACTATGTGTAAACTACCCTTCACCTAAAACCATAAGTCCAGACGCTGGTTTGTCCCACACTGCTCTTACCACGTGGCTTCTTCATGCGGTTTCAGCTAGGTTAAGTTGAGCCATTTCATTCTCCTGATCCGGAATGCGAGTCCCAGGCTCACCGCTTTTGCCTTTTCCATGCCACTGTTCTCACATGGCTTTACCGGAGCAGAGCAGAATGGAGCTGAGCTGCACGCATTGCCACTTTTGGACTGATTAGGAGCTTTTCACTGCTTTTCTGCCACAGGCTACAGTGAAAGCAGCCTGAATCGCTGAAGAGTGATGCCAGCTATAGCTGCCGTCTCTGCAATCCAGCAGAAATTGGAAGTGTAACTCTTTGCCCTGTTGTTGGTGCATTGTTGGCTGATTGTAGCTGTGGCATTTTGGAAGCAGGTTTCACTGCCGCCACTCTCAGCCACAGCTTCACTGAGCGCGTTTGGGTGTTCAAATTTGAAGTTATTCAAGTTAAAAGTTTAGTCCGAAATTTTCAAGGTCAAAATCCAAATTCAGGCTGAAGGCACAAGGGACCATATTGACTGCCTGCAAGGCAAATGCCCTACCACTGTGCTATCTTTCTGGCTCCTCATCATTTCTTTTATTGCCCTGTTAAATGTTTATTTCATATTTTACGTGGCATATTTTGAAACCTTTGTCATTTTTAGGCATATATATTTATAGAGTTTTGTGGCTATCATGGTGGATCTTACACACAGTATTTAAAAATCAATCACAACTCTTTTAAACCAATTTTTATGTATATTAGTTGCATGTAACTCAAATCCCTTTTAATATATTCTTACATATTTTTTATCAGTGTCATACATTATTTCTTTTTATTCTGTGTCTTCTAACATAGCTTCATAAGTTATGCCTTTATTTTGATCTTATAAAAGATTGAAACATTGAATCACCATCTAAAATCACAATGATAATAAACTTGTAAATTCTTTTGGGAAAGCTTTGTCTTTTCATATGATTTTAAATTACTTCTAGAATCTTACAGCTATTTTGTTGTTTGTGTTGTTGTTTATGTTGTTGCTGTTTTGGAGTTACACCTGGTGTTATGTAGGGCTTATTCCAGGTACCTCATTCAGGGATCACTTCTGGAGGGGGTCAGCAGATCCTATATGGTGGTGGGTTCAAAGCTGGGTTTGGCCATGGCCCAGGCATGATCCATACTGCTTTCCCTTCTTCCTTTCTGTTAATCACTACTTGATTTAAAATTTAAGTCCATTTTGTTTTACTTAGCTATCTGTTTGTTTTCTCTACATACTGCATAAAAGTTAAACTGTTTCTTTTTACTATTTGTTTCATTCATCATAATACCCTCTTAGGATACCTATGCTGATGAAAATGTTAGGAAATAACTTTAATTTTTTTGTAGAATGTTATCCAACATGTGTATTTTTTAAATATATTCATATGTTGATAGTGACTTTGATTGTTTCAAGATCTTGGGAATTACAAAAATTTTTGCAATAAACCTATGATTGTAAGAGTACCTATAATACTTAGAATTAATTGTGTGTGTGTTTTGCTTTTGGCGACATCTGATGATACTCAGGGATTACTCCTGGCTATGCACTCAGAAATTGTTCCTGGCTTGGAGGATCACATGGGAAGCAGGGGGATCGAACCGCGGCTTGCGCGTGCAAGGCAGATGCTTTACCGTTTGGCCACCGCTCTGGTCTCAATTGAATTATATTTTTTTGGTGTTTTACTTCTCTCAGAAGTATTCACAAGAATCTCTGGGATGCTTTACTTATTTTATCTTATAATCTAAGGATAGAAATAATTGTGCTTCTTCCTTTCCAATTTAGATACCATTTTATAATTTTCCCTGACATATTGTTCTTTCTAAAATTTCTTATGCTATATTAAATCATACTAAAGGAAAACGACTTCCTTTCTTAGTCCTCATATTATAGGAAAACATTTCTATTTTTTAAATTTTGACTGAGAATTTGCTATTTTTGATCCTATTACATGCATTTACTAATTCTATATTGCCCATTATGTGTTTTCTTGGATTTTAGGATGTCCTTCAAGACTAATATGGAGTTGGGGATGGGAATAGTAATAACCATTATGAGAATAGAGAAATAGCTTAATAACTAAGCAAATGCTTTTCTTGTAGGAGGCCCAGCTTTGATTATTATTATTACCACATGTTACACCAAGAATCTCCAGGAATTATGCCTACATATAGAGCTGAGTGATCTGAATTTCTCTGGATTCATTCTACAAAGTAATGGTAGTAACAGCAGCAGTAGCAGTAGTAGTATTAGTAGCAAGAGTAGCAATAGCAGAAGCAGAAGCAGCAGCAGTAGTAAGTAGTAGTAGTAGTAAAAATTCAATAATAATAACCATAGGAGAACTTTAAAAATAGGTTTATTTTTATACCTTAAGAAGGTCATGGAAATTTTGAGAAAAGGAAAAAAAAATTAAATAAACATGGGATTGGTGTCTAGATTTTACATGGATCCCTGGTTGGAGTTTAGGATTTCGTGGAACTATTTATTATTGGTGCATTCAAATCATAAGGGTGGGGATAAAACACAGACGAAAAACAAGAGGGAAGGGGAAAAGATTCACCTCAGATCCAATTGTTTCAATTATCATCCATTACAAAAGATAAAAAACAAAACAAAAAACAAAACAAAACAAAACTTACCATTGGTAGACTTAGGAGAGTGTGAGAGATTTTTATTAGACTTTGTGTCAATAGTTAAGGAAACCAGTCTTTGGTAGAGGATGGGCTAATAGAATGTCCAATGTTTGGAGCCTGTTACTTGCAGTATTATAAACAATCATTCTTATAAAAATAGTAATAATAAGAGTGGACTATTTAATAAAAATAAACATAAACTCAGTGTATATTTGGTGAGGTAAGATACTATGATTTTTATATAATAGTATTGGCTGGCCTTCAGTTAGAGATACAGTTTAGTAGTAGTAGTAGTAGTAGTAGTAGTAGTAGTAGTAGTAGTAGTAGTAGTAGTATTTGTTTGTTTTGGGGTACAATTGGTATTGCTCAAGGTGGTATTCAGTGTACAGTTTGCATTGCTCAAGTGAAGTACTCTAGAGCCACTTCTACTTTTGTTCAGGGGACCATGTCATGCAAAGAAAAATATAAAGTGACATCCCTCATGGAAAATGTTGCATTTTCCATATTTTCTCTGAAATATGTATCCTTTAGATTCAGATGACATTATATAGGTCTTACATTAGATATATCAGATACTTGGATTGCAAAACAGAAGAGTCAATTCTAGAAATTTTCATTGGACTTGGCTATTTAGAGTGGTGTTTAAATTAGGAGTCATGTGGCCCCTTGTGGTACACCAAGGACATAAGTGAAAATCACATATATGGATCTCTGGCCAAAGAACTTAGGCCAACTGCTAGGATAATCGTATCAGATGGCAATAGTTGAAAAAAATATTGGAAAAATTTGACCTAGAGGCATCATCATCAATATTGTGGATTTTAACTGCCTTGATAATTGGTTTGTTAATAGAGACAAGAAACTTAGGTAGTACACATGTAATTCTAATAGCAGTAGTGGAGTGCATATTAATTATAATGGAGTTGTCTAAAATTTAATATATAGTTATTGTCTCATACTTAGAGGGTTAAATCATTCCATATTTAATGGCATGTCATTGGCATAGATCAGTTCATTTAAAGCGTGTTTCATTTATTGAGGAAGAAGTCACCTATAATTTTTTTAAGACCAATGTGATAAGAGTAATTATCTGATATGAATCATTTTGGATGAGAGAAATGATGCAATTAAGAATTCTGACTTGCACATGGTCCACATGGTTTTGATGTTCTGTACTGCATGTGGTCCCATGAGAACTGTCAAGATTTATCCCTGATCACTATAAAAGTAAACACTCAGCACAGCTGGCTACAATGACAAAACAAAACAATGATTTTTATGAGAAAAAATATTTAACGATTTAGAGTGGATTATTAATTCAATCTAAATTTTGAGATTACTCAGTTAAAGAATTATAGATATCTAGGGAACAAATATATCATTATCTTGTGAGATGAGACAGAAACATTGAAAGACCTTCTGATTTTTAATTTCTCTGATATCAGGTATTCATTTAAGCTAGCAGCATATAATAACAATTATTAAAAATGTGCACAAATGAGTCTGTGATTTTGTTAAATCTATAACCCCATTTCTCCATATCAAAGTTTTTCCCATATTTATTTCTATTTTATTTAGTCATAAATTAATTATGATTCCTATTTTATAGAAAGTCCACTCACATGCAATTGGAAACCTATAAAGTATTATAGGTTTCTCATTTTTAGGAATACTTAATTTATTTAGAGTTTTTTTAAGTAATTCCCTTTATAAGATGAGAAAATAAACAAGCAACAAATACATGGAGATGTATAAAATGCAGACAAACACAAAGAACATAGAATATAAAACCTATTTGAAACTGGATTTTAAAAAGTTTAGCACTGAACCAGGCATATTAAAAATTCATTAGTTTATCTAATTTGTCATGAATATAATAGGCTCATTAAATGATATTAATTTGGGGGAACTGGAAATGAGCTTCATTTTCTGTTCAAAATTATTTTGAGAAGTTATACTAATGGAAAACTATCACTGCTTAAGGTAATGGACACTATTGAAGAGTGGGAGAGATAGGTCAGGTATATAATGTTTATTATTTTGTATATGATGTATTATCTTTGCATCTTTGAATAAATACTATTAAATTATGGTGTACAATAGTTTTGATGTACGGTTGATTTCAGTTTTCTGGTACACTGTTGAGGATTGTGTGTGTGTGTGTGTGTGTGTGTGTGTGTGTGTGTGATATTGTTATATAGTTTACTCTGTTGTGACTTTTAATCTGCTTTTAGAATCAGTGTAATTTTGGCTTCGCAGAACATGTTACATCTTACTTATTGATTCTTTTAACATGATGTAGTATATACTGCCCATCTTTGTTTCTTGCTATCTTTTTATTGTTTTGGGAGCTCAAGGCTTACTTCTGGCTCTATTTTCATGGATCAGAGGATTCTTAACTCTGGAGATCATATGTGATGCCAGAGATTATGAAATACACCTGTTTTACCCAAAACTAAGATCATCCTCTTTTCTTTGTATTTGTTTCATTATAGTGTGATTTCACCTAAAACAAAGATCATCCCTAGAACCTTTGTATCTGTTTAAAACTTGGTTTTACCCCAAAAAGGAATTGTTTTACATGTAAATCTGGGCGGGCCTGGTTCAGGATAGCCTGAGCTATCTGTTCTTACTCTGGACTTAGTCCTCACCCACGGGTGGTTTCTGTACTCAATAAAAATGACAGTTCTGGCAGGCAGCTTATTCTCCATAAGAAAAGAAGATTGCCAGATTACACATGCTTCACCCTCAGTTTAGTTGGATTATTTTATGCAAGACCCTGTTTCAGATCCTTTTACCCAGGGTTGAAAATACAGTGCATGGGGTTATTTTACAAGGGATAAAACATGACTTGGCCTCATCGCTTATCCACTATATTCTCTAGCCACTTTATCCTCACTATGTTCTATCTTTTTTTTTTTACCTAAGAACTAATAAATATGTGATTTATGTCCTTGACATTTTTCCATTGACTTAAAGAACAAGTTCCTATACCTTCATTGAAATTCTTTGTCTTTAAAGCTTTGAAAAAGCTTAAATGAACTTCTTTTAAACCACTTTCAGTCTTGCTTTGTGTTTTTAATGCCCTCCCCATTTGTTTTTTTGTTAATCCCATGCTTTTAGAGGTTAGGTGATTAAATTGTTTGTTTTGGTTCTGGGACACATCCAGCTGTGCTCAGGTTACTCTTGCTTTAGTTTCCAGGAGTCAATCCTGGTAGTTCCAGAGTAATTTAAGGGTTTCTGGGAATTAAACCAAGGTAGACTACTTATTTGGCAAGTTCTTTATTTGCTGAAGTTCAAGTAATTTTTAATATGTGTGCTCTTTACTGACAATGTGTCTTTTGTTTTCTGGTTCTCTTAGATTGTAAATAAAATTTAGATTACAGTTTCTCTTGAAATCTCTAAGGAAGATAGCATTAATGATAGCAACTCATTTGGTGTTTGGTGGTCTACTCTGGCCATTATTTCCTCCTTTTATATCTGAAAGACTTTTCCAGGATGTAGTGTTTTTGACTGGGTGTTTAATCATTTTGTATTTTCAAGTTGTCACTCCACTTTCTCTTCTGAAGAATTCTGCTGAGAAATCTGATTAAAGGTAACTGCTTTTCCCCCACAGCTGGCTTCAATGTTCTATTTTTGTCCTGGAGTTTTCATAGTTTCACTACTATGTGTCTTTATTCTTTGCATTTAGCTATTCAGATGTTCTGTTAACTTCATGAGCTTGTACATTTAGTTCCTTCCGAGGTTTGAGGAATTTTTCAACTACTGATTATTGTTTGAAAAATCTGTGTTCTGTTTCCTCTTTCTTTCCCTTTTGTACTATTCCTAATTTCTATTTGCCTTTCCTAATAAACTGTATAATTATCTTTTCTTCTCTATGTCTCTTTGTCTCTCTGCCTTTTGTGCAAGGGTTGGGGAGTCTCACACATTTGCATATCTTCTGTTCTACCCCTGAGCCAATATCCAATCCCAAAGAATTTTTTTAGCGTTTCTTCAATTATATATATATATATATGTATATATATACATATATATTTTTTTCTTGCCACACTAATTTTCTCCATTTGGAATATTACGAGTCCATAATTTTGTCTAGTGATCTTGTTCATTGAGTTGTTAATATACTAAAACTAATAGAGCCTTTTATTTTGCTTTCTAAATTTTACTTCTTGCTAATTTTATTAGAGCATTAATATTTTTCTTTATTTTAAAGTATCGCTGTTTTTAAAATTACTTTTTCTCAGTTGTCTCTGTTCTGAGTGTTAACTGGTATGAACCACCAATGCCCCTATAAATAATAATTTTGCCACTATTTATTTTATATAACACTTTTCTAATCAGATTTTCTACATATGTCTCATAGTTTTTTAATATAATTTAAACAATTTTAAATTTGCTTTAAAAACTCTGTGCTTATATAGTTAAAATTCATTATGTTTTTTAAATGAAAACATTGTGTTTCTTTTAATGGACCATGCTTCCCTCTTTATTTTGTTATGCTGAATATTTTTTAATTGAGAATTGGGTATTTGGAAATCTATCCACCTCTTTCAGTGTTTGAAAGCTGGTAGCATATGAATAAAAAAGTTCACTAATTAGTTCAAAATAAAGGCTCAAAATATTCATGGGATATTTTACCATATTTATTTTCCTTGTATTTCTGTAAGACTTTCCCTAACAAATTTATCCTGCAGCTGGTTATTTTTAAATGTCTCAATTTTCTTAATTGTTTTACTCCTTCATAAATAGGTCTTTGGTATATGCTCTTGTACTCAGAATCTTTCTGTCTGCAGTCTGCAATTTTAGTGCAACATGTTAAGCATCACTGTCTTTCCAGGCTTCCAACCTCAAAGCCAAACTATTCTATCATTTTTCTCTGATTGCCAAGTTGGAAAAGTAAGATGCCAGTTCTTCAGTAGACCGAGGGATAAGTAGGAAATTTCAAAGAAAATCCACTTCCTGTCTTTAATCTAACAAAAGGAAATGAAAACCAGGAAGATGGTACAATCATAATGTCCTTGCCTTGAACACAACTGACTTGTTAGGTCCTGGACACAGCAAATGGCTGGTTTGGGTCCTGTCAGGACTGAGCATTGAATATGAGAGTAAACACTGAACAATCCTAGACATGCTTCAAAATACTAAAAGGATTAAAAAAAAAAAAGGACACGAGAGGAAGAAAAAAAAATGGAGAGGAAATAGGAGGATTTTCCTAGTTTTGTTTGACTATGCCAGGAATAAGGTAGAATACCCAAGTATGTCATCAGTTTCATACTTTGTGTGTCTGTGTAGCGATAGCACCCAGATAACATTCTATGTCCATATATGGTTTGTGGCCACACCTGGCAGCACTCAGGCTCTGTGCTCTTAAGTTGCTCCTGACAGGTTTGGGGACCATATAGGATGCTGGGAATCGAACCCGAATTTGTCCCTGGTTGGCCACATGCAAAGCAAATTCCTTACGGCTGTGCTATCTCTTTGGCCCCTTAGTTATATTATTTAAGAATATGTTGATATGGTTCAAAATAAAAATTAATTTTAATTTATTATAGGTTGTTTTTTACAGCGAGTATAAAATTTCACATTTAGGGGATATATATAGCTTAAAAGGTGTTCTGACATGGCAGTATTACCCCAGAATATTCATATCCAAGAATAGTCATTTGAAGTTTATTCCCTCTCTATTACTATTCTCCTCTCACATTATCATTTTCTTGTTTCAAGGTTGTTTCATACCTTTTGATCAGGGATTTTGGGGATCTGAGCATAACTATATGTATAGTTATAGATTTATAAGTGATTTATAAACCCAAAGCTATTTTAATAACTTAACAGGTCTTTATTTAAGTTTTATTTTATTTATACTTTTGGACCAAAGCTGGTATATTTAGAGTTTATTCTAGGATTAGGGATTTTAATAAATAGTCGAATTGGGGACCATCTGGGTTTGGAGACAGTATCTGGATCAGCCATGTGTAAAGCAAACATACTACCCTTACTTTTATTTTATCTCTCTAGACCCTGTTTTCTTTTTTGTAGTTGTAGGGCAAAATGAGGACTTGAAACTTTTCTAGCTTGTCATCCTATTTATATAAAATACATTTAAAAATATTTTCTTATGTATATAGCTATAGGTTTTTGAACTCTGAAAATGTTCAAAATGACTGATGCTCAGACAGATCTCTACATTATAATGCTAGGAATGTAAAATGGTCACTATGTAATATATTGATAATAGCTGTCATCTTTTTGTTTTATAATGTTATGGTGATCCATCTGGTAGTGTCAATGACAATTATAATTATTGGAAGTGATAAAAGTCAAGTTAAAACTCAGTATAAACAAATTAATAGGCAACAACTAAGCAAAACAAAATTTTAAAGCAAGAAAGCAGAAAACAATAAAATATTCCTGCTTTGCATGTCTAATAAGCTAGTAGATGATGATGATACTGATGGCCATAGTTATTTTAGCAGCACTGATTAAGCAGAGTCTGGTACACAGTGATAATAAAATATATAGCAAAATTAAAACTGAACAATTTATAGCTGCGATAATCTTCACGCACTTGCTTAGCAGGAGCTTCTCATCAGAGAAGCATCATAAATTAAAATAAAACCATGAATATCCTGAACATAATGAGAAATTTAAATAAATTATATACATTATAAGTATGGATTGCAAACAATAAAATGTATTCTCTATGACTATATTTTCTATCAATATTATTAATTGACTCTGTAAGGAGTCATGATCCTAGTATTGGTGATATTTCTTAATATGCAATTATTATTAATGTTTAGTTTCTATATTTTCTGGTGATTTTTAATTTGTCATATATGCATTAATATATTAAAATTAATTTTATGTATTTTGCTATAATTTTTAGACAACTGTTGAAATTTTGTAAACTTGAATAAATTAAAGTTCTTCCTATAGATATCCTTTTAAGAACTTTTAAAATTTAATTTTGGCCCAAACCTTCCCCCCACTCAACCACAGTGCTCAGGGTTTACTTCTGGCTCTTATAGTCAGGGATTATTCCTGATGGTACTGAGGGGATGATATGGGATGATAGAGATTAAAGCCAGATTAAAAGACAAGTGCTCTACCTGCTGTACTAACTCTCAAGTCCCATATTCTTTAAAATGGTTTAAATGATAAAAAAAAATGTATTTGTTCTAGGATAGTCTATAAAGCTGTAACTCTGGAATGTTCCTTAATGAGTAGTGCATATATATTGGTTTATTACAAGTTTTAAGTTTTATCCATAGTGTAAAATTACATACTTTTTTTTGAACTTTACAAATGCTTGCATGTACCTTTTCTCTATTTTAACTTTTTAAAAATGAAGAATTGTGCTGGAGCAATAGCACAGTGATTAATGCATTTACCTTACATGAGGCTGGTCCAGGTTCTATCCCTGGCATCCCAAAGCCTTCAGGAGTGATTTCTAAGCACAGAGCCAGGAGTAACCTCTGAGCCCTGCAGGGTGTGGTCCAACAACAACAACATCAACAACAACAACAACAACAAAAACTAAACGTAAAAGAACACCCTATTCCTTTTTTAAAAAATACTTTTATTTAAACACTGTATTAGCAAACATGATTGTAGTTGGGTTTCAGTCATAAAACAAATAACCCCTCTTCACCAATGCAACATTCCCATCACCAATGCCCCCATCTCCCTCCCATCCACCTCCTGTATTTAAGGCTTTCTAGTTCCCTCAAACATGAAGCTCACCACAAAGAGTGGTGAGTGCAATTAGAGAAATAACTGATCTGAGAACTAACCCTATTTTTTTAAATTTATAACTCTTGTATAATTATATGTTTCTACTTTATTTCTTAAAAAATGCTAGTTGGATACTCATTATTTTATATATTAAATGACATATGACTTATTGTATTAAATACAATAAATATGACTTATTGTAGTAAAATGCCATTCCCTTACCTAAAAATTGGAAATTGACTTTTTAATTACTAATAATCTTAAAATTATTTTTATGATTCATAGAAATTAGATGCTATTAAAATCAACAAATAATTTATAGCTACATTCTAACATTAATTTGAGTACTTTACAATTTGTTTATAAAAATTACTATTGCTAATAAAATACATTAATTAGTTTAGTATCACAGGTCATTCATAAATATCAGTTAATTTCCCTTTCTTTATTTCCAATGTCTTCAAATTTTTATTCTGTATGTATCAGAAGAATATTACTTATGCGTTTGTTATGACAATTGGGATTTTTTGCTTTGTTTTTGGACCACACCTGGTGACGCTCAGGGGTTACTCCTGGCTCTGTGCTCAGAAATTACTCCTGGTTTGGGATGATATGGGACCTGGGGGATCGAACCACCGTCCATTCAAGGTTAGTGTGTGCAAGGCAAATGCTCTGTGATTTTTTAAGTGACAATGGCAAGTAGTATGGCACAAAATTATCCATATTTTGTCTTTTCAGTATATTTTTAAGATAAACAAATATTTTCATTAGTCTTCCACATTTTTTGTTAATTTAAATGAAAAATAGAAATAAGTTTTCTGCTTATGATTACCAACACATTTTTCTTTAAACTTGAATAAACTTAAATTTCATTTTGATTTAAGTAAACTATATGTGTGTATGTGTTGTGGGAATTCTTGCATTATAATCCAGCTGATTATTTTAAGGAGAAAATAATTATTGGGGCCGGAGCAATAGCACAACAATAGGGTGCTTGCTTTGCACATGGTTGACCCAGGACGTCTGGCATAGGTTCAATCTCTGGCATCCCATATGGTCCTCCAATGCCAGGAACTATTTCTAAGCACAATGCTAGGAGTAACACCTGAGCATCATGGAGTGTGGCCCCAAAACAAACAAAAATAATAATTGAATTGTTATTGATTTATTTCTCCCATCAAAATAATTTCCTTTCCAGTATCAACATATGTTGCCCTTGGAGAGGGCATCATTAACATTGAAATAAAATCTCACATCCATTTTAGATACTACATGCTGTAAATTTTTATAAGTAGTGAAGACAGTTTTCAAAGGACCCTTTTTGGGAGGAGGCAAATTAATAAACAGGTGGTGTTCTAGCTTTGCATATTGCTGACTATGGTCCCCAGTATTTCATATGATTTTCTGTTCCCTCCAAGAATGGTCCCTGAGAACAGAGACAAAAGTAAGCCCTTATACAGTGCAAAAAGTAGCCTCAAAACTAAGAAATAAAAGTGGATATATAAGTTATTAACTTAAAAAAGCTCTATATAAAGGGACTTTAGTTTTGTTATTGGCTGTTGCTATCTATTTTTTAATTTTACACCATTACTGGCGGTGCTCAGATACTTCTTCAGGGTCAGTCAGTGCTCATGAGTCATTCCTGGCAATGCTTAGGGGATTGTGTTGCAGGAGATCAAACCAGGCTTCCAAATGCCTGCATATAAAATATGCATTCAGGCTTTTTAACTATCTCGCCAATACTGTGAATGACACTTTGAATGATTTTCTTCTTGGACCATTTAGAAAAATAATCTATAATGTTAAGGGAATATTGGTATTTGCATCTTTATTGCTGATTTCATTGTTGCAAGTGAAAATGTAAATGGATCCACTTTATTTTCATAGTTATTTTGCCTAGTACTTTCAATATCAACCTGGTGTTTAAAGTCAATTCATTTGAGCACCATCTACATTTTGGACAGCAGGCATAAAGCTTTGCTGGTTTATCTTAGAGAAATATGATTGCCTCCCAAAGGATAGCAATTTATAATATATGCACCTTTGTATAATTAAATAAGTTACCGAAGAGGAAAAGGATTCTAATCAGCTTTCAAACTGTGATTGTGCCATGCACTGAATCATCTCTTTATGAATATATTTCTCTAGGAACATGTATAATTATGAATCTTCTTTGTTATTTTTTTTTTATCTCGGCAGGAACTCGGAAGTAACAGCCCTCCACAGAGAAACTGGAAGGGAATAGCTATTGCCCTGTTGGTGATTTTAGTTGTCTGCTCACTCATCACTATGTCAGTCATCCTCTTAACCCCAGGTAATCTGTTCTTTTTCCCCTCTCATTATTTTATTGTGGATGATAATTTCATATTCAAATGCCTTAACCGGGTAGCCATATGTGGTAACTTAGGACACATTTGCTTTGTGTGTGACAAAAATAAAATGTAACTAGACATTTCACAAGCGCTATAGCATTTTGTGGTTTATATTTTATGCATGGTATTTTGGGAAAGCTAATATGTAAAATATATACATTAAGAGTACCAGGGAGCTTTGATTCCTGCTGCTACTTAGAGACATTTTATCTTTCTCAGTTTAATAAATACAATAAGCATTCAAATTTTTATTGTTCAAGTATTATTATTAGTTGGAAATAAGAGAACATACATTGAAAGTCATATCTCCATATAGGAGATGTGGTAAGTCTAATGGTAAGGTTAAGGGCAAATTTGAGGGACAAATATAAATTAATGCCTTTTTTTTTTTTTTTGGCTTTTTGGCTTTTTGGGTCACACCCGGCAGTGCTCAGGGGTTATTCCTGGCTCTCTCCTCAGAAATTGCTCCTGGCAGGCACAGGGGACCATATTAATGTTTCTTTCTTGTTTTCCTTTAGTTCTTAATAGATTTTGCCTCTACAGTTTATTTTTTCTTCTGAAATGTCTCTAAATTGCTCCTGAAAGTACATTGGGAACATATTCTTTTTATATTAAGGAATTAAGTATGATTATATTAATATACTGATAAGTAGTATATGCTTTTTGAGGGTTTATTAACTGTCCCAAAGTCTTATAAATCTTTGGGAGATTCTATTAGGAAAGTTTATATATTTATTTTTAAATTCCTCACAATGTCTTAAAGGAAGAAATAAAAGAGACCTGCTTCTATAGAGAATCCCAGTAGCTTCCTCAAAATCTGAACACTTGTGTATAACTCAGTGTGAAAATAAATGGTCATTTCTATGAGATGTTTGAACTAATCTAAAAATAGACTAATATTAGAAAGCTAAAACCTACTAGTCCTATTGTGAAGTGTATAAATTATATATAGAACATATATACAATATACACACATACATAGTTACTTCAGTTCATACTCCATTACTGGATATCTTATGTATTATAGTAATTTTCCCATGTATAAAATCAGGTTCACAGTAGCTTTAAATGATTTTTGATTATTGGTGGTGAGAATGTTGCACTGGTGAAGGGTTTTTTCTGTTTATGACTGAAATCCAAGTATAATCATGTGTGTAATCATGGTACTTAAAGAAAGATTTTATACAAAAATAAATAAATAAATCACCAGTAAAAAGTAATGATGATTATTTATACACATAGCTATATAAGTTCATTCAATGAGGTAATACTTCTTAAATATTCCCTCTATTGGAGTATCTGTATATTGTATTTGAAATTGATCAAGTTTCAAACTGTAATTTGTCATT